>NC_086323.1:186363201-186963201 GCF_036172605.1 Pelobates fuscus
ATATTGTAAAGCGCTACGGAATCTGTTGGCGCTATATAAATGGCAATAATAATAATAATAATAACAACAACGGGCGCCATCTTTGGAACCCTCACTGACGGACTCCGAATCCGAAATGAGAAGCCAGGCACACTCCGAGAGAACGGAGGCACCGCTGACCAGACGGGACATGCGGGGATTCATGGCCGACTTTATCAAGTTCTTCAGCCACAGATTTTTTAAACGGCTGTGCCCAATCCTAGAAGGCATGGCGGACCTCTCCGCCCGCACACAGGCCGCAGAGGCCAAAATGGCGGAGACAGATGAAACAGTACAAGCCCATGGCAGTGAAATACAATACCTACGGACCAATCACGCTCCCTCGAAGATACCAACAAAGATCTAAACAATAGAACGCGGAGGAACAACATCAGAGTACGGGGTATTCCGGAATCGATATCCACCGACCTCCTCACTGATACCCTCACGGATGTATTACAAAACCTCCTACCTGAGGCTACAGCTGCCGACCTATTGATGGACCGGGCACATCGAGCACTTAGAGCCCCAAGCACCAACGCCGCCACTCCCAGGGATATTGTAGTATGGCTCCACTTTTATCACATTAAGGAGCGCATAATGCAGGCTGCCAGAGATACTCCATTGAAGTAGAAGGAGTACCAGTCCAATTGTTTCAAGATCTGGCACCGACCACCTTGAAGAGACGGAGAGAACTGCGCCCACTCACACAACACCTTAGCCACCATGGCCTCCGATATGCGTGGGGCCACCCTTTCAAGATGATTATCAGCAAAGATGGCAGATTCCACTCCCTCACGAAGCATGATGAAATCCCCGCACTCCTCGACCAACTGGGCTTACCGCAGATCCCCGAGTTACTTCACTCCAATGCCGACGCCCCATCACGACTGCCGCAACGCAACAACCTGCCCACCTGAAACGGTGACCGTCCAAACCGCAATACGGCACCACAAAATGCAGACGCAGCACAACATTAGGGGCGAAGAGATAAGGGGACAGTGCTGCAGGAACAGCTACCAAACCCCACAACCCAGCACCCCAACCGGGACTCACCAATCCGCACAGAACGAATCAGCCCCACAACGCCCCACCTTAGCCATCATAAGCCTGAGTCACGTACAACACAGGCAAAACTACCCTTAAGCCCAAACCAAGGCAGACCACAGAAGAGCTCCTAGCACCAATGGTTATGCCCGGGACTGACTTTTCTGACACAACGGCTGCTCTGACCGCGAGAGGGAAACATGCGGCGACCAACGAAGCATCTCCAATCAACACGGCTTAACAGCAACTACAGGACTGCTTGCGGATCACAACACACCCCAAGCCAGGACCCCCCTCCCGGCTAAAAACCCACCACAGGATCCTGTCGATAAAGCCGGACATTGAGCTGGACGCAGCAAGTATTTTACAAGGGGGACAGCACACATCTGATTCCCCCAAGCGGGAATCCCGACCTCAGGGCACAGGGTGGGGAGGGGGGGCACAGGGGGAGGGAGGAGAGAGAGGGGGGGAGACCAGCGAGGGGAACAGGGGGACCACCGACCAAGAAGCCCTTCCCTTTTTTTTTTTTTTTTGATATTTTAATTTTTTTATTGATTCCAAAAAAAAAAAATAACAACACGCAGTACATCACAGTTGAGTTGCATATTTTCCCCATTACAAAGGGAGAGAGGGGAAAGAGAAAGCAGACAAAAGAAGGAAGAAAAGGAGAAAAGGTTCATTTATTCTGAATGTTCTCTCGAAGAAGCCCTTCCTAAAGCTCCCCCACCACACGGGGGACAGGCAACATAGGTTTACAGGACGACCCGGGCCCCATACCACGGCTGCTGGGGACATAACACCAGCCTTATCGTGAAACCACCCCACACCCTGACTCACTGACATTACCTGACGGAAGATGGAGGACTGTAGGCCTAGACATCCCGGCCCCACACACGACAGACGGTACACAGAGCCATGGGCACACCACGCACAAGAACTGCGGACGCAGGACTGACACCTTTCACACACAAGCATCTCACGACTACATCAGACAGGGACGGATAGCAGAAGAGCCAGGAGACACTGCTCCGATAGCTGACAGGCTTCCTACTCAAGGCACAGGCACCAACCGACCCCCAACAAGCTGACCTGACACCGCACCGCACATAGGGCACAGACGAGACGGACAACCTTTCAGACGACCCCATGGGTCACCGGGACAGGGGACGCAAGGCAAATTATGTACGAGACAAGCACCTGCTAAAAACACTGTTCCCTTTCTTCCTCTTTTTCTTTAATGTCTTTACCTTTGTTACCAGCAAATTGTTGAACTGTTATAATGTTGAAATGTAAATGTAGGTATATTGGCTGCATGTCATTGCAAACACACATGGTCAGTTGCTGAGGCGCACATATCGAATCCCACATAGGGAGGTGAAACCATGCCCCAACAGGCCACTGTCCTCCCCACGGGGATGGAGAACCACGGCACTCCTGTTGCCCGTAGCCGGCCGCACCTTCACCACAACTCGCCTCCAGACACCACCACATCACTCCTAACCGCTGGAAACACTACGGCACGACTAACATAACAAACATAGGATCACCCTACCAAACTCTAACGACACGAGGCTGCCCTCCCACTGCCTCGGCATGGCACATCCTACCAAAACATTGGGCAGGGACGCGGCATCCTCCGCCCACATACACACCCCCCGCACAGGAACACACACACCCAGCACTTACGCGCTTAACGACGCATAACACACGACCACACCAGCATGCCAGGCCAGCAGAACCAAACACCCACACAACGGAGAAGTTACAGCACACTTGAAACACAAAACGGACACACCCACTCGCCACACAACAGACCGCACATACAAGGGTCCCCATCCATCTCCCCCCCACCCTGAACCCTATACCCGGCTCAGCCAAAGCAACACGATCATGGGCAGGTCATAGGCGGAACCTGTCTTCACTTGTGAACACCCCCCCCCCACCGGCCTCGACTCTCCCGAGGATCGCTCTACGGACCTTGGGTCAGATAACCGAGACCCCCGCCTAACCCACGACTGGACAGTTTGATAAGCCCAGTCCATCACCAATCGGCCCCGCGGGACGACTTTGCGACCCAAAAGGTAAACGCAGGCAGGGCCCAACCGATCCCCTTCCTCTCCCCTCCAGCCCCCTGCTGACTCCACACCAAACCAATTGCCCGCCCATTGCTACCACACCTTGAAGGGACGTCAAGCTATACTCAGCCCACAACCCCACCGCCCACACAGGGCCACCTTCTTACAAAAGAATGCCGCCACGGAACCTCCAGATCCGCCTCACCTCCCTCAACGTCAAGGGACTGAACTCACCAGGAAAAAGGCACGGGATACTGCGATGGGCCAACCGCACGGGAGCAGACATCATTCTACTTCAGGAAACCCATTTCACTGACCATAAACAATTCCCATTAGTCAATTAGTCAACCAACACTTTAAAAGATACTATCTGGCCAATTCGCCGGAATCAAAAACGAAAGGAGTTGCAATACTGCTGCGAAACTCATGCCCATTGGAAGACATACAAACCCGCAAAGACCCCTCAGGGAGATTCCTCTTCCTAACAGGGCACGTGGGAACAATCTCACTAACAATAGGCTCAATATACGCTCCCACCATCCCAGATGCATCATTCTGGAACACATACAAGACACATCTCACCAGCCTATCAGCCAAACACCTCATCATAGGCGGCGACTTCAATGCGACACAAACGCCCGCCACAGACCGCAGAACACACGCCGGCAGCACACCAGCCCCAACTAGAAATGACAAACTATATGCGGACTTCCTAACCGACACACCCCTACTAGACGCCTGGAGAATCCAGCACCCGTCATCCACAGATTTCACCTTCTACTCCCATATACATAGGTCCTACTCCCGCATTGATAGCTTTCTTATATCTCCAGCGGTACAACCCTGGACCACCCATACACATATAGGAAACATCGCGTGGTCCGACCACGCAGAGGTAGCCCTAACAGTACAGATCCCACTACGGGCACGACCATGGCGATGGCAACTCAACCCGTGGATACTCAAAGACGCGGCTACGGTCCATACCGTGACGGAGAATTTCAAAACTTACTTAGACCTTAACAACACCGATGACGTGGCGCCGACAACGGTCTGGGCAGCTCACAAAGCAACAATCAGAGGCAACCTCATAGCAATAGCCACGGCCCTCAAAAAACAACGACTTCGGAAACTTACGGACGCCCTGGCCGACTTAACAAGGCTCGTAACACTTCACAAACAAAACCCATTCAGACTCGCTCCTCACACAGCTCAAGACCACACGAGAACTCATCAAACAACTCTCGTCAGCGGACATGGCAAGAAACCTCATGTGGTCCAAGCAACGATTCTACGAGAAGGGCAACAAAGCGGACTCACTAATAGCACGCTGTCTCAAAAAAAGACAGGACAACAAGAAAATCTCGAAAATCCGAACTAGGACCGCAGGACACGACAACAAACCCAGAAGCAATAGCCCGCAAATTCCTTCAATACTACACCAGCCTATACAATCACACCACCTCGACACCACCAGGAGATAAGGACCAGACGGAATCCATCTCCTCATTTCTGCGGACCCTCAACCTACCCTCCCTATCCAACAGGGCGCAAGCCATGTTGGAAATACCCATTGAGGCCGAAGAAATCGCCCTGGTCCTCAAGACACTGAAACCCAGAAAAAGCCCAGGACCTGACTGCTTCACAGCCATCTACTACAAGACATTCCAGGCCATACTAATACCACACTTATGCAAAGCCTTCAACTCGTTGCTACAAGGACACGAACTCCCCCCCGATATGCTGACAGCAGACATATGCCTCCTACCCAAACCAGGGAAAGAGCACCTCGATCCGGGACATTATCGTCCAATCTCTCTCTTAAATACCGATCTGAAAATACTCACGAAGGCACTGGCTAACCGCCTCAACCTACCTCCCATCCCTGATTCACCCAGACCAGGTCGGTTTCATCCCCAAACGGCAGGCGGCGGACAACACCAGGAGAGCCTATGACACAATCTGGTACACCAGGCAACGAAACATCCCATCGGTAGTGCTATCACTGGATGCAGAGAAGGCATTCGATCGCCTTCTAATGCCAATAGCGATTCTTCCCCTTTGAATCCATGGGAAGGTGAGGCTCTTCCCCCTCCCCCAGCTCCATTGTTCTCCAGCAGGGCGTTGTCTCAGGGACACTGCCAGACCAGTGGGAACTGGTTTGGGTAGGAAAAGCCATGCTGGCAGTGGGTTTTAAAAATACTTTTGCTAACTTTTGAACCCCTGGTCTGATTTGTGCCATTTTTTAATATGTTTCCCCTGAATGGATTGATTGTGAATTTGTAATTTTTTGTGAATGTAATGTATAGTTTTAAAGTTATAGTATATTTGTAAAAACTGTATTTCTCTGCCTGTGATAATTAGATTTCCCATTGTGTAAGATAATTGTATCACAGGCAGAGGGAAGGACTTTACTGTGGGTTGTAACTGTTATTTTATTGGTTATTTTATACCTCCCTGTGGGTGGTCCTGTATGTGCAAGACTGTAATAAAAACCAGGCTGGGTGTGCCAGCACAGTGAGTTCCTGCTTAACCCTCAAAGTGAAGTGGCGTCTCATTCTTGGGGGGAATTTGATTGTATGCTGATTGCCAGGAGTGTAAGCTGTTCGTATGGCTTTTTCTGTTCGGCTGCTTCCAGTGTTCGTGTGTCTCTTGTTCGGGAGTTGGTGAATTCGTGCAGTTTGCAGTTCGGGAGATTGGTGATTGCAGTAGCTGCTTGTCTATCTGGAAAGGGATTATCGCCTAAACGTTTTTTATCCTCTTGTGAGCGAAACGGTCCGTTACACCCCGCAGAGACTGAGCTCTGCAGGGAGGGGGAAGGCTTATAAAGCCTTGCCCCGCCCTACAATTAGGCTCCGAGCACTCTGGTTGGCACACTGACAGGTAAGTCTCTACATTTACATGTCACAGCACTGATTGGTTGGCTTGAAATCCACCAATCAGAGTGCTCTGAGCCTAATTGCAGGGCGGGTGCTCTGTGTCATTTTACACAGTGTGGGAAAGTTCTTTGGAATTTTCCCATGCTGTGTAAATTGACTCATAACACTCTGGTGGATTAAGTAGTATTTAGGGCCCCCACCCACTGCTCAGGGGTGGGGGCCGGGGGGGGGGGAGGACAATAGGTTCTCCTCCCATCATTTCCATCATTTTACTTTAGGGCCCTCACCCACCACTCAGGGGTGGGGGCCAGGAGGGAGGAGATTAGGTCCCCTCCCTTATTATAATTTAGGGCGGGTGGGGGCCAGGGGGGAGGACATTAGGCCACAGGCTGCTCACTGTTTAATAGACATGCCTCTAATCGCGGTATAGCGAGTAGGGGCATAATTTACTAATACTAAGTAATCTTTACTTAGTATTAGTAAATTTGGCTGAAAGACCAATTTAGGTCTTTCAGCCTTTTAGTAGATAGCTCCCTAATACCGTGGGAATTAGGGAGTTATCTACCTATTCATTCCTGTCATTACATTGACTGGCTAAGTAAATTAAATTTTATATGAATGTATGTTACTTGATTGTTGTAAGTGTTGCAAATGCTTACAGCTGAATCCTGGCTATGTTTGTATTTTATTTAAAATTGTATACAGTGGGTAAGTATGTTAGTTCTTAGGCAATACTGTGCTTCGGAACTTCGGAACTTCGGCAACTTCGGAACTTCGGCAACTTCAGCACTTTGACACTTCGGCAACTTCGACAATTCGGTAATTTCGGAACTTCGGGACTTCGACAATTCATCTATTCGGACATTCAGAAGTACCCAAATGTCCGAATTGCCCGAAATTCACATGTCACGAATTGCATATGTCTACTACAAGATATATCCAGGAAGGTCTAAGATTAGTAGGTGACTTGAACACATATTGTAAATTATTGGGGGGACCCAACAAAAGATATAAGTAAGAAATTTGAAACATTACTTCTAAAGGGCAGAGAAATGGAGATATTAACTGAAAATGAGTTTAAGTATTTGAATATAAAAAGGCCAAAAACCTTCCTGAAATACATAAAGATCTAATAAACCCACCCGGTAGACCGATAGTCTCGGGGATTGATTCAATCTCGAGTAGATTGTCTGAGTACCTGAACCACTGTGTACAACCAACAGTAAAAAACACACCTAGTTATCTTAAGGATACACTTAATGTAATTCAAGTTTTAAAAAGTATTAAATGGGAATCACATTTTATTTTAGTCACTGCCGATGTGAGGTCACTCAATACCATTATCTCCCACCAAAAAGGTCTGGAAGCTGTACAATTCTTCCTAAGACAAGCTCAAATTTATCCTGAGTAACAGATACAGTTTATCCTTCAAGGGATACAACTCATCCTTGAGAATAACTATTTTTGGTTTCAAAATGATTTTTATTTTCAAAAATGTGGTACTTCTATGGGGACAAGGTTCGCACCCAGCTACGCCAATCTTTTTATGGCATTTTGGGAACATAGTTTCATTTTGGAAGACGCGGGCTGGAGTGCAAACCTTGTCACCTTTAATTGGTACATTGATGGTATCTTTTTTTATTTGGAGAGGAACAGTGGAAGAGTTGAAAGATGTTTTATGTTTTCTTAATAACAACCAATGGGGAATAATATTTACCACAGACTACAGTAAAGAAAAAGGTAATTTTTTTGGATTTAACCATATATGTGGATAACAATGTATTAAAAACAAAAACTTATTTTAAAACAGTAGATGTCAACAATTACATCAATTTAAACAGTTGTCATTTTTCACCATGGTTGAAGAATATTCAGAGATCGCAATTCTTAATAGTAGACAACCCAAGGTATTGCAAATGGGGTATGTCCAGTCTTTTTTAGTAGCCACTTAGTCACAAACACTGGCCAAAATTGGCGTTTTTTGCATTTTTCACACACAAACAAATACTAACGCTAACTTTGGCCAGTGTTTGTGACCAAATGGCTACTAAAAAAGACTGGACATACCCCATTTGCAATACCTTGGGTCGTCTACTATTGCAAATGGTATGCCATTATGGGTGTACATTTATTTCCTGGGCTACTATACAGTCTCAAAGGCAACGTAACCAATCTGGCGAATTTCAATTTCAAATGTAACACGCTATATTTGACCCTGTAACTTCCCAAAACACCATAAAACCTGTACATAGGGGGTATTGTTTTACACGTGAGACTTTGCTGTATACAAATATGTGTATTTTATTGCAGTAAAAGCAAACAGTATTATGACATTGACAGTTAAAATGTCATGTAGAACTAAAAAAATAAAAATAAATTTTAAATAATAATATGCTGCTATTGTGAATTTTTTAAAAGTTATTATTGTTTATTTATTTTTATTATTTACATTTATTTAAAAAACAATTTTCTTGTATATTTTAAAGATTTATATGTGAGGATATCTAGGGTACCTAAGATTGTGCTAAATATTTAATATTACACATTTTGAACTGCCCTTTAAATAACCCCTCTTTGCACTCAAAGGAATATGCGATTTTGTAGCTAATAGTTTGCAAAATCCTTCTGTTCCCTGTGTCCTTTACATGTGTCTGCCCCTGTAGGATTTATGTCTCATAATATATATGCTCTATGCTGCTTTTAAGTATCCTCCCTTTACAACATACAAATGTTATAAACATTTTGTTTTATTTTTATGTATTTTACATTTCACTATGTCTCCCCCATGAGAACCGAATGTGAGAACGTTTTGTCAATGAAACTTTATGCTTTGCCCCTCTGCCGACATATTTTGGACGTTACGAAAAAAGCAAAAGGTATTGGAGAAATGGAGCATCTCGGGACTTGTAGTACAAAACGGAATCCGGAAGTGACGTATTGGCAAATTTTGCCGCAAATGAAAATCAGCTAAGTACTTGCATTGCAAACAGGAAAAAGGCGGGCATAGAAGCCTTTTAAAAACCGGACACCGACAGACCAAAAATATACCGACTGAGGAAGCCGGAAAAGCAGGCGAAACGCGTCTTGGTAGAAGAAGGAGAGACAGGAAAGAGTATTTATTTGTTATATCATTTTTATATATTAATTTTTTTCTTTGTACTAATAAATTAGTTTTATATTACTCATATCCATCTCTACCTTGTATTGGGAATCCAGTTGAGGGAAGTGTCACCTCTCAATTGACACATATGCCAATAATACTTGGAGCCGGTCACCAAAAGGCTCCTTGAAAGGTGAGCACTGACCTTTTATGTACACTGAGCACTAATTGCCTTAACATAATCTGCACCAGGAGGTCTCTCTCTGTTCTTTGTATTTTTTTGGAGATATATCTACCTAGAGGGAAAGAAGGAACCAGCCCTAATCCTCAGGTGTTGCTGCCTACCTTAAAGGCACAGAGGTGAATGTGTTTAGAGCCTGTATCCTTATAAAAGGCTCTTAAAAATGTGAGTTTTTCCTTTTACTCACTAATTTTAAAGTACCATCCATTACTGTACAATACTACTCTATATATTTCTCTTTTTGTTTATCTTACATGTATACCCCGTGTGTATTGTAAGGGGTAAGTGTACAATTTTGTACTGTATTATACCACCACTACACTTAGCACTGCACTTTTACCAAGTAGTGAGGAAGTTCTTTATACTAACTTGCTGCCTGGTATTTTGTTTTTCATTTAGACCTAAATAGCTACTTTATTATATTGCAACATTGTAATAGTTTTTGCTATAACTTTTGGCTACACGTACTCCTACCATAGCTCTCTTTCACTTCTATATAAGATACTGATGATTTTTATATTCAGTTTAAAATGACAGCGAGCAGCTACTGGCTTCTTGCTGTTTAGGCAACATGCCCCTACTACACAGGGGACCTGGCACAGGTAGGGGCATGCGGCAGGATTTAACCTGTGCCAGGTTCCCCCTTATTGCACTAGTGACTGGGCAGAAATAATGGTTCTTATTCTCTTACATGAAAATTTATAATAGATATGGTGAGTGGAGTTTTCAGGGCCTTGCTACAAATAACAATAAAATGCTGGTGGACGAGGTACCTTTTCAAGAGAAATACATGCTTTAGTCCAGTTAGAAAGCATAACTAAAATGATGGGTCTGCCTCAATCCTGACCAAGAAGGACTATACATGTATGGAATCATTTTAAATACGACTAATATTTTTCAGGCAACAAGAATACTGTTCCATATTTTTAGGACCCATATGTTATTTCTATTAGATCTTCTTATTAAAACTTGACATATTAATAAGTATATATTTTTTTCTTCGGTGTAGATAAAAAGCCCATTACTAAAAGAACTTCAAATGAAAGGGGAGGAGCTTGAGATACTGAGAATGGATCTGCAAATGCTAGAGACAGAACGAGTACGGTTATCGCTCATTGAGGAGAAATTGCTGGATGTCTTACAACTTCTCCAACAACTACGAAGCCTGGTAGGGAATCTTTGACCGAATGAGTGCTCTTTATGTTTCAGAAATTAAGACTATCTACATTCTAAATTTCCATTGATCTTGATTTAACATGTGTAAACATATTTTCCTAGCTTTATTAAATAAGACAATAAGATCTATTTTTACTCACAGTATTACTGAGAAATTGAAGATTATACTAGCTTTAGTGTACTAATAATCTTAATTTTAGTAATGACAGGAGGCGAATATTTGCATATCTTTCTTTACTGAAAACTCCAGCAGCATAGAAACAGTAACAACCAATGAGAAAAAAGATATGCTGCCCATAAAAGGGTCTGTCTATGACATCACTTCCTCTTTCTAAATAAATAACAGTCAACATATAAACAGATCAATTTAACCCCTTAAGACCGCAGGACGTTCTATGCCGGACCCCATTTTAGTGGGTCTAAAATCCGCAGGACGGCATAGAACGTCCTGCGATCTTATGTACTTACCCGGTCGCCGGCGATCCCACGCCGGCGATCGCGGTTTGGGGGACTTACCTGGGAGCCCAGGGAGTCCCCCTCCGTCCTCTTTGGCCGCCCAGAGCCATGTGATCGCGAGGTCCTTGCGAGGACCCCGCGATCACATGGACGGCATAGACGTCCAAGGCAGTGCCAGCAGGGAGAGTGCCTGTAATGACAGGTACTCCCCCTGCTGTCTGAAAATAAAATAAAATCAGTTAAAACAGTGTAAAAATAAGATTATATATACTTAGATCATATATATATTTATTATATATATGATCTAAGTATATAAGTATATATACACACATATACACACATACACATAAATATACATACACTGTCTATGAGTATTCTCCCCCCCTCCCCTCCCATAGTATTCTCCCCCCTCCCCTAGTATTCTCCCCCTCCCCTCCCCTAGTATTCTCCCCCCCTCCCCTCCCATAGTGTACTTCCCCTTCTCCCCTCCCCCCCATAGTGTACTTCCCCCCCATAGTGTACTTCCCCCCATAGTGTACTTCCCCCCCTCCCCTCCCATAGTGTACTTCCCCCTCCCCTCCCATAGTGTACTTCCCCCCCCCCCTCCCCTCCCCTCCCCTCCCATAGTGTACTTCCCCTCCCATAATTACTTACCTGTCCTGAAGCGTGGGCCAGCTTCACAGCTTGCACCGCGGTACAGGAACTTTAATTTCATGTTCCGGTTTCCGGCGGGACTGAAAGGAAGTGTGCACAGTATGCCATCATGGGGGCCATCATGGGGGTAATTCTTATTTCTGGGCTACCATATGCAGGGCCGGCCTTAGGCATTTAGACGCCCTGTGCGAAAAATCTTCACAGCGCCCCCCCCCCCCCCCCCCCCGTCATCCATGTATGCTGTAATGTATGTGATAGTAGGTGTGATGACGGTGTGTGATATGTATGCTATGTGTGATATTTGTAATGGGTGTATTAACAGTGTGTGAAATGCATGTATTGGTTGTATGTGACACACACACACACACACACAGAGTCAGACGGCCATACACACACAGGAAGATAGTCATATACACACAGGCAGACAGTCAGTCATACACACAGACACAGACAGTAATACACACACACAGAGGCAGAGAGTCATACACACACACACACGCAGACAGTCATACACACAGACAAACACGCAGACAGTCATACACACAGACAAACACGCAGACAGTCATACACACAGACAAACATGCAGACAGTCATACACACAGACACACACAGGCAGACAGTCATACACACAGACACACACAGGCAGACAGCCATACACACAGAGGCAGACAGCCATACACACAGAGGCAGTCATACACACAGAAGCAGTCATACACACAATCACACACACAGAGGCAGACAGTAATACACACAGACACACACACAGAGGCAGACAGTAATACACACAGACACACAGTGGCAGTCATACACACACACAGACACACACAGGCAGACAGTCAGTCATACACACACACAGACACAGACAGTAATACACACAGAAACACACAGAGGCAGACAGTAAAAACACACAGACACACACAGTCATACACACAGACACACACAGAGGCAGACAGTCATACACACACACAGACACCCACAGGCAGACAGTCATACACACACACAGACACACACAGGCAGACAGTCATACACACACACACAGACACACACAGGCAGACAGTCATACACACACACACACAGGCAGACAGTCATACACACAGACACACAGAGGCAGACAGTCATACACACACAGACAGTAATACACACAGGCAGAGAGTCACACTCACCTGACAATCCCACAGTTACCTGTGGAGTTCATTGTGGAGGCAGTGCAGCTCCTGGTGACTGTTTGGTGGGGAAGCAGGGACTCCTTCCTGCTTCCCCTGCAGCAGTTTTCCGGTGCTTTTAGCTCCGCCCCCGCCGCACGGTAAGCTCCGCCCCCGCTGCAAATTTGAAAAAAAAAAAAAAAATTTTAATCCCGGCCGGCTGTGTGGCCGCACGGCGCCCCCTGCTACATGGCGCCCTTTGCGGCCGCACAGCTCGCACACCCCTAAGGCCGGCCCTGACCATATGGTCTCAAAGGCACCGTAACCAATCTGGCGAATTTCAATGTGAAAAAACTGAAATATCTAACACGCTATATTTGACCCTGTAACTTCCCAAAACACCATAAAACCTGTAATAGGGGAGTACTGTTTTACACGTGAGACATCGCTTAATACAAATATGTGTATTGTATTGCAGTAAAAGCAAACAGTATTTTGACATTCACAGTTAGAATGTCACATAGAACTAAAAAAATTTAAAAAATTCTTATTTTCTCCCATTTTTTTAATATTTTTTTCATATTAAATTATGTTCCATACCTAAATATTTGATGTTAAACGAAAGCCCTGTTTCCCCTGAATAAAATGATATATAATAAGTGTGGGTGCATTTAATATGAAAGAGGTGAATTATGGTTGGACAAACATATAGCGCAAATGCCAGGTTTTGTTTACGTTTTTTTTGGATCACAACTTGTACATTTGGCTGCGGTCTTAAGGGGTTAACAATTCAATAACATGTTAATAGGATAAACTTTGGCAGGTCCATGATATGGCAGTGTTGAAGGCGATTCTTCATCCCGCAGGAGAGATGTTCACGCTGAAAGGAAAAGAAAAAGGTGAAAGGTTTCTGGCGTGGCAATATGTCCGCATATCAAAACATTAAGGACCTGAGCACTAATGTCTATTAGGTTGCATAATCTATAGCTAGAAATAAGACTATATAAGCACAATGTGTGACAATCTAAAAACCACCATCTAGTTTGATGAAGTCTGATAGGTTATACAATTCATACATGGTAACGAAACAGCGTATAAATCAGAAAAACGTATACAAACATTAGCCTGCATGCTTACCTGAGCACTAAGATCTAATCCTTGTAGACCTGAGAAAACCTGGGTGGGATTCTATAGGGTGGGAAATATTCGCCTCCTGTCATTACTAAAATTAAGATTATTAGTACACTAAAGCTAGTATAATCTTTAATTTTACCACATGACAGGAGGCTTCATATTTGCATTTTTAAAGCTAGAATTGATTAGTGTGAAGGAAGCATGAGATGTTTGACGGAAGTAGAACGTCCTGAAAGTACTTCTCGTGACCAGTCTGCGCAGTGCATGATGTCGGTTAGCGAGGCGCCCGCCGTTAAGGCTTGGGAGGCTGCTGCCCCTCTGACCGAGTGTGCGCCGAAATGAGGATCAACGCCTGCTAGCGATAGTAGCCAGCGGACCCATCTAGCCAGTGTAGTCGTAGACACCGGTCCGTGAGGTCTTACGTAGGAAATCAAAAGTTGACCCTTCTAACTGTTTTGAAGGGGGGCTGTGTTTTCCGTATATCTCATCAGCGTCCTGACAACGCATAGTTTGGGGTCTGAGCCAAAGTACGGATATGATACAGAGGTGGAGTCCGATTTGGTCCGTCTTGTAATGGAAAAGGTAACTCCTTCTGGAGTGAGGGAGAAACCGTCCACGTCGAATGCTCTAACGTCTGACACTCGTCGGAACGAGACGAGGCAGAGTAACAGGGTCAGCTTGGCTGAAAGTTGCTTCAGCGACAGATAAGGATTATCTGGCCATGCCCTAAGAAAATCCAGCACCACGTCTACCTGCCAGAGGTTAGAGTATTTGGGTGCTGGTGGTCTCGTTAGTTTAGCGCCCCGTAGTAGTCGGCATACTAGTGGATCCTGACCCACTGGTCTGCCTTGTACTGGGACGTGTGCCGCCGATATGGCTGATCTGATCACGTTGAGGGATCGGTAGGATCGCCCCAGCGCGAATAGATGGGCTAGTTAAGGATCAGCGTGATAGGGGCATTAAAGGGAGTCGGAGTCTCTTTCCATACACCAATCATTCCAGGCTGCCCAGGCGGATATATGGCATTTCCTGGTGCCTGGAGCCCATGAGTCCCATAGGAGGTCTTTAGTCGATTGTGATAGGCCGTGGACTGACCAGGAACCCCTGAAATCGTCCAGGCCACAAGTTCTAGTTGTCCGTCCAGGATGAGGGGGTGTGGTTCTCCCCGAGGCCCTGTCAGAAGTAGTGGGAAGACAGGGAGTAGTAGGGGGTGTCCGTGAGACATCTCCAGGAGATCTGGGAACCACGGTTGTCTCTGCCAAAGGGGGGTTACCAGTATGAGCGATATCCTGTGGGTGCGCGTGTATCGTATTATTCGTGGTATCATGGAGAATGGTGGGAAGGCGTAGGCCCCTAGGGCGGGCCAGTCTTGTAAGAATGCGTCTGCGGGTTCGCCTTTCGGGTCTGGAAGCCAACTGTAGTATCTCGGTAGTTGGTGATTGGTCCTGGAGGCGAACAAGTCTATTGTTAGCGGGCATGTCCCCCGTTGTAACTCTTGGAATATCTCCCTGTTGAGTTTCCAATCACTGGTGTCTCGCCAGTGGCGTGAGAACCAATCCGCCGTCAGGTTGGAGATTCCTGGTAGGCATTCCGCCTGTAGCGTGATGTTCCGTCGCAGGCAAAAGCTGTGGATGTCTTTCGTGGCTTCCGTCAATGCTCGAGACCTCGCTCCTCCCAGGCGGTTGATGCATTGCACCGCCGAGATGTTGTCCATGCGGAGCAGAATACAGCAATTCGATTTGTCCTTGGCCAGGCTGCGGATGGCGAAGGATCCTGCAATCAGTTCCAGGCAGTTGATGTGAAGGTTGGTCTCCTCCTCTTGCCATGGGCCTCCCGTGGAGGCGTCTGTGCAGTGAGCTCCCCATCCCCACAAGCTAGTGTCCGATTCCACGATGAAATCCGGGGACGAGCCGAAGATAGTCTTGCCATTCCAAGCTTGTATGTGCAGTAGCCACCATCGAAGTTCCGTTCTCACTTCCGACGACAATGGGATCCAGTGGTCGTATGAGTGTCCGGTGCGGAGGTATGCCACCTTCAGCCGTTGCATGGCCCTGTAGTGTAGCGGGCCTGGGAAAATCGCCTGTATGGAGGAGGAGAGGAGTCCCACAATCCGGGCCAGCATCCTGAGTGGTAGTGTGTCCATCCTCAGAACCCGTCTGATTTCTTTCCTTATCGAGGCTATCTTTGATGAGGGGAGGCGTAGGACACAGTCCTTCGAGTCTATGTCGAAGCCGAGGAATTGAACTGACTGGGAAGGAGAGAGCGCCGATTTTTGTCTGTTCACTATGAAACCCAAAGATTCCAGCAAGTGAATGACAAATTTTGTCTGCAATCGTAGTCTGGAGGCCGATTCGGGTTCGGATGTGAGCCATCACCGGTCTCAGGAGCTTCGTGAAGCACCACGGGGCTGAGCTGAGACCGAACGGCAGACATGTGAACTGGCATATCCATCCTCTCCATAGGAAGCGGAGGAAACGTCGGCAGTGTACGTCTACTGGAACGGACAGGTACGCGTCTTTGAGATCCAGACGTGTAAACCAGTCGTCCTTGATGAGGAGGTCCTGTAGCAGGTGGATTCCCTCCATCTTGAAGTGCCTGTATACTACAAATGAGTTTAGCTGTCGGAGGTTGATAACCGGTCTGTAGTCGCCTGTTTTCTTTTTGACCAGGAAGATGTTGCTTATGAAGCCTCCCCCTTCTGGCGCGTATTGTACTGCGCCTTTCCTGAAGAGTGTGTGGATCTCCTCGTCTACCAAGTGTTCTTGTTCCCTTGACATGTGAATCGGAGGAGGGATTCTGGTTTGAATGGGATCCTCGAAGAAGTCTATGACGAAGCCTCGTACTGTCTGTAGTACCCAGGGATCCTTGGTAATCAACTCCCAGTTCTGAAAGAAAAGGGGACAGGCTGCCTGCAATAAAGTGCGAAACATTTTGGAATGTATGTGGACTCACAATTGGAGAAACGGCCGCGGCCTCGGCCTCGGAATCCTCTAGACCTCCCAGTTCCTCAGAACGCAGAGGGCCTCTACGCGTAGATGGGAAGAAATTTTGGGTTTGCGAGAATGATCTGGAACCTGAGGACCAAAAACGGCTGGTGGCACGGTTCCGCTGCCGACCAGCCCTTCCAAAAACACCCCTTGTAGTCGGAGCATGAAAAACCTGTTTGAGTGAGGTTTGGACACCGAGAGGCTTACGGTTTTTCAAAACCCCGACATTCGATAGAGATGACTCAGAATTTATTGAGATCTGGGATGCTGCCCTTGAGTCCTTCTCTATACGAATGATGAAAATCTGTATACAACAAAGAAAAAGAAATCTATTGAAATTAGATGTTGAAATTAACCAGATTCAAGAAAAATTAAGACCTCTAGCAGGCTGTGAAGAAGTAGAAAAATCTTTAGAAACAGTTAAAGATTATGTGGAAAAAATTGAACAAGAAACAGTAGCTATTAAAAAGAAAAAGTTTCTGAGAGATAAAAACGATTATGCTTTTAATAAAGTACGTTCTTTTTCAAAAAAATTTCAACAACGAGATAGATCACAGTCTCGGAATAACACCTATTTACATAGAGGTAATCATTCCTACCAAGCTCCAATTAACAGAAATAACTATGAACGTAGACAACCCTTTAGACAATTCCAAACACGAGAAAATGAGATATCTGTTTATGCCCAAAACAGAGAAAATAGAAATACACCCAAAAAAGTCCCTTACCAAAGAAGGCCCTATAATAAGGTGGAAAATAACTATGGTAGATTCCAAAGATCCAAATTCAGAACCCTATCAGAAAATTCCCCAAAACAGTCTCCCTCCCAACAATCCCCACTTTTTTTAGGGCAGAAACCACTAAGGAGAAATTTGAGAAATTTTCCCCAAAAAAGAAACTGGCAGGGAGGAAGAGAGGAATTAGAGCAGGAAGACTTTTGGAGAGAGAAGAAAAGAGGCAAGATTGCGGAACATTAGGAATTTTTAATTTATCCGACAAAACTCTCACTAAACCTCAAATGGAAATTTTGAAAAAAGGTTTAAAGTTTGTGCCTTCAGAATATAATCAACCATTTAATACATTTATAGATATTACTAAATTCATACGTAATTTAAGCATAAAATTGTTTTTTGAAAAATCACCTTATACAGAAGAAGCAACCATACCCCAAGAGTCCATACATACCTCTTTAAAAAGGAAGTCAACTTTCTTCCCCCGACATTGTGTCAATAGTGAGATGAAAGTCTTTGAAAAACTAGTCATGGGCGAGGTAAAGAAAATTAACAGACCCAAACATGATAATATTAACCACCAACAAAGGAAAGCTATGAAAGAACTACAATCGGACACAAGTATAGTCATTAAACCCGCCGACAAAGGCGGGGGTATAGTGATCCTCAATAAAGATCAATATTATCTAGAAATATACAGGCAACTTAATGATGTTACCACTTACAAAGAACTAAAGGGTGATCCCACCAGTCAAATTAGAAAGGCATATTCAGAGCTTTTGGATAGGGGTAAAGTACTTGACATCCTAAATAAACATGAGTTCTCATATCTTGATGTCTCTACATGTAGGATTCCAGTACTGTACATACTCCCCAAAATACACAAAGATCAAAAAAATCCACCAGGGAGACCCATAGTGTCCGGAGTTGGGTCACTCCTAAGCAACCTTTCCGAGTATGTAGATAAACAACTCCAGCCCTTGGTAACATCACAACCATCATATCTAAAAGACTCTACATCTTTACTAACGCTTCTGATGGACATACGGTGGGAGAATGACTATCTCCTAGTAACATGCGATGTTACAAGTTTATACACTTGCATATCGCATGTTCTAGGTTGCGAAGCGGTAGAATATTTTTTAAAACATCAAAGTGATATGAAGGAGGATCAGACTGCATTTGTTATGGATAGTATTAAACTTATTCTCCATAACAATTATTTTTGGTTCGATGAAAAAATTTTTTTGCAGCTCAAAGGTACCGCGATGGGAACCAGATTCGCGCCCAGCTACGCCAATTTGTTTATGGCCCATTGGGAGAATTCGTTTCTCTCAGAGGCTCGCTGGGCGGAGAATCTGGTTCTCTATCGCAGGTACATCGATGACATTTTTTTTATTTGGCGAGGAAATGTGGACACACTTGCACTTTTTATTGATTTTCTAAACTGTAATCACTCAGATATACACATTACCAGTGAACATAGCACTGAAGGCATCAGCTTTCTTGATCTATACATCTATATTGAAAACCAAACCATTCAGACCAAGACCTTCTTTAAGAAGGTCGACGTCAATGGGTATATAGATACTTCAAGCTGTCACTATGGCCCATGGCTGCATAATATGCCTAACAGTCAATTTCTACGTTTATACAGAAATTGTAGCGATCCAAAATTATTCGATGAACAGGCACAATTTTTAAAAACTAGACTGGTTGAAAAAAATTACGATGAAAAATCCTTAGACAATTTTATAAATAAAACTAAAGGAAAAGAGCGGAAGGAAATTCTAAATAAAAAAACAGATAATGTAAAAAAGAGGGAAAGTTTCTCAAATGTCCCAATTGTTTTAAATTATAATGAAAATGCTAAACAGATTAAGCACATTATTAACAAATATTGGCACATTCTAAAATCAGAACCAACTCTTGGGAAAATCATAGGAGAAAAACCAGTTATTGTTTACAGAGGAGCAAAAAATCTAAAACAACATCTAACGACTAGTTTTATTAAGGAGAAAAAAGATAATAAAAACCTCTTTAACATTGAGCCGGGTTTCTATCCCTGTAAAACATGTGTTACTTGTAAGAAAACTTTATTTAAAAAACAAAAAATTACCTCCTTTGTTTCCCATTTTAATCATCATATTTTTCCTATCCGTCAGGTTTTGACATGCCACTCTACTAATGTCATATACCTCCTCTGGTGCCCATGTGGTCTGCAGTACATAGGGATGACCACCAGGACCTTAAAAACCAGGATTGCGGAACACGTGGGGAATATCCAGAGGGGGTATATGAAACACAGTGTTTCAGCACACTTTGCCAAAAAACATAGAAGTGATCCATCCGTACTGTCATTTATGGCTATTTATAAGAAAGGAAAAAATTGGAGGGGTGAAAACAATGTAAAGGAGCTGGCAAAGATAGAAAGCAAATGGATTTTTGATATGGATTGCCTATTCCCTAAGGGTTTAAATTTAGATTTTGAGTTTTCTCATTTTCTGTAATATTCTTACCTTATTTATTTTTCATTATTCATTCCCCCTTTTTTTTACTCTTATTTTTCATATTTCCTTTTTTTATATTTCCTTTTTGCCTATTTTTGGCCGGCTTCTACACCCAATTTATGTGTCTGCTCCACTATAAGCTTTGTTCACTTAAGTGGTTAATTGATATTGAGAGTTTATAAAGATGACAGTTTAAGAGCCACTTTTGTGGATCTCTATTTGCTATATTTTGTCTTATTTATATATTTCCTGCTCTATATAATCAATTCTCTTTTAAATACAAATTTTTCCGAGACCGGAAACCACTGAACGCTGTATGCGTTCCACCGTGCGTTCCAACTGACGATACCGGAAATGACGTCGTTCGCAATTACCGGAAGTGACGTATACGGAAGAAAAACACACACAGGTGATCTGCAATGCCGGGCGCATTTAAGCAAGCCACGAGGATCCGAAAATCAGCACTGGAAGAAGGCCACCGAGCCGAAACGCGTCTGCTGTTATTTTATCATTTGATTGTATTTTATTTGTTCTTTATATTTACTCCTACGGTTTACTTTGTTTGGGGTAAGTGGATACCTTTATTTCACACCATTTGTTGTTTGGGTTCCACCCCCTTGTAACCGGGAGTTTGATATTTTATATTTTTATTCATCCAATAAATTCTTTTTTACTACGGAATTCATCATATTTCTGCTTTGGAGTTTCGCTAGCCTGAATTGGCACCCTTGAGCCTGATATACAGAGCCTGGTACGGCTCTGGTAAATGTGAGTGGTAGTCCATCCTCATATTATTCTCATATTTTCAGTATACAGTATACACTATGTTATGTTTTTTATTCTTATTTTATAGATAAGACTCTGCCACTCGCTTATGCTCAGGTCGTATCTTATGGTTTTTATTATTGTTTACTATTACACCTGTTTTGGGGATCTTTTCTCCCTATGTGGTCTCTGATACACACCTTTTACTTATTTGAGTGAGGTTTGGGCCTTATTCAAAGTGGTGAATAGGTTTACGTGCTTTTTTAGTTCCGCGATGAAGGCATCGCCAAACAGTTGTCCTTGGGCTTTCGGTCCAAATTCTTTTGCTCCGAGATCCAGGAGCTTGCTATCGATGCGGATTAACGCTGATCTGCGTCTTTCTGTGCACAATGCGGCGTTAGCGTTGCCCAGAAGGCAGACCGATCTTTGAGCCCATTCCCGTATGATCTGAGGGTCTAGTTGGGTTCTGGTAGGTTCCATTCGGAAGACCGCGGGTGTCGGATGGTACGTGGGTCGAAGAGTGGATTCCCTTGGTCATCCATAAACACTCGATCCCCGGTCATATCGGCGAGGGTATTGTTATCTCTGTCTCCGTCGATGGTGTCGAGAAAAGTCTCTTTAACAAATCTCAAGGAGGTGGGAGGTAGGTCCTGCCACTCCTCCTCTTCGGAAATTGAATCATCCCCTTGCCACTCGTCGATCACGTCCAGGGTGCGTGGCACATACGATTCCTCTTCGTCGGAGGATTGAAGTGGTTGGGGTGCGGGCAGTTGTCGGCCCGTGTTCTTACTCCGTTTGGCGGGTATTTTGCCCTTAGTCTTAGTGGACGGGGGGCTCGAAGCCTTACGATGTCGTTTCGTCTTGGACATCTCAGAGCCCAAAGCCTCCATCCGTTCTGGGGGGCTCATGTCGCCCTGACTTAGGGGTCGAGCTTTCAAGAGGGCTTTTTCCACAGATGCCGCTACTGCAGCATTAATCATGGCCTGAAAGTCTTGACTGGTTTCTGTGTCTTCCATGATCTTTAGTGTGTTTCTCTTCCTGTTGGGCGATAATGAAAATCAGTGGAGGTAGTGGAAAAGAGTCAGTACATGTAGAGACAGACTCTTGGTACAACTGGGGGCCACCCAGTTAGTGAAATTGTGTTTAGAGAGGCGTATATGTATGGGCTGTCGCCTAATATAGAGGCCGCCTTCAGTTATGAGCTCAGTGGTGGTGTATAGTTGGGTTCGCCACAGTTGTACACCAGAGTTGTATGCACGTTATGTTAGTAATTAGGGTGGATGCCAGTGCAGTTAATTCCTCGTGCATATACTCGGGGTTCACCCCGGGTGGTGTGCCGTGGTAACCAGAGGACACCCACATAAGATAATGGTCAGTGACCTTGCATGCGTATCTGGGGGGTCACCCCAGGTGGTGTGCCATGGAAAAAAGCCCAGAGGACACCCACATAAATTTGTACTGTCAGGTACAGTGATATAATGCGACCCGTGGCGGGTGCTGTAATGTAATATGCCCTTGGAGGGTACAGAAGTGCAGTATGACCCTGTAAAGGGTATGGTATTAATATGCCTCTTGCTATATGTTAATAGTACCACAGTGTGATTGTAGGGTACAGATTCCTGCAGATTGTAGCATGCAATACATATATATATTCCGTGTGAGGTATGATAATATCTCTGTACATCCGTTTTTATACCTCATAAAAAATCCAAAATTACAGTGTGGTGTAATACACATATATATCCAGTGGTTATTATTATATCACATAAAAGTCCAAAATATACTGTGTGCTTGGGCTGAGAAGGGTCTCTTTAAGGGTAATGGAGGTGTTGAGCGGTGATCGGGTGATTCCCGATCCGCTGTATTGAAGAGAGAGACGGCCGCCGAGGATCTCGCGGGTCGCGAGATCCAAGATGGCCGCCGGCCGCGAGTGCCGCTGACCGCGTGTATACTAGCTCGCGGTCGCGGGAGGAAGGCGCGGCGCGCGAACAAACCCCAAAACGGAAAAAATTACCTGGATTCCCCTACCCGTCCCCACACAACCCCAGAGTATAAACCGGATCGGTCCGCGTGGCGAGCGCGGCACGGGCAGCCGTGACGCCCGCGGACCGTCAGACAATAAGGGAAGTAAATATACAAATGCAGGGTAGTAAGGAGAGCAGACACAAGGAGGGGAAGCAGGGAGACAGGAGTAGAGAGCCAGGAGTATTAGGGTTTATGAAGGATTAAATATAAACATTGAAACAAGTGCAACATTTTAAATTGTCACAGAGAGGTAAAAAGTACTCTGACGGCTTCCGGTCGACGGATCGAGGTAGACAGACGCACTACTCAGGAGCTCTGTGCCAAAATCGGAGAAATAACGTCTAATTACCTCCAATATCGCCACCGTAAACCGCTGCCTGCACGCGGACACCCCACAAACCAAATGGGACGCAAGCATAAAAAGAAGGCGGCAGATGTAGCCACCCCGGGGCTTACAATCGGGGAAATGTGGAGGCGAGCATGCGGCCCGAGTGAAGCCAATATGGCGGCGCTCCATGGTGGCTGCACGGACTTCTCGGACGAATATTCAGAGGAAGCAGAGGAGGAATACCCCCCAACTCCAGACCCGAAACCGAAAAAAACCTCAAGCAACACGAGGAAAGACCCTGACGCCGACCTAGTGACCACTGGGGTGCTGAAAGCCCCTCTCACGGACGTCACGGCCTTAAGGGGTGAACTGCAGGGCCTGACAGGCCGCATCACTGCTGGAGGCCTCCTCTCACGAACACAAGAGCACTATAGCCACATTACAGGGTGAACTGCAGGAACTGCACCGCAAAAATACGCTGCTGGAACGGCGCTTAGATGCCCAGGAGGACGCGAGAAGATGGCACAATATCAAGGTCAGGGGGCTTCCAGAAGATCTGCCGGAGACAGAAGTCCCGCACACAGTCAAACGCCTTCTGACCGGCATACTGCCTCCAGGTAATACTGTACCCATCGTGCCCACCGATATCTTCAGGATTCCAAAACCTGCCAAAGCCCCTAACTCGGCCACAAGGGACACTATCCTTACCTTCCGCAGCGGAGCGGACAGAGCGGTGGTCCTTAACGCCCTCAGGGGAAAAACCCCCTTACAATTTGAGGGTACAAAGCTGACCTTTTACGGTGATCTGTCGGGGGGCACCTTGGCGTGGCGTAGGTCACTCCGACCCCTTACCGCCACACTCCAGCAACGCAACATTCCGTATCGTTGGCGGACCCCCAACGCACTCCATGTGCAGCGCGGTGATACAACCCACAAAATCCACGACCCGCAAGGCGCAGCAGAACTACTGCAGGCCTTGGGCCTGACATGGGACTCACTCCTCCAGGCGAACCCCAAGGCCTCCACCACACCGACTCACAGCTGGGACCCGGCGGGCAGTGCCCCATTCGTACCTCGAAACCTCACGCCAGTCACATACGCCGCGGTCACCACCTAAACTGCACTGAGGCGCCTTCACCTACACTCCGACGCCGTCACCACCTGACTCTAACGGACCCTGCCACTCACCTCTGCCGAGCAACCTAGAACCTCTGGGACTTTATGGAGCATCTACCGGATTACTATTGCTCCACTCTTAGCTGGGCCCCAACGCGGCTCTCAAAAGACTATAATCCATTCCAGTTAACCAGCCACGGACTCTCACACAGGGGATGGAATTCTGTGGGTGATCGTGATAACCCAATCTGCCACCCATACCTCAGCCAACAAGCTACTATAGACTCTTGTTCGATCCCGAAGTGGTCTACAACCCTGTCGGCCCCAACACCGGGACACTGTCTGATGTGAATAGTTCCTGCTGTTTCTTGGAAATGGCACACAAGGAGGGTGGAATCCCAGCCAGGGAATCGGGTGACTGCTAACCCACGGGAGCTGGATGCTAACCGCGAACTGTCTCTGGACAGGGTCCTTAACCAAAGCTACGATCAACCCGGCGGCACAAGCATAAAAATGACAGCAAGTTTAAGAAGTTTTAAATGTTATGTTTTGTTTCATTTATGATTAGGGTGAACTGCAGGAACTGCACCGCAAAAATACGCTGCTGGAACGGCGCTTAGATTATATATAATGTATAAGAGTGTAGTCTTAACTAAAACCATGGCAGTTTCGTCTCAGATGCATGCATACTAGTTCACGAAACAATGAGCTCATAGGGTCTTTGAAAGGGAAGCCTAGGACAAACGTGTCACGTGTTTGCATTAAGGTGCGGGCACAGCAGGCACATCAGCTAGTCTCACTAACAGAATAATCACGTTGAAGTAATGCCCACGGAGGCACGCCTACAGTAGATATACACGTTGTAAGTCTACACAGCTTAACATACACACAGCCACTTAGTCATCACAAAAGCAGACCACGCACGACACCAGCATTCTTATTTTATTGTATTTTTATTTATTTTTTTCCCCAATATTGTGTATCTTATTATATACTCGTGCCCCACAAACGTGTATTGTGCCCCACTTCCATGGTGGTTTTAACATTTATTCCCTAAAACGTAGTACTAACCATTTAAATGTCAATGTCAGAGCCAGCTACAGCTAAAGCATCAAGGAACTAGACAAACTAGCCTAGAATGACCCTTAACTGTTTCCACCTTGTACGTCACAATTATGTTTGCCTTATGTGCAGTTTACGTTAAGCGAACCTGCTTTACGTTTTAGGAAACCTTCTTTATCCTCTCCATTAAGAGAGTAGAACCAAACAGGCATTTGTTTCTAGCCTTACGTTGCACTCAGACATATGAATCTAGTCTCTCGTAGAAAGACTGTTATTTAATAAGAGCCGCATGTATGTATATAGACTTAATTTTTTCTTTTTTCACTGTGTTGGTTGCAGGACGGTACTTTATCGTCATAGCCATTCACCTTCACCCTAGGGCCCCGACCAAACTACTGTTCCCTGCAACCAACATCATTACTACGTTATACGACGTTAAATTTTGTAATACTATATGTAACCTCACTATGGCAACGCACCTGCTCATACTCGAAGTTAACCGTATAAGTTACTTGTTCTTTGTTACACCTAGCAAGCCTTCACAGGCATAACTCCTTAACCTTTCACCATTACCTACCATGTATACTACTTATTATTAAGCACACTATATTGGTTCAGATAGAATTGTTAAAATCCTAAACATAAAAATGTGCATGTACTGCTGCCACTGTTTTCTATGTATACAACGTGTGCGCTGTTGTGGCGCTTGACCTAACCATGTACCTACCTGCACAACAAAAATAAAGAATTGGAAAAAAAAAAAAAAAAAAGTACTCTGACCTGTAGGCTGGAGCAGCAAAGAAAGAGGAAGTGATGTCATAGACAGACCCTTTTATGGGCAGCATATCTTTTTTCTCATTGGTTGTTACGGTTTCTATGCTGCTGGAGTTTTCAGTAAAGAAAGATATGCAAATATGAAGCCTCCTGTCATGTGATAAAATTCTGTTGGCTCTGATGAAAATGTAGTCACTTTGAGCTCATTTGGGGATTTTATATTTGCTAATATATCATGAAAGGGTTAATCCAAGCCCCTGTAGTGATTTTGATGCCCTGGCCGGTTCCCCGGTAATGGGGCAAAATCATTTAACAATGGTTTGTCCTCTTATCTTGGTTTCAGAGTCTCCATTCATTTCTGCATAAGCAGGACTTCAATAGCCGATCCAGGTGCCATTCATTGGCTCAGAGCATGTACTGACTGCTCTCAGCAAATTAATGTCACACTGTGCAAATAAATTTGCACAGAATTTACATTAGCCACCTCGGAGCTCTAGTGACACTGCCAAAGGTGGATTTACAGCCATGGGGTATGTGAAGTGTTTCACAGCAAAAAGCAGCACATACTGACTCCAGGCAACTTGAAATCACTGAAGTAGTCATGGCAGTAGGAGTAACCGTTAAGGGACTAGGCATGCACAGCACACTTCTTTAGGGTGTGCAATAGTGGTTTAATTTTCTAATAAGGAAATCTTTATTGAAAACCCAACCATCACTATCGTCATTAGCATTTCTATTAAACATTTAAACTGAAACTAAGACCTCTCAGCACTCTCAGCACACAATTTTGGTCCTTTATTTAGGCAATTACCTACAATACTCAATGGCAGAACTACAAGGTTGCAGGGGTCGCAACCCAGGGGTCCTGGCCCCCTTCGGGCACCCGTTGTGGCGTTTATTGAGTAAGGCAGGGTAGGCACCTGTTTACCCCACATGGTAGGTGCCTACTCTACCGGCATGTGCCGGACTGGGGAGTAGATAAGGCAGACACCTGGCATTGGCGGCGAGGGAAGCTGATCTTGCAGTTCCTCAATCCTCCCTCATGTGCCCTCTATGATGCTGTGAGCCAGAATCTGACATCATCATACAGCGCGTGGGAGGAAAGAAGGACTGCCCCATACTGGACTCCAGGGAGTGGACCCACACCAGCCCTCCAAAAGTTTGGAAGGCTGGATTGATCTCAAAAAAGAAAATTAATTTGTGAGAGTGTGCATGATACTTGCATATCCAGGATATAACCACACAACATCCTAATTTGATTACAATCAGGTCAAATCTTTTTTTTTTTTTTTCATATTAATTTTTTTCTTTTTCAAAGATTTATCACAATAGACAATAAAAGACTTACATTTAAAAATATAGAAAAAAAAGAAACACATCCTGATAGATAGTGCCTTACTATGGGGCTTGATATTTTCCCCTTTATTTTCCCCCTTTTCTGCTACTTTCTCTTTTCTTGTCCCTTTTTTTTTTTTAAGAAAATTTACTCTATAATTAGCCAAAAGACGGCTTTATATAGAGATGCAAAATATAGAAACATTACAACCCCATGAACATATCAACAGTATTAGCTCTCCAAGATGTAAAATTATTAAGACATTTTTCATAGGTTATTTGTCACACTAAGTTTATCATCTTTGATTCTTCTAAAAAAAAAAAAAAAAAATTCCTTCCCTTTTTTTCCCCTTTTTCTTTCATTGTTATTCACCACATAGTTTTTGACAGTAATGACCAATATACACACTGTACTAAAATCGAACAATGGATACTACTATTTTCCTTATGTAGGGCTTAACTTTTTTTTACCCATTCCTCCCATTGTTCTATTCTAGAGTTAGTATAGTTATCTTGTCTCAGGATTCCAATCTCCATTTTGCAATGGTTCAGGACCTGATATTTTATCATGTCCCAAGAGGGGGAATCGGATAATTTCCAATATCTCGCTAATGTTGCTTTAGTCTCCGTTAAGATGTGAATCACTATATCTTTTTTGCTTCTTGAAATTCTAGGCCAACCTAGATGTAATACAAAAGACTTACAGGTGAAGTCAAGATCTACTTTTATCACCTCTTGACAAAATTTTGCTACTTTATTCCATAGTTGACTTAGGTTTGGGCAAGACCACCAGATGTGGACGTAGTCTGCTCTAGATGAGCCACATCTCCAACACTTATATTGAGAGGATGGGTACATTTTTGCCAATTTAGTGGGGACATAATGCCATCTATTAATGATCTTATAATGACTTTCAGATGAATTTAAAAAATGAATAGCCTAAGTTACGGCATTATTTGCATGTATCCACTCATTTCTTGTAATAGTAACCTGTAGGTCTTTTTCCCAGGATACCAGGGCTGGAAATATTGGGCTTGATTTATATAATTTGTATAGTTTAGCACAGTGTGATACTAAATTTTTATTACTTTTAGAATTTATTAAATTCATTAATGTATGTAATCCTTCAGATGACCCTATGTTTATATAGAAAATGCTTTATCCTTAAGTATGTAAAATTCTCTCTATAGGGGAGAGAAAATAGCTGTCTAATGTCCTCAAAGGACATAATTTGATTATGTTGCATTATTTGATCTATATTATTAATACCATTAGACGTCCAGGTTTTTATATTTAAATCTTCTATATTGACTGTCAAAATGTTGAAAGGTATATCCGTAATAAATTTATCTAGTATCTTAAGTTTCTTTTTCCAGTTTTTCCACTGCCATAATACATTATCCATAATTAGGCCTATGTTTGTGTTATTTCTCTTTTGTAGACTCCAAAATGTAGCTAATAAGTCTGGAGATCCCAGTCTTGTAGCTTCTATTTTTGCCCAGGCTTCCTCTGCGGAGCTCTCCTTTAACGATATAATTAAATGAGCCAATGCGCATGTCTCATATGTCTCTAAAATATCTGGGACCCCCAGCCCACCCTTTTTGGAACTCATATTTAGTATTTTTTTATTCGCCCTTGTTTTTTTTTTTCAGCCATATAAACTTCTCAAAAGCTGTCTGTATCATTGTAAGCCATGGTTTTGGAATTTTAAGAGGTATCATGCGGAATATATAGCTCCACTTGGGCATTAAGTATGATTTTACAACATTTATTCTCCCAATCCTTGATATCCCTGCATTTCTTAAGTCTTTAAGTTGTTTGTTTATTTGTTTCATCATAGGGAGAATATTGTTCTCTATGATTTTATTTGGGTTACTTGTAATTTTAATACCTAGATATTGCAAATGTTTCTTAGCCCAAGTGAAGTCATATTTATTCCCAATCTTCCCTCTATCTTCCTTACTTAGATTTTTTGTTAATATAGTTGTTTTATCTACATTCAGCTTGAGATTGGAGTAATTTCCAAATTTAGTTATAACTTTCATCAATTCATCCAATGATGGTACAGGATCTGTAATGGAGATTAGGACATCGTCCGCATATAGTGATAATTTGTAGTCTTCTTAACCTATTCTAACACCTTTAATCTTTAAGTTTTCCCTAATTTCACAGGCTAGAGGTTCGATATATAGCAAATAAAGCAACGGCGAGAGAGGGCATCCCTGCCTTGTCCCGTTGCTTATTTTAAACCAGTCAGATATTATACCTCTCCCTATAGTTCTAGCCCTTGGGAAAGAATATAAGGCCATTACAGCGTCCATTAGCCATCCACCAAAACCAAAAGCCTTCATAGATGCCATCAGGAAGTCCCACCTGACCCTATCAAAGGCCTTCTCTGCATCCAGCGATAGGGCCAGAAATACAATCAGGTCAAATCTTGAGTCTGGCCGGCATGTTTTGTAAAAAACAGTCTGCTTTGGAGCCGCCAAGAGGATAAATATAATCTCTGCTTAAGGAGCTGTATCCTCTGTGCTCTTTTTACTAGTTTCTGTGTCACGTTATATTAAATATGTTAATCACTCACTGAGATCATTTTTTCTTTTAGACTGAATTTTATTAGATATGGCACCTGCATTGTATCCAGAGGTGTAACTAGAAAACACGTGACAATTTGTGCACTGGGGGCCCCCATGTGTTTCATTCAACCCACCTTACTTCTAATTCCCTTCCCTCCAGCCCCTCTGTGTCCCACTCTCCCCTCCCGGCTCCTCTATTTGTCTCATTCCCTCTCACCCACCAGCCCTCCATTTGTCTTGTTCCTGTCAGGGTACCTGTTGTCTCTACCTCAGAGGAGGTGAGACACTTAGAATTCCGCCCTCTCAGAGGGGCTGACTCACTCGTTCCTCGCAGTCCTCTCGGCCGTTTACACGCCGGACACCTCTGATCCGCCTCCTTTTATGACGCGGCTCTAGTAGCCGACGTCATGACGACTATCCGTTCCGACCTGTCAATCAAGTCCTGAGCACGAATCAGGACTCGTCGGGGGCGTGATCATCTATTTAGAACCAGGGTATAAAATAAGGTTTTGTGTATTGGTTCATTGCCCTGTCGTGGTTCTAGCTAGTCTAGTCACTCAGCGCTCTTATTTCTATTTGTCTCTTTGGTTCTGACCCGGCTTGTATTATTCTACCCTGCTTACCTCTATTACCTTTTTGACCCGGCTTGTCTCTCGTTTACCTGCTCTCTCGTTCCCTCGACCTCGGCTTGTCTCTAGACCATTCTTTGCTTACTCCTTACGTTAGTCCGGCCATTCTAAGGTCCGGTATACGTAACTTCTCCTGTTTGTACTCTGCGTGTTGGATCCCTGTCCCGATCCTGACATTACGACAGGGCCAATGGATCCTGCAGGTACAAACACTCAGGTCGGTTCTCCTGACTCTAGATTTGAGGCCATGGATCATAGAATGGACCAGATGGCTCTAGCGTTGCAAGCCTTACTATCTCGTTCTAGTAACCAATCAGAAGAGATGCGTACTGCATCCATCTCTCCTGTAAGTGCAGGCCTAGAGGTAGCCACAGTAGGTGCTTCATCCCGTATAACTCCCCCTGTACGTTATGGCGGCTCTCCGGATACATGTTGAGGTTTTTTAAACCAGATAGGTATTCATTTCGAATTACAACCCCGCTCCTACCCTACAGATAGGGCGAAGGTTGGATTCATAATCACACTACTCATTGATAAAGCTTTGAGATGGGCTAATCCTTTGTGGGAGAATGATAATCCGTTAGTCTATAATTATAATGCCTTTGTCACTGCTTTTAGAAGGACTTTTGATCCTCCAGGTAGAAAGGTTAATGCTGCTAGACTACTGTTACGTCTTAGACAACATAACCGAACCCTTGTTGATTATGCCTTAGAGTTCAGATCCTTGGCAGCAGAAGTCAAGTGGAATGAACAGGCTTATATGGACGTATTTCTAAACGGACTATCAGACGAAATTCTAGATGAGGTTGCCACAAGAGAGCTTCCTGAAAGTTTGGAGGATTTAATTTTTTATTTCTCGAATTGATGAACGTTTAAGACAGAGACAGAACACTCGAGATAGAACCCGTAGACCTTCCTTTAGACTAGCTCCCTCATTCCAAAGTCCTGAATCTACAACTTTAGCGCTTCCAGAACCTATGCAGATAGGCAATACTCGTCTCTCAGAAGAGGAGAGACAGTACAGGAGAAGGGAGGGGTTGTGCATGTATTGTGGAGCAAGAGGTCACCTACGCCTAAACTGTCCTAACCGCCCGGGAAACGCTCGCACCTAAGTTCCTCTAGAGGACAGGCCTTGGGTGTTTCTATCTTGTCCTCTATACATGACTATAAAGATCATAGGCTTCTACTACCTGTTTCTTTAGCTTGGGAGAAGGGAGTATTAAATACTATGGCGTTGATAGATTCCGGAGCTGCTGAAAGCTTTATTGACCAAGTCTTCGTCACTAAACACTCTATCCCATCCCAGCTAAGGGATACACCCTTGGCCGTTGAGGCCATAGATGGTAGACCATTATCTGAACCTGTTATTTTTCATGAGACCATACCTGTTACCTTAACTGTTGGTATCTTACACGAGGAAGGTATATCTTTTATGCTTATTTCATCTCCTTCTGTTCCAATAGTCTTGGGGTATCCTTGGCTTAAGAAACATAACCCCATTATCGATTGGGAATTGGGTGAAATAGTCTCTTGGGGTCAAGGTTGCCAAAGCAGGTGCTTACAGAAGGTCTCACCGGTTTGCGTAGCTGACACACTGGTTAATTCTACCCAATCTACAGACTTACAAATACCACCACTATACCTGGATTTAAAGGCAGTCTTTGACAAGAAGAATGCTGACACTCTACCTTCACACAGGTCCTTTGACTGCAAGATCAGACTCTTGCCCGGTACCATGCCTCCGAGGGGCACGGTATATCCTTTATCTACTAAGGAGAACCTAGTCTTAGAGGAGTATATTCGTGAGAACCTGGACAAGGGATTCATTAGGAGATCCTCCTCCCCTGCCGGGGCCGGGTTCTTTTTTGTGAATAAGAAAGATGGTACATTAAGGCCTTGTATTGATTATCGGGGATTGAATAAAATAACTATTAGAAATGCCTACCCGATTCCTTTGATTACTGAGCTCTTTGATCGTTTAAAAGGCTCCAAAATTTTCACCAAGTTAGATCTCAGAGGGGCGTATAACTTGGTGAGAATTCAACAGGGAGACGAATGGAAAACAGCTTTCAATACCCGTTACGGGCACTATGAGTACACGGTAATGCCTTTTGGTCTCTGTAATGCACCAGCAGTATTTCAGGACCTGATTAATGAAGTTCTTAGGGAATTTCAACATGATTGCGTTATTGTATATCTGGATGATATACTTATACACTCTAGTGAGATTGAGACTCACCACAGACAAGTCAGAAGGGTATTGCGCAAACTTCTACAACATGGATTGTACTGCAAATTGGAGAAATGTAGTTTTGACCAGTCTCAGATAAACTTTCTTGGGTACGTTATTTCTGGGGACGGGTTTAAGATGGATCCGGTTAAACTCCAATCTATTTTAGATTGGCCATTGCCCAGGGGACTCAAGGCCATTCAGAGGTTTATTGGATTCTCCAATTATTATAGGCGCTTCATTAAAGGATACTCGTCTATTATTGCGCCTATTACCAATATGACTAGACAGGGGGCTGACACTAAGACTTGGTCTACTGAAGCTCTCGTTGCTTTCAAAACACTCAAGGATCTTTTTGCTTCAGCACTGATTTTAGTTCATCCTGATACGTCTTTGCCTTTTCTACTCGAGGTAGACGCCTCAGAGACAGGTATAGGTGCTATCTTGTCTCAAAGATTAGGTGTGGATAAACCGTTACATCCATGTGGTTTTTTTTCCAAGAAATTGTCTGGGCCTGAAAGCAGATATGACATTGGTGACAGGGAACTATTAGCGGTTGTTATGGCTTTAAAGGAGTGGAGACATTTATTGGAAGGGACCTTGCACCCTGTTACTATTTTGACAGATCACAAGAACTTGTCCTATATTGGGGAAGCCAAGCGCTTGTCCGCCAGGCAAGCTCGTTGGTCCTTATTCCTCACTCATTTCAATTATGTGCTCACTTATAGACCTGGTTCTAAGAACTCTAAGGCCGATGCTTTGTCTCGCCAACATGAACCCTCTACTAGATCTGATGCGGTTTTGTCCTCTGTAGTTCCCAAGTGCCATATTATCGCCAACACGAATCTCAGGATACACTCCCCGTTGCTTGCCGAGATCATGAAGGTACAGCATCTGGCTCCCAGACAGGCTCCAGGGGCACGGCACTTCATTCCTCCTGAACTCCAACTGGAACTGTTGCAGTGCTTTCACAACAGCAAGGTGGCTGGGCATCCTGGCATACGCAAGACGTGTTCCTTGATTTCTAAAGATTTCTGGTGGCCTTAATTACGTAAGGATATTAAGGATTTCGTCGGGGCATGTGAGGTCTGTATGAAGACTAAGCAACCTCATACGCTTCCTTGTGGGCTCTTGCACCCCTTGGAAATTCCCGAGAGACCATGGTCCTGTTTGGCTATGGATTTCATTGTCGATTTGCCTATTTCTAAAAGACAGACTGTTATTCTCACGGTGGTTGACAGGTTTACTAAGATGGCTCATTTCGTGCCCTTACCTAAACTTCCGTCTTCTCCCGAATTGGCTGAGATATTCGCGAGAGAGATTTTTCGTTTACATGGTATACCCTCCGAAATTGTCTCTGATAGAGGTTCCCAATTTGTTTCCCGTTTCTGGAAATCCTTTTGTTCTCAATTGGGTATCAAATTGAATTTATCTTCTGCATATCATCCCCAGTCTAACGGAGCTGCTGAACGCACCAACCAAAAGATTGAACAATATTTGCGTTGTTTTGTTTCCGAACACCAGGACGATTGGGTCGGTCTGATTCCTTGGGCGGAGTTTGCACACAACAATCTCGTTTACGATTCAACTCGTTCTAGCCCCTTTTTCATGAATTATGGCTTTCATCCTCCTATTCTTACCTCGGTTTCCCCTTCCCAAGGGGTACCGTCGGTTGATGTCCATGTTGCCAATTTGAGGAAGTTGTGGGATCAGACTCGACAAATTCTCCTTCATAATTCCACGTTGTTCAAACAACACGCAGACAAGCGTAGAAGGGCGGCTCCGGTTTTTGTTCCAGGGGATAGGGTATGGTTGAGTACAGGGCCGGATTAAGAGCCCAGTGGGCCTGGTGCTGACAATTATGATGGGCCTAATTACGGAATATTATTGACCAAAAACACTAAAACAGTCATACCTCCCAATCCTGCAGGCTGTCCAACTAAGGGCATACTATGCAGGCAGCACCCTGAGCTTGACATAAATGCGTCTAATGATGCGCTCACTCCATGCTTTCTAAGGACTGTCCCCTAGCACTCACATGTCCACTTGTCTCCTTACCTTCTTACTAGCAGGCAGAAGTTCCTGGTATATAGTCTGAGACAGAGAAAAGGTGTATGTAGTGAGTGTAGAAGAAAGGGGACATGCCACAGTGCTAGAGAGACCAGCGTCTGCATTACCTAAACTAATTTTATTGTCAGCCAGTCCACACAAGTTTTGTTCCCATACATCCCTCTTAACCCCTTAAGGACCAAACTTCTGGAATAAAAGGAAATCATGACATGTCACACATGTCATGTGTCCTTAAGGGGTTAAAGGACCACTCTAGTGCCAGGAGAACATACTCGTTTTTCCTGGCACTAGAGTGCCCTGAGGGTGCCCCCACCCTCAGGGTCCCCCTCCCGCCCGACTCTGGAAAGGGGAAAAGGGGTAAAACTTACCTGTTTCCAGCACTGGGCGGGGAGCTCTCCTCCTCCTCTCCGCCTCCTCTCCGCCCCGTCGGCTGAATGAGCACGCGCAGCAAGAGCTGCGCGCATTCAGCCAGTCGCATAGGAAAGCATTTACAATTTACGATTTTCACAGTGAGAATCACACAAGCGCCTCTAGCAGCTGTCAATGAGACAGCCACTAGAGGCTTTGGGGGAAGGCTTAACCCATTAATAAACATAGCAGTTTCTCTGAAACTGCTATGTTTATAAAAAAAAGGGTTAACCCTAGCTGGACCTGGCACCCAGACCACTTCATTAAGCTGAAGTGGTCTGGGTGCCTAGAGTGGTCCTTTAAGCTTCCAAACTTAAAGGGACACTATAGTCACCATAACAACTACAGCTTATTGTATTTGTTCTGGTAAGTAGAATCATTCCATTCAGGCCTTTTGCAGTAACCACTGTCTTTTCAGAGAAAATAACTCCACTGGCCACTCCTTAGATGGCTTCTAGAGGTGCTTCCTGGGGCAGTACTGCCTAGTGTGCAGCACTGCCATTCAGTGTCTCTACCCTCTGCATGTAGACACTGAACTTTCCTCATACAGATACATTGATTCAATTTATCTTTATGAGGAGATGCTGATTGGCCAGGGCTATGTTGGACTTGTGCTGGCTCTGCCCCTGATCTGCCTAGTTGACAGTCTCAGCCAATCCTATGGGGAAGTATTGTAATTTGCTCAGACCACCACTTCTGATGATGTCAGCAGACAGTCAGTTCAGAGGCAGAGCCAGCAGCTGCAGACTTGAATACAAGTTATATTTTACTATACTTAGGGAGGCAAGAAGGGGCCAGGGTGGGGGTTTTAACATAATAAGGTCAGAAATAGATGATTGTGTTCCTGACCCTATAGTGCTTCTTTAAGCATGAGTATGTGAAGAGTAGTTAGGGTTGCCACCTTTCTTGGAAAAAAATACCAGCCTTAATCATTTGTATAATCACAAGGAGTGACATCAGAGAAAATTGTGTAAAATCACCAACAAACTACTCACAGTTTGATTCTGCTGTATAGATGGATTGCCCCAGTGTCTCAGTCTCGCAAGTCACTCAGTGTCCCTATGTATCACAGTGTCAGTGTCCCATGTCGCCCAGTCCCCTAGTCTCCTAGTGTCTCAGTGTCCCCATTTCTCCCAGTGTCCCAATGTCTCAGTGTGTCCCCATGTCACTAGGATACTGGGGACACTGAGAGACCTGGGGACACATACATTTAGGGAAACTGGGAGAAATTGGGACACTGAGACACTAGCGACACAGACACTGGGAGACATGGGGACACTGAAACATGTGTGGACACTAAGACACTAGGGACACAGAGACAAGGGAACACAGACACTGGGAGACTAGGGGACACAGGGGACACTGGCTGGGAGACAGACACTTGGGGACACTGGGAGACATGGGGACAGTTGTGGACATAGACATGGGGACACTGGGACATATAGGGACACTGGGAGACATGGGGACACTAGGCACACTTAGACACTAGGAACACAGACACTGGGAGACATGGGGACACTGAAACATTTAGGGACACTAAAACACTAGGGACACAGAGACATGGGGACAGCGGGAGACTATGGGACACTGGGAGACTAGGAGACACTGGCTGGGAGACTGACACTTGGGGACACTGGGAGACATGGGGACAGTTGTGGACATAGACATGGGGACACTGGGACATATAAGGACACATGGGGACACTAGGCACACTGAGAGACATGGGACACAGACACTGGGAGACACTGAAACACTAGCGACACTGGATGGGGGACATGGGGACACTGGGAGAAATGGGGACATAGTGTCTCCGTGTCCCAATGTCTCAGTGTCTCTCAATGTCCCTATGTGTTTCAGCATCCCCATGTGTCCAAGTGTCCCCTAGTGTCTCAGTGTCCCCATGTTTTCCAGTGTCCCCAAGTGTCTCAGTGTTTCCAGGTTTCCCAGTGTCTGTGTCCCCATGTGTCCTAGTGTATCAGTGTCCCCTAGTGTCTGTGTCCCATTTGTCCCCTAGTGTCTGTGTCCCCTAGTGTCTCAGTGTCCCCATATGTCCCCTAGTGTCTCAGTGTCCCCTAGTGTCTCAGTGCCCCCATGTGTCCCTGTTGCCTTTCCCCCCATCCCTCTCTTACCTGAGCTGTAGAGCTGCTGTCTGGACTCTGTGCTGTGTTGCTGCTCCCCCACAGATCAGTAAGTAGTAGAGAGAGGCAGGGATATGCTGTAACTTTCCTATCCCTGCCTCTCTCCCCACACAGTGACCCCTACTGGTCGGTGCTGGTATTGCAGAGTAATCTCCATTTATTCTGAGAAAAATACCTGCATTTGTATTGCCGGTATTACAGACTCAAATACCAGTCAGGTGGCAAACAAGTAAAATACCAGTCAGGTGGCAAACCTAAGAGTAGTGTGTAAAAAAAAAAAAAAAAAAGTTTTTTTTTTTTTTTTTTTTTTTTAAATGGGCCTATTCCATGGGCCTGGGCCTGGAGCTGCAGCTCCATCAGCCCCTATGTTAATCCGGCCCTGGTTGAGTACCAGAAACATTCGCTTGAAGGTTCCCTCTATGAAATTTGCGCCTCGTTACATTGGTCCTTACAAGGTTCTGACTCGAATTAATCCTGTTGCATATCGCCTTGCCCTTCCACCTGGCTTGCGCATTCCTAACTCCTTTCATGTTTCCTTGTTGAAGCCTCTAGTTTGTAACAGGTTTTCCTCCGCTGCACCCTCCCCTCGTTCTGTTCAGGTTGAGGGCCAGGAGGAGTATGAGATCAACTCCATCCTCGATTCTCGAATTTCTCGGGGGAGGCTACAATATCTTGTGGACTGGAAAGGATATGGTCCTAAGGAGAGGTCTTGGGTGGTCCAGGAGGAGGTGCATGCTCCTCGCCTCCGCAGGGCTTTTCATTCCCGGTTTCCGTCTCGTCCCGGTTCCTTCCGCCCGGTGGGCGTTTCTGAGAGGGGGGGTACTGTCAGGGTACCTGTTGTCTCTACCTCAGAGGAGGTGAGACACTTAGAATTCCGCCCTCTCAGAGGGGCTGACTCACTCGTTCCTCGCAGTCCTCTCGGCCGTTTACACGCCGGACGCCTCTGATCCGCCTCCTTTTATGACGCGGCTCTAGTAGCCGACGTCATGACGACTATCTGTTCCGACCTGTCAATCAAGTCCTGAGCACGAATCAGGACTCGTCAGGGGCGTGATCATCTATTTAGAACCAGGGTATAAAATAAGGTTTTGTGTATTGGTTCATTGCCCTGTCGTGGTTCTAGCTAGTCTAGTCACTCAGCGCTCTTATTTCTATTTGTCTCTTTGGTTCTGACCCGGCTTGTATTATTCTACCCTGCTTACCTCTATTACCTTTTTGACCCGGCTTGTCTCTCGTTTACCTGCTCTCTCGTTCCCTCGACCTCGGCTTGTCTCTAGACCATTCTTTGCTTACTCCTTACGTTAGTCCGGCCATTCTAAGGTCCGGTATACGTAACTTCTCCTGTTTGTACTCTGCGTGTTGGATCCCTGTCCCGATCCTGACAGTTCCCTCTTGCCCCCTCAGCCCCTCCATTTGTCACATTTCCTCTCCCCCCACCCAGCCCCTGCATGTGTCTCATTCCTTCTACCTCCCTCAGCCCCTCCATTTCTCTTATTCCCTCTACCCCACTAGGTCCCAAAGCAACGCAGAATCTATTCCAACTGTTTCTCCCTTCTCTCTAAGTTATGCATCGGTGCTCAATGACATGTGACTGCTGGGTCCCTTAACCCCTTAAGGACACATGACGTGTGTGACATGTCATGATTCCCTTTTATTTCAGAAGTTTGGTCCTTAAGGGGTTAACAATGTCTCATTTGTCTTATTCCCTCTCCCTCCCAGCCCCTCCATTTGTCTCATTCCATCTCTCAACCCCCAGCCCCTCCCTTTGTCTCAATCCCTCTCCCCCATGTGTCTCATTCCCTCTATCATCTCCCCAGGCCCTCCATTAGTCTCATTTCCTCTATCATCTCCCCAGGCCCTCCATTAGTCTCATTCCCTGTTTCTTCCCCCCAGCCCCTTGATTTGTCTCAATCCATCTCCCCTGTGTGTCTCATTCCCTCTATCATCTCCCCAGCCCCTCTATTTGTCTCATTCCCTGTTTCTTCCCCCCAGCCCCTTGATTTGTCTCTTTACCCCTTTTCCCCTCCTGTACCTTCTGACTCTGTGTCTATCATGGCCAAATGGTACCCAGTCTGACAGGAAGTGATTTCTCACTGATCACTTCCTGACAGATCACAGTGCTTGGCTGCACTACACACAGTGGCCAGAGGAGAGCTCCCCTCATGCCGGTTACATGGCAATCACTGCAGCAGTGCACCGACCCTGGAGTGAAGAGCTGCGACTGTGGTAGGTATGCCCCGGTTTGTACACGTGGTAAGGGTCTAAATATTCAAGCAGCTTGTTTTTGTTTTTGTGTAAAAGCAGCTGTTATAAACCTTGAGAAAGTCTGGCATCATCCATAAGCAAAGCCCATTTGAAATCTGACAGTTTATCGCTGACTGATTACTAATTGTTGTTGTTCTTTATTTACTTTCTTATGTCTTTTAAAGAAAATATCAAAACGAGAATTGGGAAAACTTTTATTAAGTACGTTGGAATTAAACCAAGAGCCACAAAATGGTAAGAATTAATTAGTATTATTCTTTCATTTATATTTAAGCTGTGACTTCAGCCTATAATGCAGGTAAAAGAGAGAGATAAAAGAGATATGAGGAAATGTATATACAATGCTTTGTCTATTTAACTATATATTTACATATAAATCTGCTCAGGTTCAAAAGGCATAGCAGAAATGCTCCACAGTATGCTTGTGATGACTTTTTACAGCAAGAATGATTTTACTGTGCATGCCAATAAAAAAAGCACTTGGAAAACTTAATAAATCTGGGGGTTATTAAAAAAATAATAATATGGGGGTTATTTGCATAGTGGTATTTAAGGCTCTCTAAATGTTCAACTGTGACCTGTGGACACCTGCCCAGAAAAGAGAGGTATGTGTGCATCTCAAACATTCTATGTCCTAGATTGCTGATGGCCCGGGTTTAAAATGGCTCCTCAAGCCTAGCTGATGACACACATTGTAGGTATTTGCTTACCAGAGGCATGAAAAGGGCCAAATACGTTTTGCTGGTAACGGAGAGAACCTGCTAATGCAGATACCTGGGGACATGAGGGTATGCTGGGGTTTAGAGAGTTACCTGGGGGCATATTGATACACAAGTGTGAGGTAGATGGCGGGTACACTGGGTGTGAGGGTGACACATGTGTAAGGAAATGTGTAGCTAAGTGAGAGTGTGAAGCTGTTGTATCACTGTATGTGTATGGGAGTGTGTAGTTATGTGTTTGTGTATGGGAGTGTGTAGTTGTGTGATTGTGTATGGGAGTGTGTAGCTGTCTGGTACTGCAGATCTACGGGAGAGGATAACTTGGTCATTATCCCCCGGTGTGTGAGAACTATATTTGAAAAATCTGGGGCAAATTCTATATTCAACATTTGTTTTTCATTGTAAATTAATTTATTATGCTTATAAATAAAAATAATTATGTCAATATATCATATTCTTAGGTAACAAAGGCAATATCACATATGGGCCGTAACCGCAATCTAACCTATCAGAGTTAATTTGAAAACTTATACAGTGGGGCATCCTGGGGAAACTTGCTTTGTATTGGAAAACATTTTTGTAAACCAAAGCATTATTTTCAATGGATTTTTATTTGTAAACCAAAAATTATGTTATCCAAGGCGTTTGGAAACCGAGGTCCCACTGTACAATTAAAAGTATAAAGTCACCCGCCCATTTATCACCAACAGTCTTACTTTTCTCTAGTTGTAGGCAAGAGTGCGTTCTTTTGTAGATCATCTACAATCTATTTATAAGGCTGGCCTAGAGACGTAACTCTCCCTCTGAAGAATCTAGTAATCCGCCTTCAGGCGCAGGACTTACTGGATTTTCCATAGAGGGTGAATTTATTATGGAAGTCTTATCATCTGGAGCGGCAGAGGTTGTTTATTCAGAAGTCAGAACTTTGAAGATGTTCTTTAAGCCGAGAGGCAAATATCCCCATGAGCTTTCTTAGCTTATTTAACCCCTTAGGGATCTAGCTCGTTTTGTTTGGTTTTCATTTAAGATTTAAAGCAATTTTTTTCATTGTTGCTATGTCTGTGTTCAACTGCAATTAACATGTATAATTTATTGCATCAATAAAGGCATTACATTTGATGTGACAGACATATATACATATACATTCTCACCTATTATTAAAAAAAAAATGCACGTATAATTGCAAAATAAAAAAATATATATATTATTTCATAGTTTTGGCAATAATAATGGGTGCAAAGGTAGTTCAGTTTAAGAAAAGTAATTCAAAATGAATGTGTTTGTCCTGATTTACATAGTACATAATATGTCTAGGATTTTAGTTTAATTTTTGGTAGTTTCAAAATACGAGATGTAAAATGTAATTTCAATGTGGAACTATTTTAGAATTTGGAAAGTTTGTCTTATAAGCTTAATAGCCATCACAGAAAGCAAAATTGCCACACAAAAGTATATATTGATATAAAGTCTCAGGCTATTTACCTAAGGGTGCTCCACACAAAGAAATCCATAGACGGCAGTGCCGGATTAACATAGGGGCTGATGGAGCTGCAGCTCCAGGCCCAGGCCCATGCAATAGGCCCATTGTATAAAAAAAAAAAAAAATCTTACCAGCACCGGCCAGTAGGGGTCACTGTGTGTGGAGAGAGGCAGGGATAGGAAGTTACAGCATCTCCCTGCCTCTCTCTTCTCACTGATCCGCGAGAGTCCAGACAGCAGCTCCCAGCCTGCAGAGACAGACTACAGCTCAGGTATGTGAAGGATGGTGGGAAAGGCAGCAGGGAGACATGTAGACACATGTCTCTCAGTGTTCCCATATCTCTCAGTATCCCCATGAATCCCAGCCAGTGTCTGTGTCCCCATGTCTCCCAGTGTCCCTATGTCTCCCAGCCAGTGTCTCAGTGTCCCTATGTCTCCCAGCCAGTGTCTCAGTGTCCCCATGTCTCCCAGTGTCTGTGTCCCCATGTCTCTGTGTCCTTAGTGTCCCAATGTCTCCCAGTGTCCCCAAATGTCTGTGTCCCCATGTCTATGTCCACAAGTGCCCCATGTCTCCCAGTGTCCAAGTGTCTGTGTCCCCATGCCTCCCAGCCAGTGTCCCTAGTGTCTGTGTCCCTATGTATTTCAGTGTCCCTAGTGTCTTAGTTTCCCCAAATGTCTGTGTCACCATGGCTCCGAGTGTCCCCTAGTCTCCCAGTATCTGTGTCCCCATGTCTCTGTGTCCCCTTGTCTCTGTGTCCCCTTGTCTCTGTTTCCCCATGTCTCTCAATGTCCCCATGTCTCCCAGTGTCCCCATGACTCCCAGCCACTGTCCCCATGTCTCCCAGTGTCCCTATGTTTCCCAGACAGTGTCCATAGTGTCTCAGTGTTCCCATGTCTCCCAGTGTCTGTGTCCCCATGTCTCTATGTCCTTAGTGTCCCCATGTCTCCCAGTGTCCCCAAATGTCTGTGTCCCCATGTCTATGTCCACAAGTGCCCCATGTCTTTGTGTCCCCATGTGTCTGTGTCCCCATGTCTCTCAATGTCCCCATGTCTCCCAGCTAGTGTCTGTATCCCCATGTCTCTGTGTCCCCATGACTCCCAGCTAGTGTCTGTGTCCCCATGTCTCCCAGTGTCCCTATGTCTCCCAGCCAGTGCCCCTAGTGTCCCCATGTCTCTGTGTCCTTAGTGTCCCCAAATATCTCAATGTCCTCATGCCTCCCAGTGTCCCCTTGTCTATGTCCACAAGTGCCCCATGTCTCTCAGTGTCTCCAAGTGTCTGTGTCCCCATGCCTCCCAGCCAGTGTCCCTAGTGTCTGTGTCCCCATGTCTCCTAGTGTCTGTCTCCTCATTTCTCCCAGTGTCCCCAAATGACTGTGTCCTCATGTCTCCCAGTGTCCCCATGTCTGTATTCACAAGTACCCCCATTCACAAGTACCCCAATGAGAGACATGGGGGCACTGGGAGCAGTGCCCTCATGTCTCTCAGTGTTCCCGGGTCTCTCATTGTCCCCATGTCTCTCAGTGTCCCCTAGTATCCTAGTGACACAGGACACACTCAGACATGGGGACACTGGGAGAAATGGGGACACAGACAATGGGAGACTAGGGGACTGGGCGACATGGGGATATTGACACTGTGATATATAGGGACACTGATGCCAGGCTGGCCTTCCAATTCTTTGGACAGACATGCCCCTTTTCTGGGCATGTTTGCCCCTTTTGGCAGTTCTGGTCACGTGATTCGCATCAATGGTGCACCCTTTTACCCCGCCCATGGACACTGCTGTTATGGGGTATGGATTTACTTAAAAGATGAAAGCATTAATTAGATAAAGAGATTAGCATAGAGTATGTGTTTTCTTATAGCTGCATCCTTTTGAGTTTCCCTCCAACACCAACTCCAACAGATACATGACTCTTGGGAGGTATGACTGTTTTAGTGTTTTTGGTCGATAAGTTTCTGTAATAAGCCCCATCATAATTGTCAGCACCAGGCCCACTGGGCTCTTAATCTGGCCCTGATAGACGGGGATTATTCCATCCAGACTCCCTAAATAGAGCTTATTGAGATCTAAAAAGTGCTAGTGTTCATTTGGCACTATATAATTGTTTCCACTATTACCACCAAGTGCTGCACTATTATTGTGTCTTTTTATCTTATTTTAAGATCTATACTTCTGGAAATTGTTCCAATTATGTATGTAATCTTTTAGTCATTAGTGCTGTTTACCTTACCATATCTCCATTTGTTTTGCACAAGATTGGGGGAACACCTTGTTGGTGAATTGCAGCTCGTGTCAGAGAGTGAGCGCTTATTTCTGTTTTCTTATAACTAAACTAGATAACAGCCAACCTCCTTAAAGGAAAACTTTAAGCACCATATATGCTACAGCTCAATGTAGTGGTTATGATATCAGGAGTGCCCTGGCACTCCCCCCATTGTACAGAACCAAGACAATTTTGAACGGTTTGACTCCATACCTGGGGTCTGCCGAGTGCCGCTCCCTACTTCCACTAGCAACGCAGGAGAGCCAAAATTAATTTCCACTAGCTGTCCAAAGCACTGCAGGGCACTGAATTTTCCATTTTTTCCTGCACTGTCTCTGTTACCAGAGTGGTGTTGATAAACCTGAGAGTCATATATTCGCCCCCTTCACTTTCAGCAAATGAGCAATCAGACTGAGCAGAGGACAATTTAAATTCTCTGCAACCATCCTCCTAGACCACACTGCACAGAGTGACAAGCAGGAGGGGTACTCTGTACACCCCCTTCCTGATGGTTCCTGGGACACAATCCTTCTCCCTCATTAGTATGCCATAAAAAAATCTTCCAAAAGTTTATCCATTTAATACAAATGCTCATAAGATAGATGTGTCCATTTATTAGGTATACTAACAGATCAGTCATACTATATTATATATACATACACACACACACTATTGACAGCACTACCTCTTTGATGGAACCTATGGAAAGCATATAGATTTGGACCTGGTGAAATCTTATTTGGCATTAGGTGTATGTATGCAACTTTCACTAGCAGTTATTTATTCAGAGCATTGAAAGTAAGTCTAAATCTGAAGAGGTACAGCTTGTTGGAATTGATCAAGCTTTTCTCTGTAGCAGTAGAATTATTCTCAAAAGCCCACTAGATAAAACAAATATTATTTATATAGGCATGGCCTGTTTGGAAGCCTCAAGAAGTGCTCTATGGTTACTTTCTTGGTGTATTCTCTCTGTTCACTGTCTTCCTTGGAGAATTCTTGTTTGGAAAGAAACTGGACAAAAACATCCAACAAGTGTAGGAAGTCTAAAAAAATAATTTTACCTACCTTCTACCCAAATCCTATAATTGATGAATAGTGATGTCGCGAACATAAAATTTTCCGTTCGCGAACGGCGAACGCGAACTTCTGCAAATGTTCGCGAACCGGGCGAACCACCATAGACTTCAATAGGCAGGCAAATTTTAAAACCCACAGGGACTCTTTCTGGCCACAATAGTGATGGAAAAGTTGTTTCAAGAGGACTAACACCTGGCCTGTGGCATGCCGGAGGGGGATCCATGGCAAAACTCCCATGGAAAATTACATAGTTGATGCAGAGTCTGGTTTTAATCCATAAAGGGCATAAATCACCTAACATTCCTAAATTGTTTGGAATAACGTGCTTTAAAACATCAGGTATGATGTTGTATCGATCAGGTAGTGTAAGGGTTACGCCCACTTCACAGTGACAGACCAAACTCCCCGTTTAACGCACCGCAAACAACCGCAAACAGTCCATTTGCACAACCGCAAACTCCCCATTTGCACAAGGTTGGATACCAAGCTAGCCATGTCCCGTTCCTTGTCCTCACTGATGTCATTGAAGGTCTCTTCCTCCACCCAGCCACGTACAACACCAAGGGTCCCCGAAAGGTGACAACAAGCCCCCTGTATTTTTTTTTAAATGTACACTACTGTTACACCAGATATGAGTTGCACTGGTGTGACACTGTGCTCGTGTGGAGGCAGGAGTGATCCAGCCACGTGCGGCTCAAGTTTAGGAGCCAGGTCGGTCCCAGGATAAGGTAAATACAGCCACAACCACTTATACCAATCACACACCTTTCCTAACGTCCTATCCCATTAAACGCATATTACCGCGTATTTAATAAAACACATAGACCCCCTACTTCATCCAGGTTACCGATCGATGGTTCAATATTCTGAGCCCTCTCTGATTTACTGTACACGACTATTCGATATTCCCACAAATTTTATATAGCATTTTATGTTTGTTTGAGACCACCTTAAAAATATTGGATATCGCTAAAAATCATGATCACTATATACTTTCTCTACAAACCTCTAAAACGAACCAAACTACTCATCCATCCGCTATACCACTTTATCCCACCTAGAACTAGTGCCCAGTTAAAATACTTGACTCTTACTTACCCACACTCAGTCATGCCACACACATTTCACCACTACTCTCACTGAATCCCTCTGACTATGGCTAAATTCATCTTCTACATCAGAACACTACTACTAAGATTGGGTTGTATCAATGTCTCGGGTCTTTCATTTAGAATACTGACACTCCAGTGCATATTATTAAAAGATTGGGCAGATGGAAATCCTCGGTCTACAACCGATATATTCCTCATCCCGAGAATGAAATGAGGAAAGCTTTTAAAAGTTTGGCTTTGTAAATTTGATGCAACAAGTGTGTTTTTCTTTAATACCTTTTCACCCTCTTTGCATGAACCGGATTTACATATATTACTAATATGTTTCTGAACATACCGTATATACTCGAGTATAAGCCGAGTTTTTCAGCACATTTTTTGTGCTGAAAAACCCCAACTCGGCTTATACTCGAGTCATAGTCTGTATTATGGCAATTTGCATTGCCATAATACAGACTGGGGGGAGAGGGGGGCTGGCAGAGCTGTACTTACCTCTCCTGCAGCTCCTGTCAGCTCCCTCCTCCTCCGCAACGTCCGTTCAGCACCTCGGTCAGCTCCCAGTGTAAGTCTCGCGAGAGCCGCGGCTCTCGCGAGACTTACACTGGGAGCTGACAGAGGGAGCTGCACAGACCGCGCGGAGGAGGAGGAAGCTGACAGGAGCTGCAGAACAGGTAAGTACAGCTCTGACAGCCCCCCTCTCCCCCCTACTGAACTACCAATGACACTGGACCACCAGGGAAGGAGCCCCCCTCCCTGCTATGTATCAAGCAGGGAGGGGGGACGAAAAAAAAATAATAATTAAATAATAATACAAAAAAAAATAATATAAAAAAAATTAAAAAATAATAATTAAATAATAATACAAAAAAAATAATATAAAAAAAATAAAAAAAAATAATAATTAATAATATATTAAATGCCCACCCCCACCAACACATACACAAACACACACTGCATCACACACACTCACACTTCATTCATATACACACACTGCACTCACACACACTGCATTCATTATATACACACACTGGAAATAAATATTCAATTAAAATATACGCACACACACTGCACTCATACACGCACTGCACACACGCACTGCACTCATACACGCACTGCACTCATACGCACACACTGCATTCATTATATACACACACTGTAAATAAATATTCAATTAATATAATTTTTTTAGGATCTAATTTTATTTAGAAATTTACCAGTAGCTGCTGCATTTCCCACCCTAGTCTTATACTCGAGTCAATAAGTTTTCCCAGTTTTTTGGGGTAAAATTAGGGGCCTCGGCTTATATTCGGGTCGGCTTATACTCGAGTATATACGGTATATATTATATTATTCACTCACTCACTCTCTGGACCGGCCTAAGACATCATGCTGCCTAGGTCCAACGATAAATGACTATGGGGGATAATGTATAATAAAAACAGGTTACTGGCTATGGGGGGATAATGTATAATAAACACAGGTTACTGGCTATGGGGGGACCATGTATAATAAACACAGGTTACTGGCTATGGAGGGATAATGTTTAATAAACACAGGTTACTGGCTATGGGGGGATAATGTATAATAAACACAGGTTACTGGCTATGGGGGGACCATGTATAATAAACACAGGTTACTGGCTATGGAGGGATAATGTTTAATAAACACAGGTTACTGGCTATGGGGGGATAATGTATAATAAACACAGGTTACTGGCTATGGGAGGATAATATATAATAAACACAGGTTACTGGCTATGGGAGGATAATGTATAATAAACACAGGTTACTGGCTATGGGGGGATAATGTATAATAAACACAGGTTACTGGCTATGGGAGGATAATGTATAATAAACACAGGTTACTGGCTATGGGGGGATAATGTATAATAAACACAGGTTACTGGTTATGGGGGGATAATGTATAATAAACACAGGTTACTGGCTATGGGAGGATAATGTATAATAAACACAGGTTACTGGCTATGGGAGGATAATGTATAATAAACACAAGTTACTGGCTATGGGGAGGATAATGTATAATAAACACAGGTTACTGGCTATGGGGAGGATAATGTATAATAAACACAGGTTACTGACTATGGGGGATAATGTATAATAAACACAGGTTACTGGCTATGGGGGGATAATGTATAATAAACACAGGTTACTGGCTATGGGGGGGATAATGTAAACACAGGTTACTGGCTATGGAAAAGAATGCAGCTTCAGAATTAGAAATCTAAATTGTATGCTGTCTAGGAGGTGGGAGGGTCTGGGATGGAGGATCTGCTGCTGATTGGCTGGAATGTGTCTGCTGACTGTGAGGTACAGGGTCAAAGTTTACTCAATGATGACGAATAGGGGGCGGACCGAACATCGCATATGTTCGCCGTCCGTGGCAAACGCGAACAAGCTATGTTCACCAGGAACTATTCGCCAGCGAACCGTTCGGGACATCACTATTGATGAAGAAATAAATTGGCATATAAAGCACTGCAAAGTCGTCCTACCTCTTCATTATATTAAAAACCTCTAGGACTGCAGAAAAAAAATCCACAGCCACTCTAAGGAGATTGTGTACATTTTCTGTTTCTCAAGACTAAAGTTTTCGACTGGTTTTAAACCTTCTGGCAAGATAATGGCACAAAGAGAACATTACCTGCACTCTGGCCTAAATCCATATGTACATTTAAACAAAATGGAGGCTCTTTAGTTTTATTCTAATCAGCAAATCTAATGCCTTGACGTGGCAGATGAGCTTATATTCAAATAGCCATTGGAATAAAACTAAAGAGCTTCCATTTTGTTTAAATGTACATAGGGATTTAGGCCAGAGCGTAGGTAACTTTCTTTTTGTTTTTCCTATGTATTTTGAGCTGGGTTTATCTTTGTGTTTGTATAATATAAAGGCACACTCCACTTGAGCTGTGTCTTTCTCGTAAACAGTAAGGGCAGAAGTATCTAGAGGACATTTGCAAGAAAGATTTATGGTCATATAAGAGTACCTACATGACGCACCGATTTCATGTGAGGGCTCAAAGACACACAAGTTTTGGAGGAGGCGTTTGTCACCTTTTTATGGTTTAAACTGTTATTTTGCCGTGGTAGAAATGGTTAGCCAGGAAAACAGAAAATGCATTTCAAACAGGGGTCAAGTCCTGGGGAATAAAGTGTGGGAACTCACTCGAGTTCCACCCCCACCCCACCACCCAAAAAAAAAAAAAACTTGTATGCAAATATAAACGCGTACACACACACTCAGGTGCACACATACACTTACAGACACACATGTACACTCACAGACACACAAAGACACACACAAACACAGACACACACACACACACACACAAAGACACACACAGACACACACACACACATACTCTCACAGACACACATACACACACACTCCCAGACACATACACACACATACATACACTCACAGACACACACACACACACTCACAGACACACACACTCACACACACACACTCACAGACACACACACAGACACCAACACACACAAATACACATAGATACACTCACAGACACACACACTCACTCCCAGACATACACACACTCACACACACATACACACACACACACCCAGACACATACACAGACACACACACTCCCAGACACACACACTCACTCCCAGACACATACACACACACACACATACATATACTCACAGACACACACTCCCAGACACATACACATACACACACCAACACACACATACACTCCCAGACACACTCACTCACAGACACACAACACACACACATATACACAAAAATTATTATTTTTTTTTAAATTAAAAATGTCCACCCGGCCGGCTCTTGTCTCTCTGTCAGACGCGGCGAGGGAGCTGTGTTCTCTCTGCTCCCTCTCGCCGCGCGGGCTGTCTGCTGATGCCGGGAGCCGGAAATGACGTCATATTCCGGCTCACGGCATCAGCAAACGCTGCGGCGACAGGGAGCAGAGAGAACACAGCTCCCTCGCCTTGTCTGACAGAGAGACAAGAGCCAGCCGGGGGGTCCATCAGGTGGCCATTAGGCCACCTCTTGGGCCCCCATGACAGGGGGAACACAGGGGCATTTGGGGGCGGCATTTTTTGCCGCCCCCTGAGTGCCTGCAGGACCACAAACAGGAACGGCGTTCCTGCTCTAAAAAAAGTGCAGGAACGCCGTTCCCACGCGTTCCTGCAGGACTCCAGCCCTGATTTCAAACTAAACTGGTCTTTACTGAGCTATAAGTAATTATGACATAATTAAATTAATGAATGTAATTATGTCCTATGGCAGCTTTACAGGATTCCTCCATTCTAGTCATTCTAGCCCATCCAGTCTGCCCAATTTTCTTAATACTTTTATTAGTCCCTGGCCTTATCTTATAGTTAGGATAGCCTTATTCCTATCCCATGCATGCATAAACTCCTTTACTGTGTTAACCTCTACCACTTCAGATGGAAGGCTATGCCATGCAACCACTGCCGCCTCTCTGTAAAGTTATACTTCCTGGTATTATTTTTAAACCTTTGTCCCTCTAATTTAAGACTATGTCCTCTTGTTGTGGTATTTTTTTCTTCTTTTAAATATGGTCTCCTCCTTTACTGTGTTGATTCCCTTTGTGTATTTAAATGTTTCTATCATATCCCCCCTGTCTCGTCTTTCCTCCAAGCTATACATGTTAAGATCCTTTAACCTTTCCTGGTAAGTTTTATCCTGCAATCCATGAACCAGTTTAGTAGCCCTTCTCTGAACTCTCTCTAAGGTATCAATATCCTTCTGAAGACGGTCTCTCTTATACTGCTAATACCTCTCCCTATACAACCAAGCATTCTGCTAGCATTTCCTGCTGCTCTATTACATTGTCTGTCTACCTTTTAAAACCTTTTAAGTCATCATAAATAATTACCCCTAAATCCCTTTCCTATTCCATGAGCACCCTGGCCCGGTTCCCCCAATAATGGGGAAAACCATTTTGGAACAGTTTGCCTTCTTATTCGGTTTCCTGACAGAGCTCCAAGCTGCTTTGCTGATCAGCTACTGACTTCTGCAGAACTGCACAAGCCGATCCAGTTGCCATTCAATCAGCAGACTGCTCTCAGCCACTGAAAAATGGCACAAAGCGCAAAAAGATAAAGTATAGAATTGACAAAATCTATCTCTAAACTGTATCTGCAGAGTTTCAACTACAGACTCCAGGCACTATGACCACTTTAAATCACTGAAGTGATATTGGCACTTGGAGTAACCATTTAAGCTGAATGACAATAAAACAAATTGGGATGAAAGAAAAAAAAAATCAAATGACATCGTCTAGTTTTTCGAAATGTTGTTTAATCAATCTCTCTCTGTTTTTGTTTCATTTGCTTAAAAAGTATTAATACATTTATTCAACTTTTTGTTTTCCCAGTTATTAAGCAATAATGCGCAAAACTAAGATAAACACAAAATGGCTTTAATATACAATACATTATTGAGGGAACCAGGCCCCGGGTACTCATATACCATAAGTACCCTGGCCCGATCCCCCAATATTGGGGAAAACCATTTTGGAACCTTTTACCTTCTTATTCGGTTTCCTGACAGAGCTCCAAGCTCCTTTGCTGATCAGCTACTGACTTCTGCAGAGCCATTTAATACCAAAGTATCTTTCATGAAAACTTCAAGAGAATGTGGGATACACAAAGATGGTTTAAAGGTCCATATTGACATGTATACACAGATTGCAAATATAAATACAATTTAATGACAATATATGACTATTTACTGAGGAAATTATTTTTTTTACTAATTTTCCCTGATTTTTTTCTTTTCTTTTTTTTTTACATTTCAGCAAAGGAGTATGTTTTAGAGGTTTTGGACACTTTACAACGCACGCTGTCTAACTGTGAACTTCTAAAAGGCTAGTCTTCAAATCCAACTGTGCACTGCCAGCCATTGGCTGATCCTTTCTAAACTTGCTAAACAGCTCCACCTGCAGGTCTTCATATGGCTCACACACCTTTGAGATTACAATTCTTTATGGTTTGTTAAAAGTCAAACTCACTTATGTGCCTCAATCTGTTATTTATGATCTATGATGACTATGATGTTGCAATGTGAAGCCTTTCATTTGTTAACACAGAAAAATAGAGCTACACCTGCAGATGTTTTTTTTTTTTTTTCATAATTTCAATGCGACGCTGATATAGGAAAAAAAATATTATGAATTACGGCATATTTTCGAACAAAAAAAATCAAATGACTCCTAAACAAACAATCTTTAAAGACTCAATAGACTAGACTGCCAATTGATTTACAGAGAATGTACACATTGTGCTTTATGTCTTTTTAGTGAAACTATCAGGTAAACATTACCCCTATTGTTTAATGCATTATATAGATAATGCAATAAAAAAATCTGAAAAATTAACAAAAAAGATTTATGCTGTTAACATTTCCCTTAATACACTTTTTAGTGAGTTTAAATACCAGCAATTGCTAATAGTCATTCGGTGACTGCAATTTACCACAATTTGTGGATAAGCTTTTCAAATGATTTAACATTTTTGTATAAAATTTTGTTTAAACTTCTGTATAAACTTTTAGCTATCTACTATTTTTTTTTTAAATAGTTTATATTTTTGAGGGAAAAATAATTGTAATAGTTTATTAAAAAATATTAAATCATTTGACACGAATATCCAAAAATATCAAAGGCAAGGTCAAACTTTTCTAAAACTCAAATGTCATTTTAACAGCCACTTAACTCATAAGGGACCAAAATCACATATTGTCCATTTCACAGCTCATCACTCGTCATGTAGGATGGATGGAATTGCGTTGTATATTAATAGCAGCCATGGCTGCTATCAGTTTATACATATCCTAACACACAGTTCGGTGAACTGGGCTCTGCATTCTCCTACTAGATAACATAGACGGACATAGTGTACGGAAATAAATTTTGGCTTGGCTGAACCATGTATTCCGAAAATAGAAAAAAAAAATTACACCCAAATGTCTGCTTAGTGTTGGTTCTGCTTGCCATAATTTCATTACCAAAATTCCAATTTGGAAACCGAATCAGATTAACAAAAAATGGCACAAAAAATCATATAGGATGTATCTATTTTGCTGTCCACCGATAGGACCATGTTCATTCTATTATGATTTACTGTTTTGTTTATTGCTCAGCCCAAGTTGTGTGTATGATTGGATAAAACTGGTAAAACCAGCCTGGAACTCTCATTTTGAAATTTTGACAGGAACTGTGAGCTAATTCACAGGAACCATGGGTGGCTCTACATACTACACCCCGAAATGAAACTCTAACAGATATATTTACAAAATTCCGAATTGTCCAGATTTCAAAGAGAATTCAAAGTGAATTTCAAATTTAAAGGATTACTCTAACCTTTTTTTATCGTCAATATATGTTATTTTAAAATTCCCCGTGGGGAACTAATTGCTGGTCCAGCTCCCAAGGGAAAAAAACTGTAAAAGAAAAATAAATAAAAAAGATAATATTTATCTTCAGTCCAGCGCTAGACCATGATCTTCTGTGTCTTGACTGATGTCACATCGTATCACTTTTTTCCTCTCAAATTTCCACATAAAGAATCATTTTATTGGATTGATTGGATCAGTCTCTAACACTGCACATACAGATTCCTACCACTATGACCACTTCTAAAAGCAGTAGTGATCATGGTGGTTGGAGTAACTCTTTAAGGTCAAAATTGCTGTATTTGGCTAAGATATTTTGGTCAACAATTTGAGGATTACTTTACAGGTAACCTCCAGCTCCAAAACAACTTAATTGAAATGCATTTTTTTTTTTAAGAATGGGAGGCTACTGATTGGCTTAAAGCAGAAGCCGATGCTCTCAGGGAATCAGTGGCACCACTGGCCATGCATGTCCTAGAATTCCGGTTTGAACAATCTCAGAGAAGCAGAAAGACATGTGGAGAGCTACATGCACTGGAGAGAAGACTCTTGGGTTTTGCCCCTAAAGGAAAGTTGGCCCCAGTTACCTCCTTGCACCATAACAACTTAATTGTGATGAAGTTGATATGGTGCCTATGGTGTAAGTTCTCTTTGAATTCTTAACAATTTTCACTTTTGTAAATAGCCCTGTAAATATTTTAGAAGTAGTGCTGCACAGACAGGGGCCTTGTACCTGAAACACTTTAGCAAGACTCTACTATAAATAAAGACAAAGTACCATAACATGGCAATCTACAATACAAAAATAATAGAGACAAACATAGTGCAATAATGCTGCAGAATGTGAGTTATAAATATAAATGATTGCACTCACAAAACCAGTTTGATTGAAGGCATATCATGAGTAATGATGTATTGACTTCAGGACTTGTGGAACATCAATAGCATGCATAGGAGGAAAAAGATAAATAATAGTGCAGAGTATCCAAGTAAAAAATGACACACTTTATTATCAGATACACTTACAAGATAGAAGTGTCAAATAGGCACATCAGTAATCCCAGTAACAGGGTCCAGAGGAGCAAGAAAAACAAGATAGAAAATAAAATAAATAAATAAAAAATACTCTAAACACTAAGAACAAGCCCTACGCGTTTCGTTCACTGGTGAACTTCTTCAGGGGCATCTAACAAGATACTGTCCATATGCAAGCATAAATAAACCCTTTAAAGCACTTCTGTGAGCTATTCAAAATATGAAAAGACCTTCTAAGGTGACATCTTGCTTGGGGCGCCGGAGTCCAGGAGTACAGTGGAAGGGTAGCCTTACTAACCTGAAACTGTCCCTTATTCAGCTCTTGGAGTCTTTCTGCAGCTCCTTGTACTTCTTCTGCCAGGAGTCTCAAGATGTTATCTCTGATGTATATGGATGATCCTACATGATCATGGCAGCATCCATAGTCTAAGTTTTGTGATCTGTGGACACTGCATCTTTTGTCAAGTTTTGTCAACCTGGGATTTATCCATAAGACAAAGTAGTCACTGCTTTGTCTTATATCTTTTCATCGCATTGCAATTTCAATAAAATTCCAAACCAGTCAATATGAATATTTCATAAAAGATTCTATCTTCATGAAATACTCAAAATGTTTGGTGACATGGCAGAGCCACTTTAATATAAATCAGGAGTACTTTAATAATAGGGTGCTTCATACACTGTACATTTTATGTTTTGTATAATCCGTGTTACAGTGTTGTTTAAAATTGACTTTTCTTAAGGTGCTGCATGCCTTTTGTATAAAAATCTGTGGATACTAGTTTTTTTATTTTTATTAGAAAGGATGTTTCTAAACAAACCATGAAATCCACGTTACCTACCAGGTAGATGTTATCACAGTGTGTATATGTATCAAAAATACTATAGTTGGATCACATGTAGATGGCTTTTTAAATGACTATTAATGAATAAATAAAAAAAAAAAAAAAAAATATTTGTCATTGTTTACATTTTGTTACTCTGTATTGTATTCCCTCTATTTACTCATGTATGATGTATGTGTATTTGTGTATTTATAGATTTGGGTGCTTGAATTTTACTTAAAGGAGCACTATAGGGTCAGGAACACAAACGTATTCCTGACCCTATAGTGTTAAAACCACTATCTAGCCCCCCTTTCCATCCAAAATATAGTAAAATCTTACTTGTATTTAAGTCTGAAGCTGCTGCCTCTGCCTGTGAACTTCCTCTGACATCATCAGAAGTGGTGGCCTGATCCAATCACAATGCGTTCCCATAGGATTGGCTAAGACTGACAAGGAGGCAGATCAGGGGCAGAGCCAGCACAATGCAAACACAGCCCTGGCCATTCAGCATCTACTCATAGAGATGAATTGAATCAATTAATCTCTATGAGGAAAGTTCAGTGAATGCATGCAGAGAGAGGAGATACTGAATGTTTTGATGCATTTTAGGCAGCCATGACCCAGGAAGGATCTCTAACAGCCATCTGAGGAGTGGCCAGTGAAGTTATCACTAGTCTGTAATGTAAACACTGCATTTTCTCTGAAAAGACAGTGTTTACAGCAAAAAGCCTGAAGGTAATGATTCTACTCACCAGAACAAATTCAATAAGCTGTAGTTGTTCTGGTGACTACAGTGTCCCTTTAAATTACAGAGATTATTTCATCATTTATTGCCCGTAAAGTTTTTTCCTGTTGGAATTATAAAATCTGATAAGGGACTTTGTAAAACATCACAGCTGTCTAAGCTTACTGTCTGTTATATGAAGAGAGATGACACTTGGACATTTTTCATTTTGATCAAAGATCATGATTACATAAAGATATGTAATGATTAGATCTTAGTGGAATCTCTGTATTTCTGCATTTACTCACATATCTGGAAGTGGTCCTAGTTATGTGCTAAATATTTATTATACAAAAAGTGTGTTTAGCACATTAATTGCAAAACATATAATGCAATAACTATAAAGTGTCAGTGATATAAATGTACCTGTTAAACAATGGCATCTCATATAAAATAAAGCATAAGAGATAAGTACCACATATAGTGAAGTATTTTGTAATAGAATGAACATAAAAAATAAAAAAAAATAAAAAGTAAAGCACAATAGCACATTGTGCAAACTGCGATTTTGGCCCAAGGGCCAGAAGTATCCCAATAGACCAAAGAGGAGTATAGCTGTTGGATGATTTACTGGTTGATGGATGTGGCTTGCTTACTTGACTTTCTGTTGCAATTTTACCCCCTGGATTTTCTTTTATTTCTGATAGAGGAACTATGAAAATAAAATGGGTCTTTAAAACTAAAAATAACTTGAAAATCTGCTAAACATCCCTCACAATTCCATATGCGTGTATCCACCACATATAAACATATATTTTGACATGTAAATCAGAGCACACAATACTCTTCTGGTTACATTTACTAAGTACATATGAATCATGTGAATGTTTTTATGAAACCTAGTCTTGTCAAACTAACTTAATTGCATTCTACAAACAATTAAAGCGGCACTGTCATGCCGAACTTACCTTTCTTTAATGCATTCCTCTTCTCTCCCTCTGTCAGGATCTGTTCTGTATTTCTTCCTGTCTGCTCTAGTTTTCCTTAAAACATAAGACAAAGTAGGGACTACTTACCAGCGGAGGAGCAAAGTGTGCTTTGTTTCCGGTGATCAAAGCAATTTTCCCACAATTATCACCTTTGATCCGTGATCTTGCGATGCTTCCTGTCAGTATTCCTGAACATCCTGTCACTTAGACAGAACTCTGTCGAAACTAATGAATTTCGTCCTAACAGAATGAGAACAGTTTCTTTATTCGTGTTATGATGCAATTTAGGGACTTTGTTCGGATCGGAATTTAATTCAAATTAATGAAACTATTTGTGCTGTGGCTGCCGCTGCTTAGTAGATAGCTCCATAATTCCCACGGTATCAGGGAGCTGTCTACCAAAAGGCTGAAAGACATACATTGGTCTTTCAGCCAAATTTACTAATACTAAGTAAAGATTACATAGTGTTAGTAAATTCTGCCCCTACTCACTATAGCGTGAGTAGGGGCATGTCTAGTAAACAGTGAGCAGCCACTGTTTAAAAAAAAAAAATACAAATACCTAGTGTTCCCCCTACCGATGCCCGACTGGTGCCGCAGAAGTTTTTATTTATTAAACTAAACGGGGGACCTATTGACCCCCCGGCCCCCACCACTGAGCGGTGGGTGGGGGCTCTAAATAACAATAAGGGGGGGGGCAGATTATCCACCCCCCAGCCCCCACCCATGAGCGGCGGGTGGGGGCCCTAAATTACAAAGTTACAATAAAGGGGTGACATATTGTCCCCCCCGCCGGCCCCTTACCTCTGAGTGGTGGGTGGGAGCCCTAAATGAAAATGTAGGGGGGGGGGGACCTATGGTTCTCCCACCCCTGAGCGGCGGGTGGGGGTCCTAAATAAAAATAAGGGGGGGGGACCTATTGACCTCCCCCCGGACCCCCACTCCTGAGCGGTGGGTGGGGGCCCTAAATAAGAATGGGGAGCAATTGTCCCCCCGTCCCCCACCCATGGGTGGCGGATGGGGGCCCTAAATGAAAATGTTAACCCCTCCCCCAGGTGACTAGGGGTCCCCAAGCCCCTACTCACCCCCCACCCAAAAGAAATATAAACCCCTACCTACCTCGCCCTCACCCTAAAAATAGTGAGGGGGGAACAAGAGAACTAAATACCTGTAAAAACTAAATAAAACTTACCATTTGATGTCTTCTTTTTTTCAGCCCCGAAAAAGACAAAATAAAAGTCCATACCCGTCACACTTTGAAAATAAAATAAAAAACCTGAGTGCCGAAAAAAAGCCTTCCCACGCCCTGCAATTAGGCTTAGAGCTTTCTGATTGGTTGGTTTAAGTCAACCAATTAGAGTGATCTGACAGGTAAATGAAGGTAAGTCACAGGGCGCTCTGAGCCTAATTGCAGGGCGTGGGAAGTCTTTTTAACTAAATTTAGGCTTTGTAAGTAAATATAGTACATTTGGCTAAAATACCAATTTAGGTCTTTCAGCCTTTTGGTAGATAGCTCCCTGATACCGTGAGAATTAGGGAGTTATCTACTAAGCAGGTGCAAGATGCAGCTGCGGCACATATAGGATCGGAGTTTCATTCATTCAAATTTGAAGGGGCACGTATAGGATCGGAGTTTCATTCATTCAAAGTTGAAGGGGCACAGTAAGGGAGGTAAGGGAGGTAAAGCAGGGCACAGGAAGGAAGGGGACATAAGAAGGTCAGAGGAGGGGGGCGTGGCCTGGACACCGAGAGGAATGGCAGCATAGTCAGTGAGCTCCCCGCAGGCCCTGCACTAAAACCTCGCTGAACAGCGTGTCGAGCGCAAAAATGGGGAAATCACACAGGGCAACGAATGCCGCCAAGCCCGCCGACACCCCGAGAGGGTCCCCGGCCCCGTCCATAAGGCACTACCTTACTACCCCGGCGGACCTAGCTTCACAGGCCTCCAACGACTCCGAGGCCGCGGACCTCACCCAGACGCCTGCCTGGGGAGGGGAGCCGACCCCACAAGGAGCTCCAACGATGCCCCCGGACTGGATGCGGATGATTAGCAATCTGCCGACAAAGGCGGACCTGAAAGAGGCAAACCATGCTCTACAGCGTTCCATCACGGAAGAGCTGCACGCCATGCGGGAGGACCTACAAGGCCTCAACCAGAGAGTCTCGCAACTGGAGGCTGACTCCGACCACGTGCAGTCGGTTCAAGCGTCGACCTCGGACGCCGTTGCCAAACAGGCACAACAGCTTAGACAGATGGCCCATCACATCGAAGACCTCGATAATAGAGGCAGAAGACAGAATGTTAGAGTCCGGGGCGTCCCTGAGAGCAACGCAAACCCGGAACCGATCCGAGAGACCCTGACAAGTATCTTTAACCAAATTCTTGGAAGGCCTGAGGCCTCTATGATAGAATTCGTGAGGGCGCACAGGGCTCTCCGCCCCAAGGGGACACCAGAGGACCCCCCTAGAGACATTATATGCTGCCTAGCTCACTATCCATTAAAAGAGGAGATTCTGGAGCAGCCGAGCTAGACGGACGCACATCGCATGAGCTCCGCAATAAACAGGGTATTTACCGGCAATAAAATCACCACGGTGACCCACAAACGGTGGCAGAGACTCTTAAAACTACTATGGGTCGAAAGAGCAAGAAGCTCAAGCCAGAAAAACCCAGACTCGGCATGGACATCGCGGATCTTTTGAGGCAAGCGCATGGCACGGCCAGGCCCAAAATGGCTGCCGACTATGATGACTTCTCAGACACCTCAGGAGACTCCCTCCTAAACGGGAGAGCACCCCTCTCACCGCCTCAGCAACAAGCTCCGATGATACCTCGGGGGGCAGACACCCAACCGGTGACCACGGCCACATTAAAAGACCTGCTGGCGGGCCTTCAGAAAACACTTAAGGCCGATGTAGCTGCCCTGCGCTCCGACCTCGCGGGCCTCGTAGGCCGCATTGAATCAGTGGAAACAACTAATAAACAGCATCTTACGCAGATTGGCGCATTAGAAGAAGAAGTGAGAAGCCTTAAAAAACAGCAACTATCTTTTGAGCAGCGCTTTGCCCTCCTTGAAGACACTCAGCGCCGCAACAATATTAAGATACAGGGTGTTCCTGACAACCTAGCGGAGGCAGAACTCCCACACATGATACGGAGACTGCTCTGCGAAATCCTGACTCCCAAACGAGCCAAAGCCATGCAAGTAGAGGGGACCTTCCGTATACCGAAGCCCCGTAGGGCACCAGCAGCAGCCTCAGGCGACATTGTGCTACGACTTGCTAGTTCCAGAGATAAGGCGATGGTAATGGCGGCACTAAACAACAAGTCACCGCACCGATTTGAAAACATGGCGTTGACTTTTTACAATGACCTCTCCAGAGAAACTCTTCAGTGGAGAAACTCCCTACGACCATTCACAACAGCTCTCCGAAACGGGGGTATCCCCTATCGATGGCGCTCACCTTGGAAGCTACTGCTCACAAAGGACAATGTTCCCTATGAGGTACAAAACCTGGAGGAGGCAACCGCACTGCTAGTAACCCTTGGCCTCCCGCAGGACGCTTTGACCAAGCCTGGTACACGAGGCACACTGAAACCGCCGCATGCATGGGACGTGGCGAGGATTACCGCGTTTGTCCTGGCTGACCAACGTGCCACAGCCGCAACCTGAGCGGACTCTTTAAATGTGCTAAAATTTAATGTTTATTAACTAACACCTGTTGATGTTTTCCACCTTAGTTAAAGCTTGCCAATGCCTTCCACCCTCCGACAAGGGTCATTATGGCCGTCAGCGTAAGCGCACTTCCCCCCCCGCCTCTGTACTCTTAGTTAAGCCCTCTACCACCTAAATCACACACAGGGGCGTAAAATTTACTCAGGCCCAGCGCACTACCTAGGCGACAACAACACGCCAAAGCCGCTTTAAACGTACTTATTGCCCACTCATAAGTGTATACTAGGCATACCGACTGCTATGTATCCGGCCTGATCATATCAGAAGGAGAGAGAGCGATTGCCCCCCCCCCTAATGTTATACTGAGGGTGCCATTCCCTCGCTAGCAGCTAGAGGTACCGCAGTCATACTGGCCTAACATGCCTCACTTTCATTTGGACTGAAAACAGTCCCTAACCTGTGCCTATGATAATCTGCAAGAGCCCTTCACTTAGCCACACACTCCTGATACCACAGGGCAATTGGTTTCTTCCTTAATTCCGTCTAACCTGTATGCTATAATGATCTGTATTTTTGTTATGGGTACATTGAACGTCGCACAAAGTCACCCCGTTTTAGAATACCGACACATTATTCCTAACATTGTGCCCATGAGGCAACCAAGCCATTCTACTAGCTGATGTACCAAACCTTACCGCCTTCAGCACTGTTGCGGGCGCTGGTACCTTCATAGTAGTTGACCAATTTGTTGAGCAATTTTTCCTTCCTTTTCTGTTCTCCTTTTATTTTTATTGTGTATACCATAGATGTGCAAGGTACTTCACATTTAAACTTGTAACTCCTATGTCATAATCTGACTGTGACCTTCACATCACACGCATGACTTCTTCCTGCTCACAGCCTGTTTTTGCAATTCTATTGTTTAGTGTTGTACTACTTCCACATGTTTTAAAAAAAAAAAATACTGTGCCTGCTAATCTTGTTCCTCACTTGTAACGCCTGAGAAAAGACTGAGGAATGCCTTAGGGACACCTCAGACCTGCCTGTATTATTAACATGCACTTCAAAAATAAAGAATTAAAAAAAAAAAAAAGAGGAGATTCTACTACGAGCCAGGGAGATGGACCGCATATCATGGAATGGGGCACTGATCCAACTGTTTCCAGACCGCTGGACTTTCCCGACCGGCCTGCAAGTTTTCTCGCCGATAGGCCCCTTCCTGGTGCGAGAGGCGGGGGATTTGCCTGAGCTGATCCGAGAGCTACAACTCCCACCACTACAGATGTCATGGCCAGATCCGCTGGCCTTCTACCTGCCAGCCCCTGCGGCCCAGCTACCTCAACAGAGACAACAGAGACAGCGGAGGGGCAGACAGCAGGCGATGCGCCCATCCAGGGCCTCTGCATAGCCCACAAGGTATGCCGCCCGGGTCCCATGGGGGCCCGGGTCCCTCCCCTGCCCCCACATAGCAATCCACCTTGCCCAGATGCTGACACCCACTGAGGCCCGGCCGGTGGGCCCCGGGCTGCCCGAGATACTTTCCGAGACACTCCCGAAGTTTAGACGTAGCACCCGGTCCGGCCTGGCCTGCCGTGTCCCCGCCCTGCCCCACTGAACTGACACTGTTGGCCTACGCCGCACACCGGTACCCGGCCAGTAGACCCTGAGCTACCCACAGTTTCACTGGGACACCCCTGATGTGGAGACGGTGGGCCTGGCCCTTCCTTTCCATTCTTCGTCCCCCCCGGGCGGACACCACTGGCTTATCTCACCCGATAGTACCCGGCCCCCTGATCTACCTGCACCGACCCGCAGTGCCCACTGATACCCGGCCATTGGACTGCATGCCGTCCGGGGTACCTGGGTGACCCCTCCGGGTGTTAGGACGGAGAGTCCGGTCTGGCCCGGCCTACCCTTGCCCTACCTTGACCCCCTTAACTATCGCTGAAAGCGGACTACCGCAGCCCCATTTTGCCTTCTGGGGGCCGACCCTGATCCGATCCGCAGAGGGTCGCAGAGACCAAACATCACAGTTCAGGCTCCTCCGGCCGATCGGGACAGGGGACCACAAAACCGCTTGGGGGGGATGCGGGCTGGGGGGGGGGGGGGGCGCTGTGATGCATGATGATGTTCGGGGGTCTGTGCCCCTGGCCGGGCCGGGCCGGGGGGTCCCCCGCCTTGGCGCGTGACGACCCGTACAGGAGAGCGCGCCTCGGGGGGGGGGGGCTGCCCGGCCGGGCCCGGGGGGGGGGTCCGGGCCCCCGGGGAGAGAAAAAATGTTGGTCATGTAAGACTGATTTTTGGATAATGATTTTTGACGCGGGGGGGTCTGCCGGGGTGGGGGTGGGGTGGGCCGGATGGAGAGAGGAGAGATGTCCGGGGGTCTGTGCCGCCGGCCGGGTCGGGGGTCTCCCGCCCTGGCGCGTGATGACCCACGTGGGTGAGCGCGCCTGGGGGGCGGGGGTGAGGCTGACGGCCACGAAAGGCTAACACTAGCCGTGGGGGGATATGTCAAGAATGCCAAAAATGGGGGGGGGGTATCTCTAACTTTCTCTGTTAACTTGTTTCATTTATTATGTTAGGCGGGTTTAATGTTGATGTTAATGTTAATGTTAAACGATTACTGTGATTGCTCCCGCACAGACTACACTCCCATTCACTGGAGACTCGACACGCGACGAAGACACATGGCCTAGGGCCAGACTCTAGACAGCGAGGTTTCGACAAGCCACTATGATGCATAACGAGCCGACAGGGGACGACATGGGAAATATATCCCAGGACTTAAGGGACCAGACCCACAACAGTCTACACACTCACTGGTGCTGTCACGAGACTCGTGACCTCCCCCGACCCCGACAGGAGGGGGCAACCGACACCGGGAAGGGGGCAGCCTCACACCCCTGGTGGGTGGGCGCCCAGCCCTACCCGGGCAACCCGCATCCTAGACAGCGCTCAGACGGGCGCTGGTTCACTACCGACAGTTTACCTTCCCCTACCTCCCCGCTCCCCTTTTTTCCCTAGACTACCTCCCTCCCCCAGACCGTCACTCTGGGGTCCCCCAAAGGCCCCAACGGGGCTATCCGCCAAGCAAACCTCAACATCACCACTATAAACGCCAGGGGCCTCAATAAACCCGAGAAACGCTCGGGCGCACTCAGGGACTTTCACAAATCCAATATAGACGTGGCCTATATACAGTAAACGTATTTCAAGGAAGGGTCGCGGCCCAAACTGACCAACCATAGATACACCATGGGCTACTATAGCGACTACAAAGACAGCAAATCGAGAGGGGTGGCTATACTGATCCACAAACGGATACCGTTCCGTGAAAAAGTGGTTTTGACTGACCCAGACGGGAGGTATCTGTTCCTGAAGGGCACCATAGCCGAGACCACATATACATTCGCAAACATTTACGCCCCTAACCAAAGGCACTACGCATTCCTCCGCCACACAATACGCAAACTGCAATCTTTCACGGAGGGCGTGCTGATTCTGGGAGGAGACTTTAACCTGACACTAGACCCTGAGTGGGACTCGTCTTCTGGACTATCCAGGGTCCCGAAACAACACCTGACGCACATAAAGGCCCTACTAAAGCGCTCACAGCTGATTGACTGCTGGAGGGCACATCACCCGGACGAGAGGAATTACACATTCCTGTCCCAGCCACACAATACATACTCGCGCCTGGACTACTTCTTCATGACACACCATCACCTGGCCCTGGTGGGGGGTACGGAGGTGGGCACGGCGACGTGGTCTGACCATGCACCGGTGTCCCTCACTCTCTCCTCCCCACTATATAGGCCGAGGGTGACGAAATGGAGACTAAATGACTATCTAATCTCCCTACCTGACATACGGACAGAAACTGACGAGATCCTACAGGAGTACTTTGCGAATAACAACCCGGACCAAACATCGCCCACATACATATGGGAGGCACACAAATGCGTGATTAGGGACCACTTCATGCGCAAGGGGTCGTTACTTAAGAAACAGAGAGAGGCGCGGATGACAACACTGATACACGACATCCAAGCAGCTGACGAACGCAATAAAAGGGACAACCTCCCCGCACACCAAACCACAATACTTCAGCTCAGAAGGGAACTGTCCACACTCCTGACTGCCACCCACCACAGAGAAGCCGCCAGACAAAAAGCATTCTTCGAGACACATAGTAACAAAAGTGGTACACTGCTGGCGAGAATGCTGGCCAAACGCAGACAGCTGACATATATAGATAAAATTAAAGACAAGAAGGGAATAACGCACCGCCTCCCCACTGACTTACACAGGATCATACGCTCCTACTACACAGACCTCTACTCCCTACCGAGCCCACAAGACACACACTCCCGAGCCAACCTCACGACCCGGATAACTGAATTCCTACGCTCTAACACACACACCAAACTAGACCAGGACATTGCAGACACCCTAGACGAGCCCATCGCTGTAGAAGAAATAGCGAGGCCAGTTAAGGCCTCTAAACTGGGCAAAAGCCCGGGACCCGACGGCCTCCCTTTACGGTACTACAAATGCTTTGCGGGGTCCCTATATGCACCAATGCTATCCTCTTTTAACGCAATCCGGGAGGGACACCACCTGCCCCCGCAATCCCTACGAGCGCACATAACACTCATCCCGAAGGAAGGGAAGGATGGCGACTACTGTCACAATTATAGACCCATCTCCCTCATAAACAGTGACGCGAAGCTCCTAGCGAAAATCCTGGCGACCCGCCTGCAGCCACATGTGCCCACCCTGGTCCACCCGGACCAGGTGGGGTTCGTGATGGGGCGGGAAGCCAGAGACAACACGATCCGGGCACTGTCAATAGCCCACGGGGAGACGGGGGGAGCTGGGGGCCTTCTCCTGCTATCTACGGACGCGGAGAAGGCCTTCGACAGGATAGGATGGCCCTATCTGTTCCAGGCGCTTACACACCTCGGAATGGGAACTTATATGCGAAGCTGGATCGAGGCACTGTATAGGCAGCCCACAGCCCAGATACTTGTAAATGGGGTCCCCACGGAAGACTTCGCAATACAGAACGGTACCAGGCAAGGCTGCCCCCTATCTCCAATCCTTTTCGTCCTAGCACTAGAACCTTTCCTACAAGCGATTAGGACTAACCGAGACATCACAGGGTTGACCAAGGGCACCACACAACACAAGGTCGCGGCATACGCCGACGACCTTCTTTTCTTTGTCACTAAACCTGAACTCACCCTCCCAAACATCATTAAAGCCTTCCGTGACTACGGAGAAATCTCAAATATGAAAATTTATTTTTCTAAATCGTATATCCTCAACATATCCATACCCCAACAGCGAGAAGCACATCTCCGCAAGAGTTTCTTGTTCCAATGGGCAGACTCTAGAATTAGGTACCTGGGCATCTGGCTTACGAGAAACAACACGGACCTCTTCACAGCAAATTTTATCCAAATGCTGGCCGTACTCAAGAGAGATGCCGGGGAATGGTCATACCCCCACATCTCCTGGTTCGGCCGGGTCCAGGTTATTAAGATGAATTTTCTGCCAAGACTATTATACCTGATGCAGACAATCCCCGTACGTATCCCCAGAACATTTTTCGCGGCCCTACACAAGACTATGAGAGAATACGTATGGAACGGGAAGAAGTCTAGGTTAAAATTCTCACAACTCACACAACCCAGGGATAAGGGTGGCATGGCACTACCAGACTTCCACCTATATTACACTGCTTGCCATCTTCTCAGGATAGTGGAATGGTCAAAACCAAACGTCCACAAACAATGGAAGTTGGTGGACGAGGCAGACCTACAGATCCCCATAGCACTGGCCCCCTGGCTGCCTAGAGGGAGAAGGGACGGGACACCCACATACGTGAGGAACACACTACAAGTCTGGCACAACATAGCCGACAAAACAGGCCTGACCCCCTACCCGTCTCCCCTACTCCCCTTGACACATAACATAGACTTCCCACCAGGACTTGCACCTCTAACCCTCAGATGCATCCTCCAGGACCGACTGCCTAGGCTACACCACATCCAATCGCCGGCGGGACGAAAGACCCTTAGGGACCTCACAGAAGGGCAACCTCCGTCCTTCTTACAGACGTTTACGTACGCGCAACTGACAAGCTACCTTCAGACCCTACCCCAGGGTAGGGCACTACGGCGCCCCCCCTTCGGAATTCGAGCAGCTATGCCTCGATCCGGAACCGCTCCCGCACGGGATATCTAAACTGTACGACCTACTACAGAGACAGATCCCAACAGAAACTCCTCGGTTTAAAGGGAAATGGGAAACGGCTTTGAACCTCAAACTGAATGAAGGGGAATGGGACAAAATATGCACACTGACGCATCACTGTGCGGTCTTCAGTAGATACCAAGAGAGCGCATACAAATTGCTTACACAATGGTATCGCACCCCGGACACCCTACATGACATATACCCGGAACACGCCGCACACTGCTGGCGTTGCGGGACAGGGACGGGGACACACCTACACATTTGGTGGTCTTGCGAGAAGATACAACCCTTCTGGCAGGGAATATATAAAATAATCCAGAAATTTACAGACAACCCTCCGCCCTTTGAACCAGCAGCCATGCTCCTCCAGAGATACCTAGACACGTGGACGCACTGGATCCTGACAACCTCAAAGGATAAATTCCTAGACACACTAGGGGGACCCCGACAGAACCAAGGACCCCAGACATCCTCGAAGACAGATTAGGCCGTGCATACTCGCACTAGGAATTCATATTCGACCACCAGCCCCCGACAGAAGACCTTGGGACCCCCCTCCCCCTATTTCTCTCTTCTCCCCCCCCCTTGTTCCTCCCTATACCCCATACCGACGGACGACTGACTGACCAACAAGCGGAGTCACACAAGAACCTCCGATCACTGTAGCACTACGCGTATTGACATCTGACGACAAAGGCTAGTACAAAACACCTCAAGGACTTAAGCGAGACATATGGACAGACTTAACAAGACCCACAAGCTTAAGGTGGGGCATGACAGGCTGAGCACGAGAGACCTGAGGGTCCCCCACAACAGACGAAGGGACAGGATAGGGCTGAAAGGGCCAAACCACCAGCTGGTAGTACAGACCCTACCTGAACCCAGGCCCCGATTTACCAACGACAACCGACAACACAGGGGCCTGAACGCCCCAATATGACCTCAAATAACACCCGAGGTAGGGGCTCCCGGGTCCACCACACACACCTCCTGAACGGGCCGCAAAGTTATAAGCGCCAACAATGGCACGGAACCCTCGTTTATGGCTGTAAACACTTTAGAGCTGATTCCATTGTACAAGGTTGTGTTTTGTATATGTAATAATGCTGCGGCCTGACATGCCCTAGACCTATATTATATGGCGAAGTTTGTAATTATCTATGGATCATTACTGTACACTTACTATGCAATGTTGGCCTTTGCGTAGGCAACCACACGCTTTTCTATTACGATGTAACCGCCTCCTTTTGTTGTGCTAACAAAATAAAAATACTTAATTTGAAAAAAAAAAAAGAAGGTCAGAGGAGAGGGGGAAAAGGAAGGGCACAGGAGCAGAGCAAAAGAAATACACAAAAGGGGCCAAAAGAATGGTACAAGAGGTGGGGCAAAAGAAAGGCAAAGAAGGGCACAAGGACGGGCTGGGGGAAAAAGTAATACAGAGAGATTGGGGGGGCACAAAGGCACACAGAGAGGATGAGGGGGACAAAGACACACGAAGGGGCTGGGGGACAAAGATGCATACAGAAAAACTGTGGGGAGAGACACACAAAGGGGATGGGAGAAAAACAGATGCACAAAGGGAGAAGAAAGAGGGCTGGTGGCTGCAGCAGCCAACATGCCAGTCGGCTGCAGCAGCCAACCAGACGGCCGCAGAAGCAGAATTAGACACACAGGGAGTTGTGAAGATAGAGACACACAGAGGTGCTGGGGCGAATAAAGGGACAGATGGGGCTGAGGAAGGGAAAAGGCTAAACACAGAGGGGCTGAGAAAGGGAAAATAAAACAGCATCTGGGTAAGGGGAAAGTGACACACACAGGGGCTGGAGAAGTGGACAATGACACCCAAAGGAGCTGGGGAGGGGCGTAATGACACACATTGAGTGGCTGGGAATGGGGACAGGGTCACACAGAGGGTCTGGAGTAGGGACAGAGACACAGAGGTGCTGGAGAAGGGGACAATGACACACAGAGGAGCTGGGGTAGTGGACAATGACACAGAGGGGCTGGAGAAAGAGACAATGACACACACAGAAGGGCTGGGAAAGGGGACAGGGGCACACAGAGGGGCTCAAGAAGGGGACAACGACACACACACAGAGGCTGGGAAAGGGGACAGGGACACACAGAGGGGCTAGAGAAGGGGACAATGTCATAACTGTGGTTATGCCAAAATAATGCATCATACTACCCCTGGGGAGGGAGTGACATGACAGCCCCCCCCCCTCTTCTCTCCCCCTCCCTTCCCCCACGGGGCACAATATTTGGCATTACTACCCCGGATACCATGATTTAACACAAAACGATGTATGGCTCAGATGTTTTTTAGTATGTGCATTTCTGCCGGGAGTATATCGATAGTGGTGCACAATGTATATTGTTTAAATGTTTTTTTCCCCTTCTCCGGCCCAGTCATACCGATACAGGTCCGAATTTAACTTGGGGTATGTGTGTGTGTGTGTGTGGGGGGGGGGGGGGTTGGGGTGCTGGGGGTCCTTCCCCCGCATTCATTCATTTGTTAGATAAAATGCTACTAGGATGACTGTATGTATGTAATGGAAACCAACTATACAATTTACAATTCCCCCCGCCGGAGAAGAAGATATATATCTAAAAAAATAAAATAAAAAATAAAAAACTAAAAAAAACAAAAACCTTGTAAACGCTTATATCCTAATGTAGAAATTTACGAGGAAGGGTGACAATTAACATGTGGGCCCATAGTAGAGAGGACCTGAACCACTTTGATTGTGCCAATGGTACAATGTCCGCAGTGGTCACCCCTAGGAATTGGTGTGTCTGTAAATAGTTCTTATCAGTTTAGCCCCTTACTATGTGGGGCACCCAAACCGGGACTTATATAAGCCCTATAAGGGAGATATGCCCACCCACTGCGAAAACCGAAACGGCCTGGCATTAATGGAATTGACAGCGAGATAGAGGAGCTACCTACTAAACCCTGACACTATTAGGAAAGCATTGTGATCATTGTGATCATTGTTTTTCTAACTTTATGGCATTTCTTTAATTCTGGTCTTTGGATGTAGTTTGTGATAGATGGTCAAAGTCTTATATTGATCAAACACAACAAGACAAAGGCAGTTTGGCTCCATTTAAATTGTGCAGATATTGGACATTTTACCAAATAATGGGTGGAATTAATTGTACTCCTTGCTGATAGATGTTAAATGAAATGCTGTTATTATTTGCCAGAATACAAACCAAATAGTCTCTATTGAAATTGATAACTTGTCTATTTATCATTCAAGCATTCCATATAATAAAAAATGTAATATCATCAAAAACTTTTTGTATCAGGATCGGTGAGTGAGGGCTGAATCCAGGGACATATCCTCTATTATATAATTATAACAGGCTTACAACTCCCACCAAACAAAAATTAACTACAGCCAGAAGGACAGCTACAGAACACCAATTCCTTGGAGTTACAAATTGAGGGCAACGTTAGCATTCGTGCAGCGCCCCTGGCAGCAGAGGTATCCAGCGACTTGGAGCAGACAAGTATGGAAGGCTCTGATGCTGAAGATGATTTTATGGCCAAGGTGAGGCAGCAAGTGGCCCAGTATGGAGGTTATATATCCATGGACACATTCCAGGGGATCTGGAACCAGGTCATGGCTGAGCAAAACTCAAAGATGGACGAAGAGTATGATGAGCAGGAAGAGTGGTACAGCAGCAGAGTAGAGGCTGCATCCGAGGAGGTTAGCCGCCCCCCCCCGAGGCGGCAGGAAGAACCCGAAGTAGGGGTCCTCATCGATTGGTCCTGTGAGGAACCACAACAGGCAGGTGGAGATGGGACCGAGGTCTCTCTACCGGCCCTACAGGGATGCTGGGCAGTCGGCCCAGATCCCCAGCGGCAGTGTGTAACCCAGGGAGCTGATGGTGTCGTCCATCCTCCCCAGCGGCAGAGTAAGTCCCAGGGAGCTAAAGGTGTCGTCCTTCCTCCCCAGCGGCAGATTGTATCTCAGGGAGCTGAAGGTGCCGTCCTTCCTCCCCAGCGGCAGTGTGTGTCCCAGGGAGATGAAGGTGTCGTCCTTCCTCCCCAGCGGCAGGCTGAGTTACAGGGGGCAGAGGTTGTTGTTCCTGCCCCCCAGCAGAAAAGTGATATGCCAGGAAGGCAGTGTGAAGTAAAGGGAGAGGAGAGCAGCGTCCTCCCTCCCCAGCGGCAGTGTGTGTCTCCGGGAGCTGATGGTGTCGTCCATCCTCCCCAGCGGCAGGCTGAGTTACAGGGGGCAGAGGTTGTTGTTCCTGCCCCCCAGCAGCAAAGTGATATGCCAAGAAGGCAGTGTGAAGTGAAGGGAGAGGAGAGCAGCGTCCTCCCTCCCCAGCGGCAGTGTGTGCCCCAGGGAGCAGAAGGTGCAGTCCTTCCTCCCCAGCGGCAGTGTGTGTCTCCGGGAGCTGATGGTGTCGTCCATCCTCCCCAGCGGCAGGCTGAGTTACAGGGGGCAGAGGTTGTTGTTCCGGCCCCCCAGCAACAAAGTGATGTGCCAGGAAGGCAGTGTGAGGTGAAGGGAGAGGAGAGCAGCGTCCTCCCTCCCCAGCGGCAGTGTGTACCTCAGGGAGCAGAAGGTGCAATCCTTCCTCCCCAGGGAGCTGATGGTGTCGTCCTTCCTCCCCAGCGGCAGTGTGTACCCCAGGGAGCAGAAGGTGCCATCCTTTCTCCCCAGCGGCAGTTTGCCATCCAGAGAGAGGAACTTGTTACACCCTCTCTCCCACGGCAACCTAACCCACCAAGGGGAGATGTTAAGCCCCACAACTGTGCAGATGGGACCGTAGTCTCTGCACTTACAGCACAAGGGATAGGGACGGTCGGTCCTGTTCCCCAGCCTCAGTGTGATGGATCCAAAGGGGAGACAGTCGGTCTCCCCCTCCGGCAGTCGAGCTGTGCACCTAAAGGGGAGACAGCCAGTCTCCAGCAACCAGGCGCCCACCAGACTACTCCCGTGGTAGTGCTGGCAACAGGACAGAGTACCGCTGGTCTCTGCCCCCTCAGCAACCCACCAAGGCAGCCTACCCGTCTCCCACCCAGCAGTGGTGAAACACCAGAACTTGGACAAAATCCTTCCTCACCCAGATGTAGTAACCGGTTAGTGTGGGTGGGCTGCTCTGTTATTTCTGTTTCATGGGTGGGTTGCTGGACTAACCAGGGCACTGACCGGCAGAAAGTCAGGTACCCTGTTAGTCTAATTGGCAAAGGGGAGAAATGTGGCGAAACCAGCTTCGCCACTGTGAACTGGAGAGGCCTGGCTGCTAGCCTCCTGCCCTGCGACTACGGCCCATGGACATATTGCTCTATAAACACTATATTTGGGCATGTAATAATTTATATTGCTGCTACTGGCCCTTTAAAATCAGCGATGGACATATTGGGACTTTTGGGACTAATGTCCCTTTAAGACTTTGTAACATATCACAGTAATACTGTCTTAAATATTATGTAGGTATTTATGTGTTCAGTTAAACTGGGGATATGTAGAAATGTGTGTTTTATGTGTTAAATGTATCAGTATGTAATTTTATGTATTTTACTGTCTTTTTGCAACCATGTGGTTAATGGAGTCTGACTCTAGTCCTAGATAATTGGATTACTTCTCCAATTATCTCCAGGGCAGAAGGGAGGAAGCCGGGATGCATTGTGGGGGATGTTTTACTTCTGTTTGGGCCAGATTGTGCCATGCTGCAAGCCAGGGCCCAAAAGATACTTTTAGTAACTTTTAAACCCCTGGTCGGATTCATGCCATTTTTTAATATGTTGTTCCCCTGAATGGATTGATTGTGGATATGTATTTTTATGTGAATGTGATGTATGGTTTTAAAGTTATGAAAGTTGTGTAAAAGTATATTTTACTCTGTATGCATAATGGGATTAAGTGTTACACTAAGGGGAGGGGATGTGTGGGAGGTAACATCTATGTCATTGGTTCTTTTATGCCTCCCCCTGGGTGTGGCCTGTATGTGTGAGTTGGAAATAAAAGCCAGACTGGGTGTCCCAGTCTAGAGTTCTTGCTTAACCCTCAAAGCGATGTGTCGTCTCGGTCTTTGGGGGAATGGGATTGTATGCTGACTGCCAAGAGTGTAAGCCGATGTCTGCTTTTCTTGTTCAGCTGTTCCAGTGTTCGTGTGGTTCCAGTCGGGAGAATGGTGTTTGCAGTAGCTGCCTGTGCATCTGGAAAGGGGATTATCGCCTAAACTGGGTTTTATCCTCTTGTAAGTGAAACGGTCCGTTACAATACCCTAATGGAAAAATGCATAATTAAATGCATGCATATTTTCATTGGGGTTATATCTAATTAAATGTATAATAAGGCAAGTTAATCTAATGCTAGTTAGTTCACTTCAGTCCAATCCAGCACTAGTACTTGCATAGGGCTCAAGCCCTAACAGTTATATTTATAATGGAATTTTGGCTCTGTGGAAACAGAGCTAGAAGATCTTGTGAAAGTCTGACAGTAAATGCTTAGGTACAATTATACAAAATGAAACAAAAGTATTTGCATAGTTTCCCTTAGTTACAGAATATCCCCTATATGGCTAGGCACCTCATATATTAAAAGAAAAGATTAAAAAAAAATCTATTCTAACTTTATTAATGCATTATACCAATAATAGACAATATCTATTATTAATGATTTAGAGGTGATGTGGGCGGAGCCAGCAACCTTCCGAGTTGGACACACACGGCAGGAGCTCTGCAAGAATAAGCTGATTATTGAAGGTACTAACCATTCTTACCTGTCCTACAAGCCTAACTTTCAGCCCCACCTACGCCGACACTAATGGGTGAAAAAAACACAGAAGCAGCAGGCCGATCCGAGCCCTGGATCCCAAGATATCAGGACTTTCCTGTACCAGACAGCCAGGCCGGAACCGTCCAAAATGGCTGATGCTTCAACCTCTGCTTCCTTAGACAAGGACAACAATCCTGAACAACTGTCTACCTTCCCTCAGGTACCTAATGGTACCCATGGGCCCCCTGTAGGGAGGGGGTGGTGGAGGGGGCGGGGGGGGGGTTGACACTGTCCCTTCTACAAAGGCAGACAGTAACTTAGGGTGATGTTCCAGGCTGACATGGCAGGGGTGAGGGAATAGGTGGCCACACTGTCAAGCAGAATTATCACTGTGGAGGGAGAGGTGGGTACCATGAAGGTGGCCCAGTCCGCCACTGATGCAGCCCTTAGCACACTGCTGACATGCTCCACCGCATGGCCAACCTGGAGGACAGGGTTAAGGTATGGAATGTAAGATTTAGAGGGGTCCCTGAGACGGTCACCACTGAAAAGTTGCCTAATTTTATTTGCAGGCTCTTGGCCTCACTCCTGCCCCCAAAGCAGTTGAGGTTAAATGTGATGAACTACTGTTTCCATTTACCAAGAGCACCCAGAGACCCTCCGGAGTCATCCAGAGACATTCTGATCAAATTTGTTCTAGACTCGGACAGAGGGATTGTCTTTGGCGCAACTGCCTATCGGGACATATCCTGCCACACTATGATATAGAGACCATACCTCCGACACCTTACCCAACGCCTGAAGGAGCACAACGTGCCTTATAAATGTGGCACATGCAAGCTTTTTGTGGAGAAAGGGGGCAAGTCCCACTCCCTCATGCATCTATCTGATGCATCATCCTTATTCCTAGAGTTGAGAATTCCACATGAACTTACTGTACCGGCAAACTATTCATCCTGATCCGTTGACCGGATAAACTTGGGCTACGACATCAAGCCACAATGATCCTCCACCCTGAAGAATGCAGGCAGAATATCTGGCCAACTAGCATGCCTAATCCGCGTGCAGAACGTTTTCTTTATTTTATTATTTTTCTGTTGGCTTCGTTCCCTGTTAGATTGTTCTGATTTTACTTTAATACCGCTGGCTCAAGCTATGACGACCAGTTTGTTATCCCCCCACTCCTCCAGTACCCAAAATACCACTGGCAGACGACTTTCACATGCAGCAACCCAGCCAATTTACCAGCTGACAGCCCGCATCCCACTATGTCCCCCCCTTTGCCACACTGTCACTGCTCCAACACTGTCACACTGCTCTTCCCCCACACTGTCACACTTCCCCTCCACCACTCTGTCACACTGTCACTGACCATTCACTGTCACTGCCCCTATACTGACACACTGGCACTGCCCATACACTGTCACACTATCCCCTCCACTACACTGCCACTGCCCCTACACTGTCACTGCCCCCTTCCCCCGCACTGTCACTGCCCCTACACTGTCACACTACCCCCTCCACTACACTGCCACTGCTCCTACATTGTCACTGCCCCTTCCCCCACACTGTCACTGCTCCTACACTGTCACATTGCCCCCTCCACCACACTGTCACACTGCCCCTTCACAAAACTGTCACTGCCCTCTCTACCACACTGCCTCTTCCACCACACTGTCACTGCCCCTACACTTTTTTACACTGCCATCCCCCACACTATCACTGCCCCTACACTTTCACACTGCCCCTCCATCAAACTGCCACTGCCCCTACACTTTCACACTGCCCCTCCGTCACACTGCCCTTTTCCCACACTGTCACACTGCCAACTCCACCACTCTGTCACACTGACCCCTCCACCACACTGGCACTGCCTCTACACTGTCACCCTCCCCTACAGTGTCACTGCCCCTCCCCCACACTGTCACCAGGGGGCACAAATGTCCGGGTGGCCGGCAGGAGGGAAGCGCACAGCTCCCCTCTCTTGCCGGTCACTTTTTGTAGCGTGGCTGAGCGCCTACCTGCAGTGCCGCGGACTGTGTGGAGGGGGCGGGGATATGAACACGTCATATCCCTGCTCCCTCTATAGCACACAGCGCGGGTGGCGACCAGCAGGGGCGTAGCTACCGCCGCCCCCCTTCTCATCAGCATGTGAGGACGTCCTCCCAAGAAGACAGCAGAGACCAGAGAGCAGAGAGGAGGGGGGCTGGGCAGGACTAGCTCCAACTCCCAACTACCTCAGGCAGCACTCTGGATCCCAGGTAAGCCTCCTTCCTGTGTATGGCTAGAAAAGTGTATATTTTGATCAGCATGTGTGTGTATCTGTGTGTATGTCTGTCAGTGTGTCTGTGTGTGTGTTTGTGTATGTCTGTCAGTGTGTCTGTGTGTGTGTTTGTGTATGTCTGTCAGTGTGTGTTTATCTGTATATGTGTGTCTGTCTATCTGAATGTGTATCAGTTTGTGTATATGTGTATCTGCATGTGTGTCAGTGTGTGTATCTTCATGTATCTTTGTGTATGTGTATCACAGTGTTTGCGTGTGTGGCAGTGTATGTGTATATGTGCAAAAATCTCAACATTCAAACACCAACACTACACACAAATAAACACCTGCATGCAAACTTCAACACTACATACAAACACACCCCTGCATTCAAATGTCAACACTACATACAAACACACCTCTGTATCAGACACCAAAATTATATATAAACACACACCTGCATTCAAAAAAACAACACTACACGTAAATGCATGCTTGCATTCAAACGCAAACACTACATACAAACTCACCCCTACATTCACACAAACATACTCTATTCAAACACATGCTTACAGTCAAACACACAAATACTGCTCCGTGCTAAATACAATCCTGCAAGCATGGGGAATCGGTAGAGCCCCATCTTTCAAAGTATTGTTGAAGTTGCACGACAGATGGGGATCTATCTTTTAGCCATCCTGTGTACATACACAGACCGTCATACAGAGACGTACAGTCTGTATGTCTCTGTATGACGATCTGTGTATGTATTCAAAAGGAATAAACGCAGGCAACACTCCAATAGTAATAATGGTATATTTATTGTTAGGTGAACCACCCCAAAGAAAGTGCAACGTTTCGGCTCAGCAGAGCCTTATTGCATGATTAAGGCTCTGCTGAGCCGAAACGTCACACTTTCTTTGGGGTGGTTCACCTATCAATAAATATACCATCCTTACTATTGGAGTGTTGCCTGCATTTATTCCTTTTGAAGACTTTACTGTTGGATCCAGCGATGTCTGCCTGACACGGAGCATCTACCACTGTGGATGGCCGGAGCATTTACACGGTATCAGTGTGCAGGGTTCTTTGTTTGTCTGTGTATGTATGTCTCTGTATGCATTGTCTGTATGTATCTTTATGACTGTCTGCGTATGTATGTCTCTGTATCACTGTGTATGTATGTCTCTATATGCCAATCTCTATGTTTCTTTATGTCTATATTGTTGTGTGTGCCTGTGTCTGTATGAATGTATGTCTGTGTTTGTACGACAATGTACCTGTATGTGTAGATTGTATGACTGTGTTTGTTCGATTGTGTGCTTTTTATGTCTGTGTGTCTGTATATCTTTGTGACTGAATAATTATGTCTGTGTGCTTGTATGGTTGTGTGTCTGTATGTTTGTGTATTTGTGCATGCATGTATTTTTGCCTGTATCTATGTCTATTTCTATATGGGAGAAAAAGAGAGATAGAAAGGGGCTGGGGGGGAAGAAAGAGACAGAAATGGGCTGACGGGGAAGTAAGAAATACATAAGAGGGGTTGTATGAGACACACTAAAAATTCAAAAGGGGGGCTACGAGACACAGAGGTGAAGATGCATTGCTTTTTTTTGGGTGCGGGGGGGGGGGCATCAAAATGCATCTTCGCCTGTGTAGTCAAAAATCCTAGCACCGGCCCTGACTGTCACTGCCCCTGCACATTCACAGTGCCCTTCCCCCTACACTGGCACTGCCCCTCTCCCCCACACTTTCATTGCCACTACATTGTCACACTGCCCCCTCCAGCACAATGTCACTGCCTCTACACTCTCACACTGCCCCCTCACACACACTGTCACTGCCCTTACACTTTCACACTGCCATCCCCTACACTATCACTGCCCCTACACTTTCAATCTGCTCCCTCCACCACACTGTCACTTCCCCTACACTTTCACACTGTCCCTCCCCCACACTATCACCACCCCTACACTGTCACACTGCTCTTCCCCCACCCTGTCACACTGCCCCCTCCACCACACTGTCACTGCCCGTACACTGCTATTGCCCCCTTCCCCCACACTGTCACTGCCCCTATATTGTCACACTGCCCCTCCACCACACTGTCACTACCCCTACACTGTCACACTGCGCCCTCCCTCACACTGTCACTGCCCTACACTGTCACACTTCCTCATACCCCACACTGTCACAGCCCCTTCCACCACACTGTCACTGTCCCTACACTGTTACACTGCCTCCTCCACCCCACTGTCACTGCCCCTACACTTTCACACTGCCATCCCCCACACTGTCACACTGCCCCTTCCACCACACTGCCATTGCCCCTACACTTTCACACTGCCCCTCTCGCACACTGTCACTGCTCCTACACTGTCACTGCTCCCTTCCCCCACATGGTCACTGCCCCTACATTGTCACAATGCCCCTCCATTACACTGTCACTGCCCCTCCACTGTCACACTGCCCCCTCCCCCACACTTTCACTGCCCTACACTGTTAAAATGCCCCCCCCCACACTCTCACTGCCTCTACATTGTCACACTGCCCCTCCACCACACTATCACTGCCCCTACACATTCACACTGCCCTTCCCCCACACTGTCACTGCCCTTACACTGTCACATTGCCCCTCCACCACACTCTCACTGCTCCTACACTGTCACACTGCCCCTCCCCACACTGTCACTGCCCCTACACATTCACACTGCCCTTCCCCCACTGTCACTGCCCCTTCACTGCCCTCTTCACCACACTGTCACTGCCCCTACACTGTCACATTGCCCCTCCCCCACACTGTCACACTGTCCCCTTTAGTTTTCATCACTCTTTATTGTCATTGTATGGCTTTGTAAAGGCCCTGATGTCATAGGATAGGTAATTTGAACAACAGAAAAGCAGTACCGGAGCATTCCTTTAATGCGTGCTGAAAACTTGGGTCAGTGAGCACTTTGTCCATTAGGACAAAATCCAGGGTTTAGAATAACCCTGCTAGTGCCAAAACTGCAGTCAATGGCTAGTTTCTGGTCCGATAAAAAAAAAAAGCTATGTTTAAAACAATGTCTAATGCTAGGGGTATCTGCAGAAGTGCAATATGAAGTGTAAAACACAGTGCTCATTTGCTTGTCAAGCTGAGAACTATTGTATAGGGTTTTCCAAGAAGTTGGTTTGTATCTTTATCAAAAGGGAACACATGTTCTCAGTGAGCAGTTCAGAGGTTTTGCTAGGATCTATTTAAACATACAGCCGGGGTTACAAAAGGGTGATAAAACATCAATCCAATTGCCCCCCAAAACAAGGACAGAAGGTGCCTTTAGCAAGTGTGTTAAAAAAAAAAAAGCTTAGAGTCATGTCTACAAATGCTCGCAGTTTAGGGAATAAAATCCATAAACTTGTGGCAATAATGGCAACTGATAATGTAGATTTAGTACCTGTAACGGACCGTTTTGCACACCAGGGGATAAAACCCAGTTTAATAATAATACCCTTTCAGATAGACCAGCAGCTACTGCAATCACCAACCTCCCGAACTCCAAACTGCACGTATTCACCAACTCTCGAACAGCAGACACACGAACCCTGGAAGCAGCCGAACAGGAAAAGCAATACGAACAGCTTACACTCCTGGCAATCGGCATACAGTCAAATTCCCCCCAAGAATGAGATACCACTTCAGCTTCAGGGTTAAACAGCAACAACACTGATTTATTCACACACAGGCTTATATGCGATTCTCCCATGCAAGGGAGAGATTTACAATACACCAATCCAGTTTAAGGTACAACCCACACATCTCCTCCCTCTAACTTATCTGTTAACACAATTAACATGGACATAGTTTTACCCAAGTCTTGGATGTACCCTAAATACTTGTACCCTAAGTATCTTCAGATAGCCCTAGTCTGGAGGAACAACATATGTGAAAATCAGCCCATTCGGATAAAGGGTTCGAGAGTTATGGGACTTTAAAGTATTGACCGACCGCACAGGCAAAGTAACCGAAAATAGTTCCATAAGGTTTGGCCTTGCAGTCGGTCTCTGTTAGTGTATTAAAAAGTCCCGAACGGCTTGCCATCCGTGGGTTTCCTTGGGTTCGTTGGATTCCCCTTGTGAACCTTAGTCTTTCTACCGAACGGCGGCTCGTTCGGTAGTTGCAGCACGAATCCACGGAAGTCTGGAGGTCTCAGCGGTGTTTGCTTAGTCGAGTGTCTGTTTTTAGTTCCAGACACTCGACGGCAAAACACAACTGTTCGGGAGTTAAGATGGCCGCCGCCACGTGAACGTTTGACGAACAAAGGCCACCCAGTGTTTGTCAATTAAGCTGCGGTTAACCGCAGCTTCTGGGCGGTCAATTGACGGCACACTCCATCTCCTAGGTGGTCCCTCGTACGGTAGTTTGTTCGGTAGATAACAAATAAATAAATAATAATAATAAAAAAATCTACCGAACACCCTGGCAGAAAGCACGAATAAGCCTTTCTGCAGGGGAAATAAACCTTTTTCAAGTCTGGTCCATAGTCTAAAGGAAGCAGGCGAGCAACCAGGCTTCTCCAGTTCATAGTGGCGAGGTTGGTTTTGCCACAGTCACTGTTACTGAGACATGGTATAATGAGAAAAATGACTGGGACATAGCAATACCAGGGTACTCTTTATACAGAAAAGACAGGGAAGGCAAGAAAGGGGGAGGGGTGGTCCTGTATGTGAAGGATAGCATAAAATCTAGCCTAATAAAAGTTAGTGAGGCGAACATAGAGTCCGTTTGGGTTACGTTAGAATTTGGTAATCACACAGTAACACGTGTAGGTGGGATTTATAGGCCCCCCAGGACAAATAGAAGAGTTAGATAATCTACTAGTTGAGGAAATAGCTAAAATGACAATGAAGGGGGAAGTTATCATCATGGGTGACTTTAATCTTCCTGATGTGAATTGGAAAACAAAAATAGCTCCTTGTGCCAGGAGCACACATATTCTAAACTTCCTACTGGGATTGTCTCTAAAACAAGTCGTTGAGGAGCCGAATCGTAAAGAGGCTGTCAGGGTACCTGAAGTCTCTACCTCGGAGGAGGGTAGACTTCCCGACGTCTGTTCTCTCAGCGGGGCTGATTCATCTAATCCTCACAGCTCTCATAGTCATTCCCACGCCGGCCGCGAGAACCCCACTTCCTTTTATGACACATCGCTCAGGAGCCGTCATGACGGCAATCACATCCCGACCTGTCAATCTGGTTCGGAACAACGAATCAGGGCTCGGCAAGGGCGGAGCCATGATTTAGAGAACCAGGGTATAAAAGAGGGATGTGGCTAATGGTTCATTGCCCTGTCGTGGTTCTAGCTTGTCTGGTCCCTCAGTGCTCTTATGTTTATCGTTCTATCTGGTTTTGACTCGGCTTGTACTATCGTTCCTGTTTACCTCTCGTGTCCTTTGACCTCGGCTTGTCTCTCACTTACCTGTTGTCAGGATCGGGACAGGGATCCAACACGCAGAGTACAAACAGTAGCCAGATACGTATACCGGACCTTAGAATGGCCGGACTAACGTAAGTAGTACAGTAGAGAATGGTCAAAGACAAGCCGTGGTCGAGGGTAACAGAAGACAGGTAAGCGAGAGACAAGCCGAATCAAGGGTAACAGAGATAAGCAGAGTAAGGTAAACAAGCCGGGTCAAAACCAAAAGGGATAATAGAATACACAAGCACTGAGTGACTAGAACAAGCTAGAACCACGACAGGGCAATGAGCTAATGAAAGAAGCTCTGTTAAATACCCTGTTCAGAGCAGTAACCACGCCTCCAAGGCGTCCTGATTGGTCCTGCAGCCATTGACTGACAGGTTGTTCCAGGGGAGTGTCCTGATGACTACTTCCTGCCTAGATGCTGTAAAAGGCAGTCACTCCCTCGCGGCCGGCCTAGCATGACCGGATAGACCGCGGGGAAGGGAGACCTCAGACCGTCTGGATGGAGGAACAGCTAAGTCTCTACCTCTTTCGGAGGTAGAGACCACAGGTACCCTGACAGTACCCCCCCTCTCAGATACGCCCACCGGGCGGAATGAACCGGAACGAGATGGGAAGCGAGAGTGATACGCCCTGCGGAGACGGGGAGCATGAGCATCCTCCTGAGGTACCCAACTCCTCTCCTCAGGACCATATCCCTTCCAATCAACCAGATATTGTACTCTCCCCCGGGAGATTCGAGAATCAATAATAGAGTTAACCTCATACTCCTCCTGACCCTCCACCTGAACGGGGCAAGGAGGGGCTATTGTGGAGGAAAATCTGTTACATATGAGTGGTTTCAGCAATGAAACGTGAAACGAGTTCGGGATGCATAAGGTATTAGGAAGAGCTAAACAATACGCAACTGGATTGATACGGGTCAGCACCCTGTAGGGTCCAATATAACGAGGAGCGAACTTCATGGAGGGCACTTTTAAACGGATGTTCCTCGTGCTCAGCCATACCCTATCACCTGGAACAAAGACCGGAGCCGCCCTTCTACGTTTATCAGCGTGTTTCTTGACCAACATAGAGTTGTGCACAAGGATTTGTCGAGTTTGATCCCACAACTTCCTCAAATTGGCAACATGAACATCAACCGACGGCACCCCCTGGGAAGGGGAATCCGAAGGAAGAATAGACGGATGAAAACCATAATTCATGAAGAAGGGGCTTGAATGAGTAGAATCGCAAACGAGATTGTTGTGTGCAAACTCCGCCCAAGGAATCAAACCGACCCAATCATCCTGGTGTTCAGAAACAAAGCATCGTAAATATTGTTCAATTTTCTGGTTGGTACGTTCAGCAGCTCCGTTAGACTGAGGATGATAGGCAGAAGAAAAGTTTAATTTAATACCAAGTTGAGAGCAGAAGGACCTCCAAAAGCGGGAAACAAATTGGGAGCCTCTGTCCGATACAATTTGAGAGGGTATCCCATGTAGGCGAAAAATCTCCTTAGCGAATATCTCTGCCAATTCGGGAGAAGACGGGAGTTTAGGCAGGGGAATGAAGTGTGCCATCTTAGTAAACCTGTCAACCACGGTGAGGATAACAGTCTGTCTTTTAGAGATAGGTAGATCGACAATAAAGTCCATGGCCAAACAGGACCATGGTTTTTCTGGAACCTCCAAGGGTTGCAGGAATCCACATGGAAGCGTATGGGGTTGTTTGGTTTTAGTACAAACTTCACATGCAGCGATGAACTCCTCAATATCCCTCCGTAAAGCAGGCCACCAGAAGTCCTTAGAGATCAACGCGTAAGTTTTGCGAATACCAGGATGTCCCGCCATCTTGCTATTATGTAAACACTGTAAAAGTTCCAGTTGAAGAGCAGGAGGAACGAAATGACGGCCCGCAGTAGTCTGTTTAGGTGCTAGATGTTGCAACTTAATGATCTCGGCCAGTAATGGAGAATGAATCCTGAGATTCGTATTAGCAATGATATTGCATTTCGGAACTATAGAAGAAAGAACTGGTTCAGGTACAGTAGAAGGTTCATATTGGCGAGATAATGCATCGGCTTTAGAGTTTTTAGAACCAGGTCTGTAAGTCAGTACATAATTGAAGTGAGTCAGGAATAAGGACCAACGAGCTTGTCTAGAGGATAAGCGCTTAGCCTCCCCAATATAGGACAAGTTTTTGTGGTCCGTCAAAATCGTAATAGGGTGTAGGGTCCCCTCCAACAAATGTCTCCACTACTTTAAGGCTTTAATGACTGCTAACAGTTCCCTTTCCCCGATGTCATACCTGCTCTCAGGCCCAGAACATTTCTTAGAGAAGAAACCACAAGGGTGTAACGGTTTATCCACCCCTAACCTTTGAGACAGAACAGCCCCAACTGCTGTCTCAGAGGCATCGACCTCGAGCAAGAAAGGCAGAGTCGTATCAGGATGGACTAGAATAGGAGCCGAGGCAAAAAGTTCCTTGAGAGTCTTGAAAGCACCCAGAGCTTCCTTAGACCAGAACTTAGTATCAGCCCCTTGTTTGGTCATATTGGTAATAGGCGCAATGATAGAGGAGTATCCTTTAATGAAGCGCCTATAGTAGTTGGAAAAACCAATAAACCTTTGGATAGCCTTGAGTCCTTTGGGCAAGGGCCAGTCTAAAATAGATTGAAGTTTTACAGGATCCATTTTAAAACCCTCCCCAGAAATCACGTATCCAAGAAAGTCTACCTGAGACTGATCAAAACTGCACTTCTCCAATTTGCAATATAGACCATGTTGCAGCAGCTTGTGTAATACCTTTCTGACCTGTCTATGGTGAGTCTCAATCTCCTTAGAGTGTATTAGTATGTCGTCCAGGTAAACAATAACACAATCATGCTGAAACTCCCTAAGTACCTCATTAATCAAATCTTGAAATACTGCAGGAGCATTGCATAGTCCAAATGGCATAACAGTGTATTCGTAATGGCCATACCGGGTATTGAATGCCGTCATCCACTCGTGACCTTGCTGGATTCTCACCAAATTGTAAGCCCCTCTGAGATCTAACTTGGTGAAGATTTTGGAGCCCTTAAGACGATCAAATAACTCGGTAATCAGTGGGATAGGATAGGCATTTCTGACAGTTATTTTATTCAAGCCTCGGTAATCGATACAAGGTCTCAGCGTGCCATCCTTCTTCTTAATGAAAAAGAACCCAGCCCCGGCCGGAGAAGAAGACCTCCTGATGAATCCCTTTTCTAAATTCTCCCGAATATACTCCTCTAGAACCGAGTTTTCCTGAACAGACAAAGGATATACATGGCCCCTCGGAGGCATAGTGCCGGGTAGAAGCTTAATCTTACAGTCAAATGACCTGTGTGGAGGCAAAGAATCGGCATTCTTCTTGTCAAACACTGCCCTTAAGTCTAGGTAAAGGTCTGGTATTTGTCTTTCTGTGGACTGAGTAGGATTCTCCGGTATGTTAATATTAGCTAATGGAGAAACCTTGCACAAACACCGATCCTGGCAGCCCTGGCCCCACGAGAGTATCTCTCCTAACTCCCAATCGATAATAGGGTTATGTTTTTTCAACCATGGGTACCCCAGAACTATGGGAACGGAAGGAGACGAAATGAGCAGAAGAGATAAATTCTCCACGTGTAGGATAGCCACATTTAAATTAATGGGTATGGTCTCACGAAAGATAACAGGGTCTAGTAGTGGTCTACCATCTATGGCCTCAATGGCCAAAGGTGTCTCCCTTAGCTGGGATGGGAAATTGTTCTTACTAGCAAAGGCTTGGTCGATAAAATTCTCAGCAGCACCGGAATCTATCAATGCCATAGCCCTTACTACTTCCTTCCCCCAAGTTAAGGAAACTGGTAGCAGAAGCCTGTGATCTTTATAATCAGGAGTAGAGGACAAAATAGAAACACCCAAGGCCTGTCCTCTAGAGAGACTTAGGTGCGAGCGTTTCCCGGGCGGTTAGAACAGTTCGAGAGTAAATGACCCTTGGCTCCACAATACATACACAAACCCTCTCTTCTCCTGTGCTGTCTTTCCTCCTCAGAGAGGCGGGTATACCCTATCTGCATAGGTTCAGTAAGCAAAGATATCGTGGAGTCAGGACTTGGAACAGCGGGAGCTAACCTAAAAGAAGGTCTCTGGTTCCTCTCTCGAGTGTTCTGTCTCTCTCTTAGACGTTCATCTATACGAGAGATGAACTAAATTAAATCCTCTAAATTCTCAGGGAGTTCTCTGGTAGCAACCTCATCAAGGATTACATCAGATAGGCCATTCAAAAATACATCCATATACGCCTGCTCATTCCACTTGATTTCTGCCGCCAGAGACCTGAACTCTAGTGCATAATCCACCAGTGTTTGGTTCTCCTGTCTCAGGCGCAACAGTAATCTGGCTGCATTAACCTTTCTACCTGGAGGGTCAAATGTTCTTCTAAAAGCAGCTACAAATGCGTTATAGTTATAAACTAATGGATTATCGTTCTCCCATAGTGGGTTGGCCCATCTCAGAGCTTTCTCAATGAGTAGGGTGATAATAAATCCTACTTTTGCCCTATCTGTAGGATAAGAGCGAGGTTGCAATTCAAAGTGGATACTAATTTGGTTTAAAAAACCACGACACTTCTCAGGAGCCCCACCATAGCGTACTGGGGGGGTAATGTGAGAAGAAGCACCCACTGTGGCTACCTCTAGACCTGAACCGACAGGAGAAACAGGGGTATTACGTATCTCCTCTGGTGGGTTATTGGCACAAGCTAATAGAGCCTGTAGCGCAAGCGCCATCTGATCCATTCTGTGATCCATGGCTTCAAACCTAGGATCAGGAGCAGCCAGCTGACTGTTTGTACTTGCAGGATCCATTGGCCCTGTCGTAATGTCAGGATCGGGACAGGGATCCAACACGCAGAGTACAAACAGTAGCCAGATACGTATACCGGACCTTAGAATGGCCGGACTAACGTAAGTAGTACAGTAGAGAATGGTCAAAGACAAGCCGAGGTCGATGGTAACAGAAGGCAGGTAAGCGAGAGACAAGCCGAATCAAGGGTAACAGAGATAAGCAGAGTAAGGTAAACAAGCCGGGTCAAAACCAAAAGGGATAATAGAATACACAAGCACTGAGTGACTAGAACAAGCTAGAACCACGACAGGGCAATGAGCTAATGAAAGAAGCTCTGTTAAATACCCTGTTCAGAGCAGTAACCACGCCTCCAAGGCGTCCTGATTGGTCCTGCAGCCATTGACTGACAGGTTGTTCCAGGGGAGTGTCCTGATGACTACTTCCTGCCTAGATGCTGTAAAAGGCAGTCACTCCCTCGCGGCCGGCCTAGCATGACCGGATAGACCGCGGGGAAGGGAGCCCTCAGACCGTCTGGATGGAGGAACAGATAAGTCTCTACCTCTTTCGGAGGTAGAGACCACAGGTACCCTGACACCTGTCCTCTCGTTCCCTCGACCCCGGCTTGTCTCTGACTATTCTCTGCTTTCTCCTTACGTTAGTCCGGCCATTCTAAGGTCCGGTATACGTACATCTCTACTGTTCGTACTCTGCGTGTTGGATCCCTGTCCCGATCCTGACATTACGACAGGGCCATGGATCCTGCAGGTACTAACGCTCAGTTTGGTTCACCTGACTCAAGGTTTGAAGCCATGGACCATAGAATGGACCAAATGGCTCTGGCGCTTCAGGCATTACTATCCCATCCGAGTAATCAGCAGAGGAAATTCGTACTCCATCTATCTCTCTTGCTAACTCAGGCCTAGAGGTAGCCACAGGGGGAATTTCTTCCCGTGTTACTTCCCCTTTACGGTATGGTGGTGCTCCAGATACTTGTCGTGGTTTCCTAAACCAGATAGGAATTCATTTTGAATTACAACCCCGCGCCTATCCTACTGACAGGGCGAAGGTTGGATTCATAATATCGCTACTCATTGACAAAGCTCTTAGATGGGCTAACCCTCTGTGGGAAAATGATAATCCAGTAGTCTATAACTATAATGCGTTCCTTACTACGTTTAGGAGGACTTTTGATCCTCCAGGGAGAAAGGCCAGTGCTGCTAGATCACTATTACGTCTTAGACAGCATAGGCTAACCCTTGTGGATTATGCGCTAGAGTTCAGATCCTTGGCGCCAGAGGTCAAGTGGAATGAACAAGCCTATATGGACGTATTTCTGAACGGATTGTCAGATGCGATCCTAGACGAGGTTGCTACTAGGGATCTTCCTGAAAATTTAGAGGAATTAATTTCATTTATTTCTCATATAGATGAACGCATGAGACAGAGGCAGAACACTCGTGATTTTGGTTATAGATCTTCCTTAAGTCTAACTCCCGCATTTCAGAATTCTGAATCTACTATTCTAGCTCTCCCAGAACCTATGCAGATTGGTAACACTCACCTTTCAGAGAATGAAAGACAAAGTAGGAAAAGGGAGGGTCGGTGTATGTATTGTGGAGTAGGAGGTCACCTACGCCTTAATTGCCCTAACCTTCCGGGAAACGCTCGCACCTAAGTTTCTCCAGAGGACAGGCCTTGGGTGTTTCTATTTTGTCCTCTACATATGATTACAGGGATCATAGGCTACTAGTACAGGTTTCTTTAACTTGGGAAAAGGGAGCACTTAAAGCTATGGCATTAATAGATTCCGGAGCAGCTGAAAGCTTTATTGATCAAGCTTTTGTCAAGAAACATGCTATCCCATCTCAGTTAAAGGAGACTCCCCTGGCCGTTGAGGCCATAGATGGTAGACCGTTGTTAGATCCAGTTATTTCTCGTGAAACTTTACCAGTTAAACTAACCATTGGTATTTTACACGAGGAGGAGTTTTCTTTCATGCTTATCTCATCCCCTTCAGTTCCTATAGTTTTGGGGTATCCCTGGCTTAAGAAGCATAACCCTACTATTGATTGGGAACAAGGTGAGATAGTCTCTTGGGGTCAGGGTTGCCAGAAAGGTTGTGTACAGAAAGTCTCACCGTTGTGCCTAGTGGACACACCTAGCAACTCTAACAAGCCCACAGATTTACAGATACCTTCCCAGTATCAGGATTTAAAGGCAGTCTTTGATAAGAGGAAGGCTGATACTTTACCTCCACACAGGTCCTTTGATTGTAAGATTAATCTTCTGCCTGGTACTATGCCCCCGAGGGGTAATGTATATCCTCTATCCGCTAAGGAGAACTTAGTCTTAGAGGAGAAATCTAGATAAAGGCTTTATTAGGAGGTCCTCTTCTCCAGCCGGAGCCGGTTTCTTTTTCGTAGATAAAAAAGACGGCACACTACGGCCTTGCATCGATTATCGGGGCTTGAACAAGATAACAATCAGAAATGCTTATCCGATTCCCCTGATTACTGAGCTATTTGATCGCCTGAAAGGTTCTAAGATTTTTACCAAGTTAGACCTGAGGGGAGCTTATAACTTGGTGAGAATTCAGCAGGGTGATGAATGGAAAACGGCTTTCAATACCCGGTATGGCCACTATGAATACACGGTAATGCCCTTTGGGCTTTGCAATGCTCCTGCTGTATTCCAGGACTTGATTAATGAGGTTCTTAGGGAATTTCAACAGGAATGTGTTATAGTTTATTTGGATGATATACTAATACATTCTAAAGAGCCTGAAACTCATCACAAACAAGTCAGAAGGGTATTACATAAACTTCTACAGCATGGGTTGTACTGCAAATTGGAGAAGTGTAGCTTTGACCAATCTCAGGTAAATTTTCTTGGTTACGTTATTTCTGGAGAGGGCTTTAAGATGGACCCTGTTAAACTCCAATCTATCTTGGATTGGCCATTGCCCAAGGGACTCAAAGCCATTCAGAGATTCATCGGTTTCTCGAATTACTATAGGCGCTTCATTAAGGGATACTCGTCTATTATCTCTCCTATTACTAACATGACTAAACAGGGTGCTGATACTAAGACATGGTCTCCAGAAGCGCTTGTTGCTTTCAGTACTCTCAAGGAACAGTTTGCCTCAGCACCGATAATAGTTCATCCAGACACATCTTTGCCTTTCTTACTCGAGGTCGACGCCTCAGAGACAGGTGTAGGCGCTATTCTGTCCCAAAGGTTAAGTTTGAATAAACCACTGCATCCATGTGGTTTTTTTTCTAGGAAATTGTCTGGGCCTGAGAGCAGGTATGATATTGGTGACAGGGAACTGTTAGCGGTAATTTTGGCTTTAAAGGAGTGGAGACACTTGTTGGAAGGGACTTTACACCCGGTTACTATTTTGACGGATCACAAGAATTTGTCATATATAGGGGAAGCCAAGCGATTATCTGCCAGGCAGGCTCGTTGGTCTTTGTTCCTTACTCATTTCAACTATGTTCTCACTTATAGACTTGGTTCTAAGAATTCTAAGGCCGATGCATTGTCCCGCCAACATGAACCTTCTACTATGCCTGAAATGTTTTTTTCTTCTATAGTTCCTAAGCGTAATATTATTGCCAGCACTAGCATTAAGATTCACTCTCCGTTGCTGGAGGAGATCAAGAAGTTACAACATCTGGCACCCGGACCTATTCCAGGGGACCGTTACTTCGTGCCTCCTGAACTCCAACTGGAACTTATGCAGTGTTTTCATAACAGTAAATTTGCCGGACATCCTGGCATACGCAAGTCATGTTCTCTGATTTCTAAAGATTTCTGGTGGCCTTCATTACGTAAGGATCTTAAGGAATTCGTCGGGGCATGTGAGGACCAAACAACCTCATACGCTTCCATGTGGACTTTTGCAACCCCTAGAAATTCCTGTGAAACCATGGTCCTGTCTGGCTATGGACTTCATTGTTGATTTACCGGTTTCTAAAAGACATACGGTTATCCTCACAGTAATTGACAGGTTTACCAAAATGGCTCATTTTGTACCTCTGCTCAAATTGCCCTCTTCTCCCGAATTGGCTGAAATTTTCGCGAGGGAGATTTTTCGTTTACATGGGATTCCTTCTGAAATCGTTTCTGATAGAGGTTCCCAATTAGTTTCCCGGTTTTGGAGATCCTTCTGTTCCCAGCTTGGTATCAAATTAAATTTTTCCTCTGCCTATCATCCCCAGTCCAATGGGGCTGCCGAGCGCACCAACCAAAAGGTTGAACAGTTCTTGCGTTGTTTTGTTTCTGAACACCAGGACGATTGGGTCGGTTTGATTCCTTGGGCGGAGTTTGCGCACAACAACAGTGTTTGCGATTCTACTCGTTCTAGCCCCTTTTTCATGAATTATGGCTTCCATCCTTCCGTTCTTCCGTCGGCCTCCCCCTCCCAGGGGATACCGTCGGTTGATATTCATGTTGCCAATCTGAGAAAGTTGTGGGATCAGACTCGACAAATCCTTGTTCATAATTCCATGTTGTCCAAACAACACGCTGACAAACGCAGAAGGGTGGCTCCTGTATTCTCTCCGGGCGATAGGGTATGGTTGAGTACCAGAAACATCCGCTTGAAAGTTCCTTCCATGACATTTGCTCCTCGTTTCATAGGCCCTTACAGGGTTCTGTCTCGGATAAATCCTGTTGCATATCGTCTGGCTCTTCCGCCTGCTTTACGCATCCCGAACTCCTTTCATGTTTCTTTATTGAAGCCTTTGGTATGTAACAGATTTTCCTCCACTGTGCCGTCCCCTCGTCCTGTCCAGGTTGAGGGTCAGGAGGAGTATGAGATCAATTCCATCCTCAATTCTCGGATTTCTCGGGGGAAGGTGCAATATCTTGTGGACTGGAAAGGATATGGTCCTGAAGAGAGGTCTTGGGTGGCCCAGGAGGATGTGCATGCTCCTCTCCTTCTCAGGGCTTTTCATGCTCGCTTTCCGTCTCGCCCCGGTTCCTTCCGCCCGGTGGGCGTTTCTGAAGGGGGAGGTACTGTCAGGGTACCTGAAGTCTCTACCTCGGAGGAGGGTAGACTTCCCGACGTCCGTTCTCTCAGCGGGGCTGATTCATCTAATCCTCACAGCTCTCATAGTCATTCCCACGCCGGCCGCGAGAACCCCACTTCCTTTTATGACACGACGCTCAGGAGCCGACGTCATGACGGCAATCACATCCCGACCTGTCAATCTGGTTCGGAACAACGAATCAGGGCTCGGCAAGGGCGGAGCCATGATTTAGAGAACCAGGGTATAAAAGAGGGATGTGGCTAATGGTTCATTGCCCTGTCGTGGTTCTAGCTTGTCTGGTCCCTCAGTGCTCTTATGTTTATCGTTCTATCTGGTTTTGACTCGGCTTGTACTATCGTTCCTGTTTACCTCTCGTGTCCTTTGACCTCGGCTTGTCTCTCACTTACCTGTCCTCTCGTTCCCTCGACCCCGGCTTGTCTCTGACTATTCTCTGCTTTCTCCTTACGTTAGTCCGGCCATTCTAAGGTCCGGTATACGTACATCTCTACTGTTCGTACTCTGCGTGGTGGATCCCTGTCCCGATCCTGACAGAGGCCATACTAGATTTAGTGTTAACAAATGGAGATTTTGTATCAGATATTACTGTAGGTGAAAGTTTAGGATCCAGTGATCATCAGTCAGTGTGGTTTAATATAAGAACAGTGACTGAGTCACACCACACAAAAACAAAAGTTTTAGACTTTAAAAAAACAGACTTTTCTAAAATTAGAAAATGTGTAATGGAGTCATTATCAGATTGGAGCAATTTAAATGGAGTCCAAGAGAAATGGGATTATTTAAAAGTTGCACTGCTGAAGGCAACAGAAAATTGCATTAGGCTTGTCAGATAAAGCAAAAAAATTCAAGAAACCGTACTCCGCAGATGTGGCCAAAATACAAAAAAAAAAGTTAGCATTTAGTAATTATAAAAAAAACCCAAGAGTGAGGAAGACAGAATGCTCTATAAGATTAGGCAGAAAGAGGCTAAGCAAGTTATAAGAGCTTCCAAATCTCACACAGAAGAGAAAATAGCACAGTCAGTAAAAAAAAAAAAGGGGACAAAACATTTTTTAGATACATAAATGAGAAAAGGAAAGTAAAACAAGGATTAGTTAGATTAAAAACAAAAGAAGTAAGGTATGTAGATGAGGATAAAGGTCTAGCTGACTGCCTCAATGAATATTTTTGTTCAGTGTACAGAGGAAAATGAAGGAAAGGGACCTCAGTTAGGAAAAAGGACAAATAAGTCATTTATTACATGTGAGTTTACAGAGGAGGAGGTTCTATTTCAACTGTCAAAAGTAAAGACAAATAAGTCAATGGGACCTGATGGAATACACCCAAAGTTATTAAAAGAGCTTAGTGGTGTACTAGCAAAACCATTAACAGATTTATTTAACAAATCATTGTTAAAAGGAGTAGTCCCAGAAGATTGGAAGTTAGCGAATGTTGTGCCCATTTACAAGAAAGGTGGTAGGGAGGAGTCGGGCAACTATAGGCCAGTAAGCCTTACTTCAGTAGTGGGGAAAGTAATGGAAACCATGTTAAAGGATAGGATTGTTGAACATCTAAAAATACATGGATTTCAAGATCAGAGACAACATGGGTTTACTTCAGGGAGATCATGCCACACTAATCTTATTGAATTTTTTGATTGGGTAACTAAAATAATAGATCAGGGTGGTGCAGTAGACATTCTTACCTAGATTTCAGTAAGGCTTTTGACACTGTTGCACATAGAAGGCTTATCAATAAATTGCAATCTTTAAGTTTAGATTCCAATATTGTTGAATGGGTAAGGCAGTGGCTGAGTGACAGGCAACAGAGGGTTGTAGTCAATGGAGTATATTCGAAGCTTGGGCTTGTCACCAGTGGGGTACCTCAGGGATCTTTTCTTGGACCATTGTCCTTAATATTTTTATTAGTGATATTGCAGAAGGTCTTGATGGTAAGGTATGTCTTTTTGCTGATGATACTAAGATATGTAACAGGGTTTATGTCCCAGGAGGGATAAGCCAAATGGCAAATGATTTAGGTAAACTAGAAAAATGGTCAGAGTTGTGGCAATTTAATGTGGATAAGTGCAAGATATCTTGGACGTAAAAACCCAAGGGCAGAGCCAGTCTCATAGAAAAAATCCAGGGGGGAGGCAAGTGCCCCCTCTTCACCCCTCTGCGGACACCCATGACTGCATGGTAAATGGGACAATACCCAGAGACTTTAACATCAGGAAGAAGGAACATGAGAAGGTGGAGAAATACCAAAGACTGAAGAAGAACTAGAAAGGATGTGGAAAGTGAAAGCAGTAGTAGTCCCATCCAGTGGTGTACACATGACCCATGGGGCCCCGGTGGGAAAATTGACCTGTGTGGGCCAGGGCCGCAACACATGGCGGCGTGCACCTGGTCGCAAGGGTTGCAGGGCTGCGACCCCTGCGACCGCGGTATGTACGCCAGTGCATGCAGATGCACACACACTTAAAGGACCACTACAGACACCCAGATCACATCAGCTCAATTAAGTGGTCTGGGTGCCAGGTCCCTCTAGTTTTAACCCTGCGGCTGAAAACATAGCAGTTTCAGAGAAACTGATATGTTTCACTGAGGGTTAATCCAACCTCTAGTGGCTGTCTCATTGACAGCCGCTAGAGGAGCTTCCACGATTCTCACTGTGAAAATCACAGTGAGAAGACACTGAACGTCCATAGGAAAGCATTGAGTAATGCTTTCCTATGGGCGGTTTTAACGCGCGGCTCTTGCTGCGCATGCGCATTCGGAGCTGAGAGGTGGAGTGATCCCCAGCGCCAAGGGAGTCCGGCGCTGGAGAAAGGTAAGTGCTGAAGACACACACACAAACTCTCACGAACAGACGCATACACACTAGCTAACAGACACACACATTTACTGACAGAGACACACTCAGCGACAGACATACATACACACTCACTTACAAAACATACACTCTCACTGACAAACACACACTCACTAACAGACATCAAACAGACTCACTAACAGACACACACAAACACACTCAGTAACAGACACACACAGTAACTGTGACAAAACCAACCTCGCCACTGGGCATTGGAGAAGCCTGTTTGCCCGCCTCCTACCTTTGGACTATAGCCCTGGGAGATTGGGCCCTTTAAAACAGTGTTCGGCCCTAACAGAGTGCATGTCACTCATTCTGGCCCTTTAATTACTGTGGGAGAAGGATTGGCACTTTTTATATGGCACTTCGGATGCTGCCGAAGTTGCCGAAGTTACCGAAGTTGTCGAAGTCGTCGAAGTGACCAGCATCGGACAAAGGACCACGTGGCGGCGACCATTTTAACGTCGAACACCGCCGACCCTTACCATCGCCTCCGCTTCGACACTTCGACTAAAGTCGAAGTACCGGCAACACTCGAACGGGACTTAGCCGTTTTTTATACAGGAAATTGACCGACCGCACAGCCCAAATCCATGGAACTGTTTTGGGCAAGAAAATGTGCTTGCGGTCGGTCATAAAAGGACTTCCGCGCGGGAGGAAACAGAAAGGAGGAGGGAGTCAGAGTGGGAACTCTGACTCCCATCAGGCTGAGCCACCACTGGACCCACACATGGTAGGAAACATTTTGTGTATTTGTGTCTCTGTATGTATGTATGTATGTGTGTATATATGTCTGTGTCTCTGTATGTGTGTATGTATGTCTGTGTCTCTGTATGTATGTATGTGTGTATGTATGTCTGTGTCTCTGTATGTGTGTATGTATGTATGTATGTCTGTGTCTCTGTATGTGTGTATGTATGTATGTGTCTCTGTATGTGTGTATGTCTGTGTCTCTGTATGTGTGTATGTATGTCTGTGTCTGTGTGCATGTATGTCTGTGTCTGTGTCTCTGTATGTGTGTATGTATGTCTGTGTCTCTGTATGTGTGTATGTATGTCTGTGTGCATGTGTGTCTGTGTATGTATGTCTGTGTCTCTGTATGTGTGTATGTATGTCTGTATCTGTGTGTATGTCTGTGTATGTGTGTGTGTATCTGTATGTATGTCTGTGTCTCTGTGTGTGTGTGTATCCATATGTATGTCTGTGTCTCTCTGTGTGTGTGTGTATGTATGTATGTATGTGTCTGTGTCTCTGTGTGTATGTATGTCTGTGTCTTTGTCTCTGTATGTGTGTGTGTGTGTGTATCTGTATGTATGTATGTTTGTGTCTGTGTCTCTGTATGTGTGTATGATTGTGTGTCTGTGTCTATGTGTGTGTCTGTTTCTGTATATGTGTATCTGTATGTCTGTGTATGTGTGTGTGTCTGTGTCTCTGTATGTGTCTGTGTGTGTCTCTGTATGTATGTGTCTGCGTGTGTGTCTCTGTATGTATGTGTCTGCATGTGTGTATGTATGTATGTGTCTGTTGGGGGTGTGTGTATGTGTTTGTGTCTGTATGTATGTGTCGGGGGGGAGGGGCCCACAGTCAGGGGGGAGAGGTTCACGGTAGGGGGGCCCACGGATCAGTTTCGCACTGGGGCCCCATGGAGTGTGTGTACGCCACTGCCCTTCACTCAAACACCAATACTACACATATGCATTTAAAAGCCAACACTACATCCAAACACACCACTACACACAAATGCAAACATTACATACAAACACCAACTTTACACACAAAAACACACCTGCTCCTAAGCACTAGAATCTGTTTACTATCTGTAAAAATAATTCTATATATAAGAAAAAAAACTAAATTTGTGGGGGGAAAAACATTACACTCTGCTAATTAAAAGGTTTGTGTTACAGCACAACATTGTTTAGGTGGGTTCCATGATGTTGGTACACTATGTTAAAGGGTTCCACTGGAAAAATTAATTGGGAACCCCTGCTCTAGTGTACAAAATAGTCTAAAGTCAAGCACAGTAAATAAATGTGTGATGACAACTTGATAGGCTGGGATTAATCTATACTGAACTACACGTCCAAAAATACATTACATCACAACATTCTGCTGGCAATTTGAAAAATAAAATAGTGTGTGATCAGGATGTGGCAAATGAAATGTCCAAGAAAAGTGGATGAGTTTGTATGAAATCCATATCCTTCCTGTCTCTATGGAACAGTAGATAAGCTCAAATTTGCATCTGTTGATTCACAACTCATCTTATTCAAAAGGTTTACAGTTTTTGCTGAACATCATAATAAAAACCTCCGTACAAAGCAAAGGTAAGTGTCAAGGGGAGATATGAAAATAGGTCAGGACAGGAATATTTTAACTCATGTGTGGGTTTATGGACATTGCTATATTTCCTACATATAGATGCAAAATGGAAATGATATTAAAAAGTAGATTATTTATGCATAATTATTTAATTTATAATGTTTAAACATACATTTGTCCTATTTTATTACACACATTTAAATTTAAAATAGTTTTTTTTTTTATCTGTTATGATACAAAAATAAAAGAGGTTCAGTGGGAAGCCAACAAGAAAAGTGAATTTAATATTTAAGGCCAAGATATTCAAAATGAAAAAAAGAGTAGAATTAGAGGATTTTTCTAATATTGCTATTTTAGGGTCAATTTTGGAATTCACTTTGACTTCCCAGCAATACTTACTTGAATATCCTTTCTATATATATATATATATATATATATATATATATATATATATATATATATATATATATTACCATATACCATATAATCACCATTACTTGCATATTTAATTAATATTTCCTATTTTATTTTCTATAGTTGATTAATTCATTAGTCAGTATAACAGGGATTTTCACAGAGTATAAATATAAAGAAGTAATATTAATACATGAGTAATTACACCACCACATTTTTTTTAAGAAAATTAAATCATGGACATATGTTAAAAATCAGTTTTATAAAACACTTTCTTATAGTGGATGGTTCATTTATAATAAGTGAGGGCAAGGTTAATAAATCATGTTTTTAAATTCGAAATAAATGTTATTTACCAAAGAATTGTTTGATATTAAAAGCACTGTAAATTTGAAATTTAAAGGCAAAATAACTTAACTAGAAAAAACAAAAAAAGTCAGCTATGCTTTCATTTTGGCTACTTTGGCCATATATTTCAAATTCACTTTGAATTCCTTCCTAAATGTCCTTAATTCTCAGATTAGTCAAAAACCCTGTTAATATTGGACTTAACAAAAAAAAAACAAAAAACAACACACACACACACACACACAGCCTTATAGGGATGCTCCAGACCACTAAATGCACTTCTGTTTGCTGAAATGCTTTATCTGTGAAGAGTGTGTCCACTTTTTTCATTTGACACATGACACATAACGCCAGGGGCATACGGGGAAGGTGGGTCGTTTGGGCCCCCTGGGCAAAGTTAGTCCAAAATGTATGTATTAAACATGTATGTATGCATTTGAACGTGTAAAATCAGTGTGAATGGACTTATGTCCATTTGTAGAATGTTAATGTGTGCATGTTCAATTGCATATTTGAGTGCAGTGTGTAAATTGAGGTATATTTTTATATGTATGTTTGGAAGGGTGGGAGTTTAAATGTTAAGTGGTCAGAAGACAAGGGACGGGTATGAACCCAATGGAAATTTTGGAGATAGGTACTGTGCAAATGTATAAAACTTCACTTTTATTTTGTTGGTTAAAAATAATTAGTGTTAGTCACGGACACCGTTAGGTATATGTCTAAAATATATCCAATGGTGTCCATTATATGGAAAAAAAGAAAGAAAAGAGAATATAAACCGATGTATTTACAAGGATACAGCTATTTACAAAAGGCTAAGTGAAAGATAGCAAAAGAAAAATACATATATATACAGAAAGGAATATATACAATGAATTGGTTCAGACAGATACATATGCAGCTGTATCTCTGTGTCTATATCGAGAGGATGGAACGCTGAACCTCTCTGGTGTAGATTCTTGCTAGGGATACAGTATTCAAGACACTATGTTTTTTTTTTAAATAGATATAATTCTACACAGAAGAAGCTGTTTGTATAAATTAAGGTGATTGTTGGTGTGTGTATTAGTGTGGAGAATATGTGTATGAATCCATGGATAGAGTGTTTGTGAGTGCATTTTAACAGTGTCAGCGTGTATCAGTGTAGTACTGTGTCAATATGAGTATAAATGTTAGTATGCGTATGAATGCCTTTGTGTATGTGTGTACATTTTCAGTGTGCGCAAACACAGGAGCAGTGTGTCACCAAGACTGCAAGGTTGTGTTTGCATGCACTTTTGTATATTGAACGTGACTTTTGTTATATCTATATATATATCTCCCCTAATGTGTAATCTGTTTACTTATAGAATCTGTATACTGCATAAAATATGGCAATCTCACATAAGGCTTCCAAGCTATTTACTTAACAGCAGAAAGACCAAACTTAAAGGACCAGCTCAATGAAGTGGTCTGGGTGCCAGGTCCCCAGGTTTTAACCCTGCAGCTGTAAGGGTTATTGAGGGTTAATCCAGCCTCTAGTGGCTGTCTCACTGACAGCCACTAGAGGCCGCATTCGCGATTCTCACTGTGAAAATCACAGTGAGAAGATGCCGACGTCCATAGGAAAGCTCATGCTTTCCTATGGGCGGTTTGAATGCGCGCGCGGCTCTTGCCGCGCATGCGCATTTGGCACTGATGTCGGCAGGAGGAGGAGAGTTCCCCAGCACTGGAGAAAGGTAAGTGTTTTAACCTCTTTAGTCCCCTTCAGCCCAGCGGGAGGGGGGCCATGAGGGTGGGGGGGACCTAAAGACTACATAGTGCCAGGAAAACATGTTTGTCTCCTGGCACTATAGTGGTCCTTTAACCACTGTCAGGATTGCTATATGATCCAGCACGTATATGATCCAGCAAATGTCCACAAATGTCCAATGGAACGAACCGTCTGCCCTGTGGTTTACTGCAGTGTGCCTGAGACTGAGCCTCCATGATGGTGCCAAGCAGTGGGGAAGACAATGCCAGGACAGTAGAAGCAATGATACATTCAGAGGGAATGATAGGGGATGTTTCCTATTCCTGTATCGACTCAGTGTCAAACTGTCTAGATAAGGCGTCGGCCTTGATATTTTTAGAACCAGGTCTATATGTTATAAGAAAATTAAAGCGAGAATGGAACAATGACCACCTTTCTTGTCTAGCAGATAATCGCTTAACATCTCCTATTTAAGCCAGGTTTTTATGGTCTGTAATGATCAAAAGGGGGTCCTTGAACCCCTCCAAAAGATGTCACCACTCCTTGATAGCTAGAATAATGGCCAACAATTCTCTATTGCCAATATCATAATTGCACTCTGCAGAGGACAACTTTCTAGAGAAGTAGCCATAAGGATGCACAGGAGTCTCTTGGCTCTCTCTCTGGGAGAGAACAGTCCCTACCCTTGTCTCAGAGGCATCAACCTCCAGTATGAAAGGTTTACTGGTGTCTGGATGTATCAATATGTCTGCAGAGCCAAACCTCTGATAATTTCAAAAGCTTCTACAGCCTCCTTAGACCATATCATACTGCTAGCCCCCTTGTGTGTCATATTGGTGATGGGGGCTTTTACTGAAGAAAACCCCTTTATAAATTTTCTATAATAATTGGCAAAACCAATTAACATTTGAATGGCCTTTAACCCAGTAGGTAGAGGTCACTGACTCCAGTTTTTTAGGATCCATCTGAAACCCCAAGGCAGAAATATTATATCAAAACTACTTCCGACTTCCGATTGTGGTGAGTTTGAAGGTCAGGGAAATACATAAGGATATCCTCCAGATAGATCAAGACAAATTAGTAAATATAATCCCTGAGTACGTCGTTAAGAAACTCCTGGAATACAGTTGGAGTGTTGCACAAGCGAAATGGCATCACCAGGTACTCATAGTGTCCATTTCTGGTATTACATGCTGTTTTCCACTCATGGTTTTCCTTAATTCTCACCAAATTGTAAGCGCTTCTAAGGTCAAGCTTAGTAACTATTTTAGCGTCTGGAGTCTGTCAAACAACTCAGCAATAAGGGGAATGGGGTAGGCGTTCTTAATGGTAATTTTGTTCAATGCCCTGTAATCGGTACAAGGACGTAACTCCCCATCCTTTTTAGATACAAAAAAGTACAGGCGAGGATGATTTGCATATATGGCCTTTATTCAATGAGTCCCTAATATATTCCTCCATTATTCTACTCTCCTGTGGGGACAGAGCATAGACTGCTCCCTTAGGTGTCATAGCGCCGGGTAGTAAGTTTATGGAACAGTGTGAGGAGGTAAAGTATTAGAGTGCGTTTTGCTGAATACTTCCTTAATGTCTGGTATTGTATAGGGACTTCGGGGGTTTGAGGTGTAATAGTGGGTAATTCAATGGTGCCCACTCTTTTGGTGACATGCAATATGCACCTTTCATCACAATCCTTACCCCATTCCAATATGTCCCCATTAGCCCAGTCAATATGAGGGTTATGCTTGCTAAGCCAAGGAAAGCCTTATATGACAGGACAAGAAGGAGATGCAATAACCTGAAATGTTATATCTTCCTTATGTTAAGCCCCAATGGACATGCTAAGGGGTAAGGTTTTGTGAGTAATCATTGGTTGTGAGAGTGGTCTCCCATCTATAGCCTCAACAGCTAGAGGTGATAGTCTCTCCTTGATAGGTATAGCATTTCCCCTATATTGTCTTTCTGCTTCCGACAATCTAGAAACCCCCAACTGCATGGGTTCGGGTTCGGACTGTACAGGAAGGTCAGAGACAATAGGGGTGCTAAAGGCATAGTCATGCGTCTGGTTTTGTTTCTCGTAGCTTCTCTAGTTCTCAATCTATTATCAATTTGCATGACAAATGTGATAAACTCATTAAGTTTCTTGGGTAGATCTCATCTAGCATAGTTTCAGATAGTCCCTTCTTAAATGCAGAGATTAACCCACTCTTAGTCCAGTCTACCTCGGAAGCCAAGGTACGAAATTCCATGGCATACTCCGAGTTCCCTTGTCTGATGTGCATCAGGGCAGTGGAGGCATCATCCTCCCTGCCTAATGGGTCAAACGTAAGTTTGAATTCCGTAAGGAATTCCTGGTAATTGTGTTCCACACTCCTATTACTCTCCCATAATGAATTAGCCCAAACTAAAGCTTCACCGTTTAGTTGGTTCATCAGGTAACCAATTTTAGCTCTGTCTGTGGGAAAAGATCCCGGTGAGGCCTCAAAATGATACTCTATTTGGTTAAGGAATCCCCGGCATTCTTGAATATTACCATCAAAATGCAGGGGAGGACTATAGGTGGAGGGACACTAGGCGGAGGTGAGACAGTAGGAGAAGCTGCAGGTTGCAGACGCGCTGTTCGGCCTGGGCAAATTGAGAAGCGTACTGAAGGCCTGGGCAAATTGATCCATGCTGTGATCATTCTCCTCTAGTTTCCTTTCGCAAGCAGCTATGTGCTGACACAATTCTACAGGATCTATGGCCCTGTCGTAATGCCAACACGTAGAATTGTGTTACACAGATGACTAGTAGGTAACGTATTATCGGGCCTTAGAATGGCCGGACTAACGTATCAAAGAATAGTCAGGATGCTAGCCAAGGTCAAGGGACACAGATAGAGACACAACGATAAAGGAAAGCCAGAGGACAGGGATACCAGAAATACAGGGAAGTCAAAATCGACGCCAAAGTAAAAAAACAGAAGAAACTTGAATCAGGAACGCGCTCTCGGACAGCCACTAAGGAAACTACGACAGGGCAATGAGGAAAGGTAATTCTAGGTTTTTATACCTAGTTTACCTTTCTGATTGGCCGGGATCGCAAAATGTGCGCATGCAATTGCTTGGGTTGTCACTCATCCCCCAACTTATAATGAATAAAAGAATATCATTATGCACAAATAGATTGAAGGACCTGCCTGACATCCCATGCAGAATGTCCAGATAATTTAATTTTCACGCCCTATATTTGACACTGTAACTTTGCAAATCTATATAAAACCTGTACATTGGGAGGTCCTGTATACTTGAGAGTCATCACTGAAAACAAATATCAGTGTTTTAGAGAAGTAAAATGTGTAAACCATTGATTAAATGATTAAATCATCATTGAAAGAGCAGTTTTTGTGCGGAAAACGCAAAAAAACAACCAAATATGAATACTAACTTTGGCCATGGTTTGTAAACAAGAGGCTAATAAAAACGACTTGACATTCTCTATTTTGAATACCATTGCTTGTCTGCATTTGCAAATGGTATGCAATTATGGGGGAATTTTCATTCCTGAGCTGCCATCTCAAATGCAACATAGATAAACCATACCAATCTGTCAAATTGTAATGTGTAAAAATTTAAATGGGAAGGCTAGTCATTTGACCCTGTAACTTTCCAACAACATTTCTTAATTGCTCACACTTTTTAAAAACATTTTATTAACATTGTATTAAATTGTATTCCATATATAAATATTTGATGTGAAATTAAAGTCATATTTCTCCTTAACAAAATGATATATAATAAATGTAGGTGCACTTAATATGAAAGAGGTAAGTTATGGTTGAACAAACATATAGCTCAAATTTCTTTTTTTCACCACTACAGCTCATATCCCCCTCACTATAGCCATCACCCCCTACTAAAGCCCCTATGACCCCACTTCAGCCCCAACCGCAGACATGCAACCCCACAAGAGGTATTCCCTTACACACATTATCTCCAAGCCTTGTCCCACTTACCATCAAACCACCCACCTAGTCACATTCACCATTCAATCATACGCCAAACTAGTGATATAAATGCATCAAAGATAAATGCATCAAATGTAATACTGCAAACTTTGTGTGCGTCTGTGTGTGAGTATATATATATTTATAATCCAGGAAAAGTGCAATTTAATACACCAAAAATAGTACCAACGTTTCAGTCCAGTGGTGGACTTTTTTCAAGACCATAAATATGTACATATACAGTCAGGTCCATAAATATTGGGACATCGACACAATTCTAATCTTTTTGGCTCTATACACCAACACAATGGGTTTGAAATGAAATGAACAAGATGTGCTTTAACTGCAGACTTTCAGCTTTAATTTGAGGGTATTTACATCCAAATCAGGTGAACGGTGTAGGAATTACAACAGTTTGTATATGTGCCTCCCACTTTTCAAGGGACCAAAAGTAATGGGACAATTGGCTGCTCAGCTGTTCCATGACTGTACATACACTGGCGTTTGAGAATAATTCACACACTTAATGGTCTCACTCAGGCCTCAATTTCACCATTCAATTTCACACCAGCTCATTTTTTTTTTTTTTTCATTTTAGACCCACTGTGAGGTCTTACAGCCTCACCTGATGCCCATGGGTGGGGGATTGGGGGGACATGTGCAACCTCCTTTATACTAATATGGGGGTTATATTGACTACCACAGAATTTGATATAATTTCCCTTCTAATGGCTCGCTAAGTAATCAAAACAGGCCACATATTGAATACGCTGCACAATTTTGGGCACCTGTTCTAAAGAAGGATATTATGGCACTAGAACAATTGTAGAGGCAGACTACAAAATTAATGACAGGAATGTAAGATTTTAGTTATGAGAAAAGGATAACACATTTACATATTTTGTTTAGAAAAACAATCCATTAGAGGGGATATAATAGCATTATACAAATATATTCGGTGGGTAAATACAAGCCATTGTCTGGAAATCTATTCATAAACAGGACTATACATAGGACAAAAGGTCACACATTTAGACTGGAAGAAATGAGATATAGTTTATTTTTTTTTACATTTAAAAGAGGTGGTTTTATCAGAGTCAATACAGATGTTTAAGCAGCATATAATTAACAATAAATAAGCAGCAGTCAATAGGACTCATTGGATCAGCATTCCCCAGCTGACAATTTCTTATCATGCAGGAAAAAATTGGATGTCTAATGAACTGATCTGCTTCACCATCAAGGAAGCACTGAAAACCGCGAACATTCGGCTGCAGAAGACTGAGAGCAACGCCAACACTAAAGCCAGTAAGCAAGACAGGAGACAGGAAGAGAGAGTCAATGAAGGAACAGTGTGTCTGTATGTGTGTTGATATGTGTGTTAATAGTGGAACTGGGACAGGAAATTATGTTCTGAGCATTTGAAAGCAGAGCAGCTCAATATGAGGGAGCAATGTCAGAGAAGTGGCATATTGTCTCATCACCAATACCACACATGGTCTCCCTCCCAAAGTGCATGAAATAAAGTAGTGATCCAGGCACTCGGATGGATAGCAAAATAGTAGTCAAAACAGCAGCCTTATTGGAGCAGAGCAACGGGTCGAAACTTTGCGGTGTGTTCTGCTCCAATAAAGATGCTATTTTGCTATCCAGCTGAGTGCCTGGTCCACTACCTTATTTCATACACTTTGCTTGGGGCCTGACCTTCACTGATCTGGTGCACCTTGGTAGCCTGGTAAATGCGGTCTCCTTCTGATTTTATTCCCTCCCAAAGTGGGCATGTCAGTTTGATACACACCATGGGCATCCCAGATAGTGTTTGTTTCAGTATAGGACAAACACATTAAAAAGGACCCACCAAGCACCATCAACACTAAAGCACTTGGCTTCTTACCTGGGGTCCACCAGTCACCAGTCATCAGTTAGCCTTTGAGAAAGGCGCTAGTTTAAGCGCCGAAACGCGTTAGACTCGTTATTATGATTTCTTAAATCACTTCACCTTTTATTTTAGCACATAGGGTGTTTTGTATGTTTTCTTTTCAAAATGGAGATCTCTAGCTTGTTTTCTTTTATCATTTAGCAAGGGATGCTACCTGCTCTACTATTCTAGCTATATAGAGGATTAGCAGTGGTTAGATTTAGTACTTCTTGGACATAACAGCAATATAGGGACTTGCTTCCTGACAGCTGACTATTAATACCTATTACTACTAAACCTGTCTATCCTCTAGCTGTGTTCAATTGGGTCTATAGACTCAAAACATATACTAGCTATATAGAGGATTGGCAGTGGTTAGCAAAAAATAGTAGTATAGGGACTTGTTTTCCTGACAGCTTACTATTAGTACCTATTATATTCGGTTTTCAGACTTTTATACTTATCCCCCTATATCATTTAGGCTAAGATATGATATTATTTTTGATCAAGTATAATCCAGGGAGAACTACTCCTAGCAATATAGGTTTCCTATTTGACCCTGATATTGTAGGAGTCATATTTCTCTCCCTCCTGTCTCCTTATCCCCATATGCATTTTGGCTCTCCCTTCCTTACTAATCAAGCTTCTATATCCTATCCCCATCTTTGTTATTTGGGTTTATTTATTATTATTTTTTGTTAGTGTCTATGATGTGTCAATACACTTTTGATTTTTAACAGTTAACTCTGATATATCCAAAACCGTGGATCCTGACTTTTTGTTTTTAGATCCATTACCTCTGTTTCTTGTTTATACTATATATAGGGTTACCCCCTCTCATTGGATATTTTTTGGACACACTATCTCAGTCCCTGCCTCTCAGGGATAGTTTTTTCTTTAACTTATAATGTATTATCTCTTGTTCTGTTAATAGCTTTCTAGACCCTACAGAAGCCGTGTCAGTAACAGCCAAGGGAGGTGTGGCTAGGGCTGCATAAACAGAAACAAAGTGATTTAGCTCCTAATTGGCAGATAACTGAGCAGTGAGATTGCAGGGATTGATCTGTACACCAAAACTGCTTCATTAAGCTAAAGTTATTTAGGTGACTATAGTGTCCCTTTAATTAACAAAATAAAATATATATGAGGATTTTATTCTTAGATGAGAATCGTCTGGAATTCAAAGCGAGTTCAAAGAGAATTTCAAATTTAAGGCCAAAATAACACAACTAGAATAAAGTCTCCAAAATGAGCTATGCTTTCACTTTGGGCCACTTTAACCTTAAATGTTACATTCACTTTGAACTCCTGGCATGTCTCACTTTGTTAAATAACCCTGTACATTTCTGATCTATCAGTAGCAAAATGTAAATAAATGTAATTTTGAAAAGAACCATTAAAATGTAATTACTCTTTTTTTTTTCAGCTCCATCATGATAGAAGCAAATATCTTCATTATTCAGAGTCTCATTCTGATCGCTTTACTTTGCAAATGTGGTGCTGAATTTTGCCCTCATCCTTGTGTTTGTAAACCCATAGAACGAAAAGGAATCATCTTGAATTGCAGTTCTTCAAAACTAAATGCTATTCCTGAAATTCCTGCCAACACCATCAAACTTTATCTACAGAATAGTAGCCTGACCTCTGTTCCTGCTGGGTCATTTGACCACTTAAGGCATCTGCAGGAAGTGGATCTCTCTGGCAATCCTTGGAATTGTGACTGTAATATCTTTTATGTCAAAATCTGGCTTGAGTCCCAAAATGTTATAAACATGTTGAATGTGAGATGTGGAACACCCGCCACACTATCAGGTTTACTCCTTCAGAACCTTTCTGGAAATGAAATTCAAGGCTGTCACACAAGGTGGTCGATTGAATGTGAAAAGTTTTTTGTAAGGGATCTTTATCTGATTGGTTTTGCAGTGTTGCTACTGATTATGATGTCCTATGTGTTCAGGATGGCCAAAAGACTTGCCTGTCGCGTTACAGTGAGCACATCACAAGGAAAGCATTATAAAGCTTGCACAAAAGACAGTCACAAGTCAAAATAGTAGAACATAGAATGATCCCAACTAACACATTGGGCTATATTTTTTTATGACAACAGTAGGATAATTCTTAAAGCAGCTCTGATACTTTGCAGGTCTTGATTTTAAATTAGTCAATCATTTTTGTCCCCCTATGTCTCAATGTTTTCATTTTTTGAAATTCAGTGTTTTTTAGTTGTACATATAAAAAAGTAGGGACTGCATTTTCTAATGGGGTGTGTGATCATTGGTAAATGTTGGCAATTCTCATAAGAATAATAACATCTATTTCTCTCTTTACCATCACAAAATAATAGCTAACAATGATATATAAAGTAATAGTTAAAATTATATTCTCAAATGGGACAAAAAACATTTTTGTAATTTGAAGTTAATTGATATTGTGTTCTTGTTAAATTTATATTATATATAATTGCAATTATACATATTGTTTGATAATTTTACCATGGTTTTTCCATTTTTTATTTACCAATGGTAAAAGTCGGGCAAGTTGGATGTTAATAGTCTTTTTTGTTCTTATGTGTCTGTCATGATCTACCCTTTAAATATATAGTAGCAGTTTGTCTTTGACTTTTTAGTATTAAACTTGTGTAATTGTATTACAGAAACTTGTTTTTTTTTTTACTTCTCTTCATGTTGTGATATAATTTTGTGTCTATTTTAAACGTGCACCTGACTCATTTATATATTATTTATATATTGCCTCATGGGTCAGTCATAGCAGAAAGATTTCAGATTCAACCATGGGCTACTCTAGCATTCGTTCACTAGATCAGGGGTAGGCCACATTTTAGTAGTACTGTGTCCTTTGGAGTGCCAGTCCTATTTTAGTTTTTTTAAATTGAGGTGTGCATATTCCGCTTGTGTTTTTTATGGGTGCTGCAGTTGATTTGTAGCATTGTATTTGTGCGTATGTGGGCTGTTATCTTGTATATGTTCATGAGTAGTTTGGGGTATTGTGTATGATACTTATGAATGTTGGCTGTGCATGGAGGCTGCTTGTGAAATTGTGTGTGTGGATATGTCACATTGTGTGTTTTGTGAGGATATTTATGGGATTAATCATTAATTAATTTTCATTAATGAAAAATATTTTCATAAAAATTATTCAAAGTAATAATCTTTATTAAAATATCAAGGGTTGATATTTTATTGGCGCTATACCCAATTATTATTTAAAGCGAAGAGTTACTCACTATTTGAACTCTTTAGACCTGGAGTACGTTGTTCGAATTTAATATTTTATACATAATAAATAATAATATCGGACCTGGTCCAATGAGATTGTGGAAAACGTAATTATGTTAATGGCTGTTGATGTCATTTTAATGGTGGAGCTGTTGGCTTACGTCAGGAGTATTACCAGCATATATGGTTAATTCTTGTTCAGGACAATTTAGGAATGTTTAATTTCAAGATGCTTTGGTCAGCGTTTCTTCTTTTCTCTCAATGTGTACTTTGGTCTCAAACCAATGTGTCCTTACTCACCTAAGCGTTATGACAATTTCAGGATATTTAAGCTAACTTAATTTATCTCATTGCTAATTACATTTTGATATGTATATAGTTTTTATACATGTAACTTGCTAACTTTGGATATATCACACTATATTTCTATTTTTATATATAATTACATTTCAATTTTTATCATAGCGATATATGTGTGCTTGCTGAATACGTACTTTTAATTAACACATACTTATCTTATCTGTGTTCTTAACTTTTATTGACTTTGGATATATCACACTATATTTCTAATTTTACATATAATTACATTTACATTTTTATCATAGCGATATATGTGTGCTTGCTGAATACGTACTTTTTTTAAAATTCTTTATTTTTGTTGTGCATGAGTGAACATAACATCCTGCATCGTCACAACGATTGCAGGAACATGCAAAAGTCACAATGAAACACATTACATCAGAAGTTTCATCTTAAGAGTGAATTCTTTGCTTCATTTTGCTGTGCCTGCACATTTTTTGTTAAGGTTAAAGTACAAAATGTAATTGCACACATTTTAAAAATAGCTAAGGCACAAGTGATACATGCATTTTCTGTGTGCATAGGTATGCGGTTGAAGCGGCAACTGTGAGACACTCAGATATGTGCGGTTATGGCATGAATGACTTAAACATATTACATGCCTCCAGAACAACATACGTTTAACACAGCTAGTTAAATTTTGCTAGTGTAGTTGTAGTGTCGTGAAAGCTTTTGCAGGTTTTTCTACTCTTATATATGCCGTACTGCAAGAGGCAACACGTCCAAAAGAAAACACGTAACAATTAACAACACTAGGGCCGTCCTATACCATAAGGTGGCGTCACTACACATTTCAAATGCTAATGCAAACAGTTGTGTTGTAATTGAGGAGACTTGCGTGGGTTTAGGTCAATCTATACACATTCATGCTTAATGTGTGCGTAATGTGCGATCGCTTGATCTTGAGCAATGTTGTGGGTCAAGTATTGTGGGTCATTCGTGTACTAGTGCGTGTAGCATGCGCGGGGGAGATGTGATTTGTGGGGTTCGGTGGGTCCCCGTCGGGTCGTCGCTAGAAGGCTACGTAGCCTCTACCCCGTGGGAGCTTTGTCCTTAAGTTGTGGCCCGTGGCCCTCTGTCAGGGGGGGAGCGTGTGCTGATAATGCTGGGGGGGAGGGAAGGTCCGTGTGCCCTATAGTCAGTGCCTCTTGCCCTGTTCTAGCCCCTGCATGATGGTGGCTGTGCGGTGAGCAGTCTAGTGGTCATATGGTGGGCGTACTGCGTGCACCCAGATGTGCAGCGTGTGGTGTAAAATAGAGATAAACAAGGAGAAAGGAACAATAATAAAAAAAAAAACACAGCAAAAGCAACAAGGATAGTATTATTGTTAGCTACAGTAGGGAGTCCAGTACTATGTCCAGTGAGCCTTCAGCCCGCACCAGGCAGTAGGGGGTGCCCTGCTGGAGGCCTAGCACTGTGGATCTCTTGCGGATAGTCCTGCGTTGGTCGCTGCGCCTGTGTCCCCTGTGGGATTTCTGGGTATGAATGGTGCCGTGCCAGCTGGGTTCCAGGTGTGGGGCTGGGCCGCTATTTGCGTTGTCTCAGTCTGGAGTGAGTCCTTTGGGAAGCCCAACTTCACCAGGGTCGCCTCTACCTCTCCAATATCTTGGACCGGATAGGAAGCACTGTCCTTTGTGACCATCAGCGTGTGAGCCGTTTTCCATCGGTAAGTGATACCCTGTTTTCGTAAGAACGTAGTGAAGGGCTGCAGTGTTTTCCTCCAAGCTAGGGTACCCCTGAGAGGTCCGCATAAAAGGTGAGCTGAGAGGTCTCAAATTGGTATGGTGTTTGTCCTCCGAGGGAGCCCAACACCGCGGCCTTGTCCTGGCCGGGCCTGGAAACGGACGATCAGGTCCCTTGGGGCCGTTGCCGGTGCCCGGGACGGCTTGGGGATCCGGAATGTGCCATCAATTGCCACCGATCTGGCTTGTCTGGGGGTCAGGAGTGCACTCAGGAGCCGTCTGAGGAAGTGTGGTAGCTTAGCGTCCGGCACACTCTCCGACACCACTCTGATTTTAATGTTGTCGCGGCGTCTGGAGTCCTCCATAGCTGCATATCTTTGCTCCAGTGTATTGTGTTGCCTTTGGAGCGTGTGTAGCTCCTGTTGCATCTGGGTGAGTTGCGTACTGGCGGCGCGGGCGTTCTCCTCGAGCTTGCCCATGCGGCCTGTGAGGCCCAGCAGGTTTTTTCTGAGCCCGGCCACATCCGCCTGAATATCACGCCGCAGGCCCGCCAGAAGCTCTTGCATATCCGCCTTAGTGACCGGTGCTGCAGCCGGTTGAGTTCCGGTAGGCGCAGGGGGCGATGTCTGTTCCCTTGGTGCAGGTATGTGGAAGTCCTCCAACCCCATGGTCTGGTCATCGGAGAAGTCGGAGTTCTCTCCCATGTAGTGTGATAGCTGGGATTGTGAGGCGCCATGTGCTTGCCGCCACAGGTCTCCTATGGTTGCTCCGGCTCTCGGCTTGTCTGCTTTTTGTTTCTTGCTTTTACGGCCCATTGCTGCTTGTGCTGTTTGTGGGTCCAGTGGTGCCTGCAAAATTTGGGGTATTTGCTCGATTTTTATCGTTTTTTGGGTGCCTATGGTCAGAGCTCGAGGGATATGCAACCGTTTAGTTCAAGCGCTAGCTCAAACCCCCGGATACAAACTTTTAATTAACACATACTTGTCTTATCTGTGTTCTTAACTTTTATTGACACAGATGTATTTACTCACTGTCTGGCTCTTTTAGCTGACAGGGTCATACTTTGAGAAAAACATATTGTTTCTTCATTTTAGCACCTCATGGCATATTAGCTAAATTGCGTTTTTGCCATAGGTTTGCCATCTCTGCTTCCGGTTCGGGAGGCAGGGGGAGGCAGGGGAGGGATCTTTGAAGCAACTCCCCTGTCCTCCAGCGAGCAAGCTGTGTGGAGCGTTGCCGCGCGTTACCATGGCAACGCTCCACACAGCATCGCGCGGGAGGACAGGGGAGCTGCTTCAAAGATCCCTCCCCTGCCTCCCCCTGCCTCCCGAACCAGAAGCAGTACTTGCCACCACCAGACCACCAGGGATGACTGTGTCCCCCCCCTCCTTCATTAAATGTAAGAAGGGGGGGGGGAGAAGATAATAATTTATGATACTTTTTTTTTTTAAACGTTTACCCCCCCACACCCCATCCCCACACACACAGCACCCCTACCCCCCCCCACACACAGAACCCCTACCCCCCCGCGGTACCCCTACCCCCCACACACACAGCACCCCTACCCCCAGCAGTATCCCTACCCCCCCACACACAGCACCCCTACCCCCACACAGTACCCCTCCCCCACACACACAGTACCCCTACCCCCCAGCAGTACACCTACCCCCCACACACAGTACCCCTACCTCCCACACACAGTACCCCTACCCCCCACACAGCACCCCTCCTCTCCCCAGCACCCCTCCCCTCCCCCACACCCAGCACCCCTCCCCTACACCTAGCATCCCTCCCCTCCCACCCTACCTCCCACACAAAACACCTCTACCCCCCCCACACAGCACCTCTACCCCCCCACACAGCACCCCTACCCCCACACACAGCACCCCTACCCCCCACACACAGCACCCCTACCCCCCACACACAGCATCCTTTCACCCCTACCCCCTCTCACACACACACAGCACCCCTCACACACACACCACCCCTCACACACACATACAGCACCCCTCACACACACACACACAGCACTCCTCACACACCCCCACACAGCAACCCCCCCCCCACACACCACCCCTCGCACACACCAACCCTCACACACACACCACCCCTCACACACACACCACCCCTCACACACACACACACAGCACCCCTCACACACACAGAGCACCCCTCACACACACACACACACATCACAGCACCCCTCACACACACACACACACACACACCACCCCTCACACACAGCAACCCTCACACACATAGCACCCCTCACACAAACACATACACTACACCCCTCAATGCAGTCTGTGTGTGTATATTCAGCAGTCTGTGTGTGTGCGTGTATTCAGCAGTCTGTGTGTGTGCTAGTATTCAGCAGTCTGTGTGTGTGCGTGTATTCAGCAGTCTGTGTGTGTGCGTGTATTTAGCAGTCTGTGTGTGTGCATGTATTCAGCAGTCTGTGTGTGTGTGTATTCAGCAGTCTGTGTGTGTGTGTATTCAGCACTGTGTGTATGTATTCAGCAGTCTCTGTGTGTGTACTCAGCAGTCTGTCTGTGTGTGTACTCAGCAGACTGTCTGTATGTGTATTCATCAGTCTCTATATTCAGCAGTCTTGTTTGAGTGTGTGTGTGTGTGTGTGTATTCAGCAGACTGTGTGTATGTATTCAGCAGTCTGTGTGTGTGTTTGTTAATTAATTTTATCTATTTATATCATTATTTAAAATTTGTATAATTGAACTCTCTGTCGTTGTGTTCTTTTAAAACAAAAGTTGTTAATTAGTTCGGACAACAGTCCGAGTTGTTTTTTCTAAACTTAAACCTCAATATTCAGGTCTAATTGCCGTGTTGGCACTTTAAGGGAAAAAAATTGGCATGTATTGCGGTTTGGGCACTCGGGCTCAAAAAGGTTCGCCATCACTGGCCTAGTGGTACCTTGATCAGTGATATAGGGGCTGGTAAGGCAATTACTTCATTGGTCACCTGGTCCCTGCAAGTGATAACCAACCATTTATCTTTAACTAATATAGCATGTACTAAGGCATTATCATCCGTTTTTGACATAGTTACTTGACATGTTTCAGACGAAAGGTTTTCTTTCACTTTGGAAGTTATTTATTGTCTTTGAATTTTACACAGTCATTCAAAATGGGTATCGTAAACCAATCTGGTACCCATGGTTTGAAAGCCAAGACATTAGGGGTTTGAACTTTAACATGGATATCCTCCTTCCATGTACCAACATTATAAATTGTTTTTATTTGAAAAATGTTTCTGGGTGTGACATATGGAACGGCCAATAAAAAGCAAATCTCCAGGTCAATTAAGAGAGGGAAAGCGCTCCCCATCTCGTAGGCCAAATGTAATTGCAAGGGTTCGATTGTTTCCCCGACCACATTAGCAAGCATCGCATGAATTATATCCTTGGACACAAAATACAGAGGTATGCGTCCCCCTGCTAATTCACTCATTCCTGTTTGCACTTCGTCAATGAACGCAAGTGTGTGGAACAAGATCGGGTCATGCAGGTCATGCAAGATCAGGTTATGGAAACTTTATGGGGAGATGCTTAGGGCAAACGAAGGGAAATCAATTATTGGTTGGGATATATTATGAACCACCTAATGTAAATATTGGGAAAGATGCAAATCAGGGTAACACATTAATTATTGGAGATTTTAATCACCCGGACATGAATTGGGAGAGTGACTAGTACTTCAGCAGGGGAATCAGGTTTTTAAATGTGTTAAATTACACCTTTATGTCACAACTGGTACAAGCACCAACTAGAAAGGATGCTTGGCTGGCTCTCGTTATAACAAACAATGTTGAACTTTTGAACAACATTCAAGTAGGGGAGCATTTGGGAAAAGTGATCACAATATAGTAACTTTTGAAATAAACTCAAAAAAGCAAAAGCTTTTATACTAAAACATGAAACAGAGGGAATGGATCCAAAAACAAAAAGTCAGGATCCACGGTTTTGGATATATCAGAGTTAACTGTTAAAAATCAAAAGTTTATTGACACATCATAGACACTAACAAAAAATAATAATAAATAAACCCAAATAACAAAGATGGGGATAGGATATAGAAGCTTGATTAGTAAGGAAGGGGGAGCCAAAATGCATATGGGGATAAGGAGACAGGAGGGAAAGAAATATGACTCCTACAATATCAGGGTCAAATAGGAAGCCTATATTTGCTAGGAGTAGTCCTCCCTAAATTATACTTGATAAAAAATAATATCTTAGCCTAAATGATATAGGGGGATAAGTATAAAAGTCTGAAGACCCAATATAAACACAGCTAGAGGATAAGCAGGGGAGTTATTAATAGGTACTAATAGTAAACTGTCAGGAAACAAGTCCCTATACTGCTATTGTTTCCAACCACTGCTAATCCTCTATATAGCTAGTATATGTACAGAGTCTGTAGACCCAATTAGACACAGCTGGAGGATGGCAGGTTTGGTAGTAATAGGTACTAGTAGTCAGCTGTCAGGAAGCAAGTCCCTATATTGCTGTTATATCCAAGAAGTACTAAATCTAACCACTGCTAATCCTCTATATAGCTAGTATATATATAGAGTCTGTAGACCCAATTAGACACAGCTGGAGGATAGGCAGGTTTGGTAGTAATAGGAACTAGTAGTCAGCTGTCAGGAAGCAAGTCCCTATATTGCTGTTATATCCAAGAAGTCCTAAATCTAACCACTGCTAATCCTCTATATAGCTAGTATATAGACAACTATACCCCGAAATAGAAAACTCCCAGACAGGCCTAGGACAGCCAGAACCGACGAGGTTGACGGACACACCGCACAATACGCATTTACATGCTGGACTTACAACACAACAAACCGCAAATGACCAAGATGTGGTCGCCCTGACAATTGGAGATAACTACAATACACCTTTCTGGAAAAAAATGACACACTGCAACACACACGTAGCACAAACCAAATAGCCCATCGAGACAACATAAACTATACACTAACCCAACCTACCCCATGCCTACAAATGAAAACACCAAGATCACCATTGAACCACGAATACGCCAACCGCAGACCCTGATGAAACTCAGCCGTAGCAAAAAAGGGCCTGAACACTACCGACATTACACCGGTAAGGCAGGCCGGTATCAAAATTCAATGACACACAGTTCTAAAGCCTAACAAAAAATAACCTAACTGTCCTCATGGATGTACAATCAAAAACAAGGACCGTTAAAAAAAAAAAAAAAGAAAAAAGGGGTCACCAGGAGGCTCTGACTGTAACTCAGTGGGCCTTCACAAGAGATAAGATAGACCACGGTTCCAACCAACATAGCACAGTTTAATCACACACCTAGAACAGTTGTTCATTTTGTTTGAGCCCTCACTATGAGTACCTTGTTGTAATATCTAATGGTTTAACTGTGAATAGTATTGTCGCAATTACAGACTTCTCTAATGTTGTACTAAATCAATACTATGTATACCATAAAATGAAAAATAAAAAATAAAGAATGTAAAAAAAAAAAAATAATTAACATAGAGAAATGCAAAGTTATGCACTTCGGGGTCAAGAATGCACAAGCAACTTACACCCTAAATGGTAGTGAATTATCCACACATGAGAAGGATTTGGGAATTGTTATAGACAACAAATTAGGCAGCAATATGCAATATCTGCAGTTGCTAAGGCCAGTAAGGTTTTGTCATGTATAAATAGGGGCCTAAATTATTGGGATGAAAATATAATTTTGCCTCTTTATAAATCGCTGGTAAGACCACACCTTGAATATGCTGTGCAATTTTGGGCACCTGTTCTAAAAAAGGATATCATGGCACTAGAAAAAGTGCAGAGATGAGCTACAAAATTGATAAAAAGAATGGAGCATTTTAGTTATGAAGAAAGGTTAAAAAATTGAAATCTCTTTAGTTTGGAAAAATGGTGCCTCAGAGGGGATATGATAACATTATACAAATATATTCGGGGCCACTACAAACCATTATCTGGAAATCTATTCAGAAACAGGGCTATACGTAGGACACAAGGTCACACATTTAGGCTGGAATAAAGGAGATTTCATCTAAGGCAAAGACATTTTTTTTTACAGTAAGAGCAATAAGGATATGGAATTCTCTGCCTGAAGAGGGGGTTTTATCAGAGTCCGTACAGATGTAAACTGCAATTGAATAAATACTTGCAAAAACATAACAGACAGGGATATAATTTCTAATTAGTGGGGTAATAGCTGCTTGATCCAAGGAGACATCTGACTGCTATTTTGGGGTCAAGAAGGAATTTTTTCCTAGTTTGTTGCAAAATTGGAAGTGCTTGAGATTAGGTTTTTTGCCTTCTTTTGGATCAACAGCAAAAACATATGTGAGGAAGGCTGAACTTGATGGACGCAAGTCTCTTTTCAGCTATGTAACTATGTAATGGAACAATCATATGATCTATGAAGAGGTAGAGCATTAGTTTGACTTTTATTAAACATTAAACTTCCCAATACTGCATGGGTATTTTGGCGGTAGTGGGTGTAATAGTAGGTAAAGTAACGATCCCCACTCCTTTAGTAATAGGTGACGAAAGGAAAGCGATTATCTGAAATGTAAGGAATTCTTAATGCAATGCTCCTATAATGATACAAATAGGCAAGGTTTCATGGGTAATCAGTGGTTGAGAGAGGTCTCCTGTCAATAGCCTCAACAGCCAGATGTGAAGATTTTACCTTGACCGGTATAGCGTGTTATATTAACAAAATACATGTCAATAAAGTTACCTGCTGCACCTGAGTCTACCAGGGCTTTGCATGAAAAGTTTTTCTTGTTGCAAAGGGTGACAATGTCAAGGAGAAATCTACTTTGGGTATTACTAGAGGACATATCCATCACACCTAAGACCTGTCACCTTAAGGTTTTTAGGTGCGGAAGTTTTCCGGGCGTATAGGACAAGTATTTCTCATATGTCCATTTTGGCCACAAATATAAGCATAGACCCTCTCTTCTCCTATACTGTTTCTCTGCCTCTGACAATCTCATAACCCCTAGTTGCATAGGTTCAGATTCAGATTGCACTGGGAGGTCAGGGACAACAGGTTTGGAGAATCGAGGTGCTAGTGACTAGGTCATACGTTTCTGCTTCTAGTAATTTATCTGGTCCGAAGTCTATTATCAATCTGCATCACAAAGGTAATACATTTGTTTAATTTTTTCGGTAGATCTTTGGCAGCAATTTCATCAAATATATTCTCGGATAATCCTTTTTTAAAAGCAGTGATTCATCCGTTGTTAGTCCAGGTCAGAAATTCGATGGTATAATCTGAGATAGAGGCATCATCCTCCCTGCCTAATGGTTCAAACGTTAATTTGAATTCCGCATTGAATTCCTGTTAAGTATAAAAAATACTCCTATTACTCTCCCATAATGGATTGGCCCATGTTAAGGCCTTACCCTTAAGTTGGCTCATCAAATACCCAATCTTAGCTCTATCCGTGGAAATAAACCAGGTAAGACCTCAAAGTGGCGTGGAGGAGGCAATAGGAGGGCAACAACCCAGCAGCAGGACCGCTACATCCGTGTTTGTGCAAGGAGGAACAGGAGGAGCACTGCCAGAGCCCTGCAAAATGACCTCCAGCAGGCCACAAATGTGCATGTGTCTGCTCAAATGGTCAGAAACAGACTTCATGAGGGTGGTATGAGGGCCGGACGTCCACAGGTGGGGGTTGTGCTTACAGCAGGACGTTTGACATTTGCCAGAGAACACCAAGATTGGCAAATTCGCCACTGGCACCCTGTGCTCTTCACAGATGAAAGCAGGTTCACACTGAGCACATGTGACAGATGTGACAGAGTCTGGAGACGCCGTGGAGAACGTTCTGCTGCTTGCAACATCCTCCAGCATGACCGGTTTGGCAGTGGGTCAGTAATGGTGTGGGGTGGCATTTATTTGGGGGGCCGCACAGCCCTCCATGTGCTCGCCAGAGGAAGCCTGACTGCCATTAGGTACCGAGATGAGATCCTCAGACCCCTTGTGAGACCATATGCTGGTGCGGTTGTACCTGGTTTCCTCCGAATGCAAGACAATGCTAGACCTCATGTGGCTAGAGTGTGTCAGCAGTTTCTGCAAGAAGAAGGCATTGATGATATGGACTGGCCCGCCCGTTCCCCAGACCTGAATCCAATTGAGCACATCTGGGACATTATGTCTCGCTCCATCCACCGTCACGTTCCACCACACACTGTCCAGGAGTTGGCAGATGCTTTAGTCCAGGTCTGGGAGGAGATCCATCAGGAGACCATCCACCACCTCATCAGGAGCATGCACAGGCGTTGTAGGGAGGTCATACAGGCACGTGGAGGCCACACACACTACTGATTTTGACTTGTTTTAAGGACATTACATCAAAGTTGGATCAGCCTGTAGTGTGTTTTTCCATTTTAATTTTGAGTGTGACTCCAAATCCAGACCTCCATGGGTTGAAAAATTTGATTTCCATTTTTTTATTTTTGTGTGATTTTGTTGTCAGCACATTCAACTATGTAAAGAACAAAGTATTTCAGAAGAATTTTTGTGTTCCCTTTATTTTTTTGACCAGTGTATATATATATATAGTGACAGAGTGTTGGGGATGGTGGTCAAGGGTGTATATCTGGCACCCAGACTTTTGCACAGCCACTATCCCGACATGTGGGTAAGCACATGCAGCCCCAGGGAAAGTTAAGTTTAAATGTAGGTTTTTTTTCCCTCTGTTGTTATTTGGGTCCCTGGGGTGGAGTATTCGGAAGAGCAGGGTGGGCCACTTCTCCACCCACTGTCAGAGTGGTTGTGCATGAGTTCAGCCCAGGTTCTGACTCACTGCCTAACGAGGTCATTAGCCACACCTGGAGGGGCTGTGAGCAGCTATATAAATGCAGTTAAAGCAGGGTGGAGTGAGGGAAGTGTTTTGTGGAGAAAGAAGGTTTGCTGTTTATTGTATCCTGTTACTTCTTAACAACAGAAAATAAACAGGCCAGAGGCCTTTTTGAAACTGGACTTTGTATTGACCTGGTTTTCTTACCCTAGAGGGCTGTGCAATTGCCAAACGATCCTGGACAAACACACACAGGAAAGTAAGCTTGTCACAATATATATATATATATATATATATATATATATTGTGGGGGTCTAGGCCAACCCCTGGGTTTTGCACCCCTCCCTGTCACAGGTGTCTCATTCCAGGATCCTATTTAGCCTTGACTTGCAGAGAGTCCCAGTAAGGAAGCATTTCCCAAGTAAGTGGATTAATCTCATAAGAGCAGTCATTAGGCTGCTAGAGTAGGACCTGCCAAGAATGGGGTACTTTGATGCAGTTGGCAGGCTTATGCAATATATGATCATATAATGTAACCAAACCTCCATTATATTTTACCTAGGTGAGGTGTTTTTAAATAGTACTATTTAGGATTTGAAAACTGTTTAGTTAATGAGTGAGTGCACTGGTTTGTGTAATATATACACACACATATATATATATATATATACACACACATATATATATATATATATATATATATATATATATATATATATATATATAATATACACATACTGGATATAAGCCTTCATGCATATCTTGTAACTCTTGGATGGGAATTCATGCATAGTGATGTCGCGAACATAAAATTTTCCGTTCGCGAACGGCAAACGCGAACTTCCACAAATGTTCGTGAACGGGCGAACCTGGCGAACCGCCATAGACTTCAATAGGCAGGCGAATTTTAAAACCCACAGGGACTCTTTCTGGCCACAATAGTGATGGAAAAGTTTTTCAAGGGGAGTAACACCTGGACTGTGGCATGCCAGAGGGGGATCCATGGCAAAACTCCATGGAAAATTACATAGTTGATGCAGAGTCTGGTTTTAATCCATAAAGGGCATAAATCACCTAACATTCCTAAATTGTTAGGAATAACGTGCTTTAAAACATCAGGTATGATGTTGTATCGATCAGGTAGTGTAAGGGTTACACCCGCTTCACAGTGACAGACCAAACTCCCCGTTTAACGCACCGCAAACAACCGCAAACAGTCCATTTGCACAACCGCAAACTCCCCATTTGCACAAGGTTGGATACCAAGTTAGCCATGTCCCGTTCCTTGTCCTCACTGATGTCATTGAAGGTCTCTTCCTCCTCCCAGCCACGTACAACACCAAGGGTCCCCGAAAGGTGACAACAGGCCCCCTGTATTTTTTTTTTAAATGTACACTACTGTTACACCAGATATGAGTTGCACTGGTGTGACACTGTGCCCTGGCAGGCCCTGAAACGCACATGTGTGAAGGAAACTGACTATTATATTACAGTCAAAAAAGTTTTTTTTTTTAAATGCAAGCTATTGTGCCCCCAAAACGTTCGTGTGTGGGCGTGCTGGAATGATGTGGGCCAATGGGAGCCTGAATCAACTTTTGGCTCCCAGTAGTGGGAGCCAAAAGTTGATTCAGGCTCCCATTGGCCCACATGACGTGACTCGAGCCGTGCTCCTAGTGCCAGGCAGGCCACGTGACCGATCACTGCGGTCAGTGCACGCGGCTAAGTCAGAAGAGGAGATCAAGCCGCACGCGGCTCGTGTGGAGGCAGGAGTGATCCACCCACGCGCGGCTCAAGCTTAGGAGCCAGGTCGGTCACAGGATAAGGTAAATACAGCCACAACCACTTATCCCAATCACACACCTTTCCTAACGTCCTATCCCATTAAACGCATATTACCGCGTATTTAATAAAACAGATAGACCCCCTACTTCATCCAGGTTACCGATCGATGGTTCAATATTCTGAGCCCTCTCTGATTTACTGTACACGACTATTCGATATTCCCACAAATTTTATATAGCATTTTATGTTTGTTTGAGACCACCTTAAAAATATTGGATATCGCTAAAAATCATGATCACTATATACTTTCTCTACAAACCTCTAAAACGAACCAAACTACTCATCCATCCATAATATCACTTTATCCCACCTAGAACTAGTGCCCAGTTAAAATACTTGACTCTTACTTACCCACACTCAGTCATGCCACACACATTTCACCACTACTCTCACTGAATCCCTACGGCTAAATTCATCTTCTACATCAGAACACTACTCCTAAGATTGGGTTGTATCCATGTCTCAGGTCTTTCATTTAGAATAGGGGCAGCTTCGGTCTCCTTCAACACTGACACTCCAGTGCATATTATTAAAAGATTGGACAGATGGAAATCCTCAGTCTACAACCGATATATTCCTCATCCCGAGAAAGAAATGAGGAAAGCTTTTAAAAGTTTGGCTTTGTAAATTTGATGCAATAAGTGTGTTTTTCTTTAATACCTTTTCACCCTCTTTGCATGAACCCTATTTATATATATATTACTAATATGTTTCTGAACATATATATTATATTATTCACTCACTCACTCACTCTCTGGGCCGGCCTAAGACATCGTGCTGCCTAGGTCCAACGATAAATGACTATGGGGGATAATGTATAATAAACAAAGGTTACTGGCTATGGGAGGGATAATGTATAATAAACACAGGTTACTGGCTATTGGAGGATAATGTATAATAAACACAGGTTACTGGCTATGGGAGGGATAATGTATAATAAACACAGGTTACTGGCTATGGGGGATAATGTATAATAAACACAGGTTACTGGCTATGGGGAGAAAATGTATAATAAACACAGGCTACTGGCTATGGGGGGGGTTAATGTATGATAAACACAGGTTACTGGATATGGAGGGTAATGTATAATAAACACAAACCCCCCCCCCAAAAAAAGAATGCAGCTTCAGAATTAATCTAAATTGTATGCTGTCTAGGAGGTGGGAGGGTCTGGGAGGGAGGGTCTGCTGCTGATTGGCTGGAATGTGTCTGCTGACTGTGAGGTACAGGGTCAAAGTTTACTCAACGATGACGAATAGGGGGCGGACCGAACATCGCATATGTTCGCCATCCGTGGCGAACGCGAACAAGCTATGTTCGCCGGGAACTATTCGCCAGCAAACCGTTCGGGACATCACTATTCATGCATTCTTATTATTAAGGAAATTTGTTTCAACTCTGAAACCGATATAAATAGATCCTCCCCCTTCCCATCAGGCAGTCTTTGTAACTAGTTTCACAACTCTTATAGTATATGGGTGGGAACGTAAATGCTGCCATAAATAATGATCAGGAAAAGAAAATTACGGTAAGTATTAACCAATTTTCCTTATTCCTGATCAATCATGGCATCATTTACTCATGGGGAATTCCCAAGCAGTATATATAGAGGGAGGGACAGAGTTCAAAAACAGCTAATAGCTATAAAAACCATTATTGAGCTGCATAAACCTTAGAAGACTTTATAAAGGACAAACAAGAAATAAAGAGGATATTGTCATAAAATCTGTTCAGACAAGTTAATTAACCCTAGAGGCTGCTAGGTCAGCAACCCCCTGGCATTCAAATCTCTGAACTATCCTGAATAAATATAGAAACAGATAGGAATTAAGGACATGATAGCCAAAACTAGAGAAGAAACAAGGCTAGACAAACTCTCGTAAAAAAATAAGGAACCCATCTTGTGACGGATTAAAAATACAAAACAAAATGTAGAGAACCTCTATGAAACCCAGACACAGTCTAGAAATTATAGGTCTATTATGTCAAAAATTATGTCAAAAATAGAAGATAATGTCCTTTTCTGATATACATTTAAAACCAGATGGATGGCAAAATCAAATCAGAACCTTTACAAAGGCATAACTTCCAGAGATCATAATGGAACAAGCAGATACAGTTGGATGAAAACAGTCACACCATGCTATTAAACATGGGGAGAATTACACTGAGAATCCTACTACTTTCTGGATGTATTTATTAAAGACGATTCACACTGCTTCATTTTGCCTAGTGAACTACTTACCTGTAGATACAGGAAACAAATCAATATCTGCCTGTCAGAAAGATGCAGAGCCTAGTAGAGAAATAAGGGAGTCTGCTATTAAAACACTGCAACAATGACTATATATTGTAAAAATCAGGCTCACAACAATACCTCACACCGTGGATGAATTGATACAGTAATTATCAGTTACAGGAGAGGTCGAAACCAATAACATTACTAGGCAAAGGCAAGAAGAATCATATACAGATTAGTTGAGAAAAAAAACATATCGGTATGAACCGTAGAATTTGTGGCAACTATTAAATTATAAGTAGGCAATGTGGGTCAACCACGTCAGTACCCACATTCAAAGATAAACATATTATAAATAGTACAGATTATGCCAAACAGTAGAATCAAAATGATTAGAGACTGTTGTGCAATATACGTAGGAGTTATTTAGTAGGCAGGACACTGATGAGAAGGTGGTAACCAGAGGCACATGATACGTTGTGGCACATAATTAGCAGGATATTAGAAGATATTCAGATATTCTTATGAGAACAAGCAACAACTGCATACTTACTCTGACCTTCTCTTCAGATAGTGATGAAGTACTTATGGCAGAGCCATATGGTAATAATAAGCAGCTGGTTTTATCTGCAAAGATATCGATACCAATCCAAGCATATAATCCACAAGTATTAAATCAATGCAATGTTAGGAGTGACCGTAACTCATACAGATCTAGGTACAGAGACCATGTATAATATTTCAGTCAAATGTTTATCAACAAGCTGCGTTATATTATATTATGCAGGATGACTCAACAGCTTAAACCACACATTGGTTGCAAATTCCAGATATAAGGACAACTAGAAGAATCCCCACGAATATCAGAAGAGAGGTCCGTAATGGAACTTCATGTTCAGGGATTTCCTCTATTGTTCTGGTAGCAGGTGAATTTTACCTGAAATAGTAAACCTGGAAGAATGGTCTGGCGACTGAAGAGACCATCCAATGTCAATTAAAATACTTGCGTCATGACGTGGTAACGATCTGGCGGAAGAGGAGGGGCTACTGTGATGGAGTGAGGTGGAGTGTGGCAGAGCTCCGGTAGGATGGCCGACTAATGAGAGACGCATGGGCTTGATCGCATTAAAGTGGGGACTCCCAACACGACTCTTTGCTCAGCTGAAGCCTCAGGTGAAATGCGGGAATAAATTGCTGAAACGAGAGACTCCAGAGTACCAGCTGCAATTCCCACCTCAAACAGCATTTATAAAAACCTGAGCTCTGGTGCATTTGCATTTGAATAAACCGGACATATAAGTCCACAAACATAACATTACAAAGGTTTGGTCGGGTACTGCAAAAAAAAAAAAGAAAAACCGGAGCTGGCAAAGGGAAAGACACTCCCTCAGATAAGTTTTAAACTTCTTTTTATCATGTTGGTTGGTTTAAAATTGTAATTTATTCTGAATAATAATATCAGCAATCTGAAAAAGAAAGAGGCAATAAGTAAGATGAGAGGAGAGGAGAGAAAGGAAAAGAAAAGGAAAATCAGAATAACTGAGGTGTGGTGATGGGTAAAGAGCAAAGAAGGGAGAGGGGAAAAATCTTTATTTGGAAAACTGAATGAAACTCCCAAATTTAATGGGGACTAAGTGAAAGACTAAGTGAAAGATAGGAGACTCTGTAACAAAATGGCAAATAGAAAACCTCAAGAATCAAAAGGAACATTAACAAAAGATAAACAACAGCAACATGATAAGAGTGTAACAAATCATTTCTCTCCCCAACAACAGAAGGACCAACAAAGGGTTAATACCTGACAAAATTTGGATATATCTACTACAGGTTCAGATAACTTGGAACCAGAAGATAAAAGAGTGAGATAATCGCTTATAATAGAGCAACTCAATGTGAGCTTACAAAACGATTTGGTAGAAATAAAAAAAGAAATAACTACTAATACACAAGAAATTAAACAAAAGATTAAACATGAAATTAACCAATTGATTATAAAAGTTCAAAAATTTGAAGATAAATTGGTTGAAACATATTTTCAGATAAATAAATTAAAAGAAGTCATCAATAAAATGAAAGAACAAGTTACATCCCTGGAATCAAAGATAGATGACTTGGAAGATAGATCAAGAAGAAAAAAACCTCCATTTTAGAAATTTAGATGAGTTAAATGATCAGCAAGATCTAAAAGAAATCTTGAAAGAACGGTTTGCTGAATTGGGACTAATACTTAAAGAGCACGAGGATATAATAGAAAGATGTTATAGAGTCTTTAAACCCCAAAATATTGAAAAATCCTTTCCTAAAGATGTGATCGCTCGTTTCTATTCCTTTGACTTTAATGGATAAGTATTGAAGCGGTTTAGACAGAAAGCAAATAAAACAGGACGCTTCCTAAATGTAATAATAATGCCAGACATATCATACAATACCTGTAAGAAAAGAAGAGCCTTCAATCCAGCAATTCAGATCTTAAGAAGGCATGAGATAAGATATAAGTGGTCTTTTAATCCTTACTTATGATAGCCGTCCTGAAGTCTTTGATACACAGGAGAAATTAAAAAATTGGCTAACACTTAAGAATTTGGTTTAACCACATTTATGTATGTTTTTTTTAATTTTTGTTATTTGATCACAAATGAGAGATAAACATATAAAACATAGAAAGGTATTTTCTGGTACGGTAAATGCACTATTGATGAGGTTGAATTACACTTAAATAATACCTGAAGTAAAAATAGATGCAATTAATGTGATAATTAAATTAAGATAAAACTGTAAATAACAAATTAAGGGTTCTAATGATGAGAAAATAAGTTATAAGGTTTCTTTTTTTCTTTCTTTTTTCCTCTACTATATTATTGATCACTGTTGAGAGATAAACATATGAGACACAGAAGGGTATTTTTGAAATGGTATGGTAAATGCACTATTGATGATGTTGAATTACACTTAAATTATACCTGAAGTAAAAATAGATAATAATTAATTTGATATTCAATTAAAATTAAGATAACACTGTAAAAAAACAAGGTTCCAAGGATAAGAAAATATGTTCTTTGTTGTTGTTTTTTTCTCTTCACTTACGACTAAAGGCTTGCAATAATATATTGACACAGAAGGATAACTTCAGAAGGTTAATTTTAAAGGGCAGACTCTCTTAGACAATAGATAATTTACAAATAGTAGATAATGATGAATTGCACTATGGTTGATGTTGATTTGCACTTTAGAGATGGTTGTATAAACTAGTTTAAATATATATTGATATAGAAGGGTAACTTTAGAAGGTTAATTTTAAAGGGCAGACTCTCTTAGACAATAGGGATTTACAAATAGTAGATAATGATGAATTGCATTATGGTTGATGTTGATTTGTATTTTAGAGATGGTTGTATAGATTCGTTTAAATTTAAGGGAATACCACAAGATAGGTAAATGCCAATTTGTTATTGAATTAAGATTCAAAACATGACTGTAAAACAAAACGGTTAAATAAGAAAAGGATCACCCTAATATAGTTGAAAATATAAACGATGAATTGATTGAGTTATTAGGGATAGAACCACCGATAATAAAGACCTAAAGCAATTTAGGCAAAATGTATTACGTGGTTAATGAGATATAAATAAGGATAATACAACATAGAGGCACCTTCATTTATCCACTCCATTCAAGGTATGCCCCACTTTCTGTAGAAACACTACAGTTTTCTCTGTAACTAAAATAGTTACAAAGATAAAAGAGGAAGGATGTCCCAAAAAGGTTATGTATGGTTCAGGACTGCAGACTATTCTTGGGTCTGGCAGCCTGATATGAATGTTTTAAATGTTTTTTGCGTAATTGTACTTGAAGAAGGGGGAGAGGGTTTGTTGAATATTGGTTGGCTTAAATGTTCAGGATAATGTTGGTAAATGTTCAGGGGTTGAACGCTGTTGTTATAAGAAACAGGTTATATCATTCGTTAATACAAGAAAATATTCAAATCAGTTTTCTACACATTGGTTACAAAATATTCAGCAGAATTGGGGAGGAGATAGATTCACTCTAATCAAACAAGCATCTTTAAATAAAAAAGAAAAGTATTGTTCTCTAGAAAGATTGAAGTAGATATTAAATATCAGGAATCTGGGGGCGTGGCTAGCTGAGCAGCTAAAGAAACGCGTTGGTGTGGAGCTCCGGCTGAACACACTGTTTTAAACGACAAATTTCCACGAATTTACAGCAAACGGACCAGAAAACCAGCCTAATACTGATCCAGATACCCCCGACATCAAGATGGGGCGAAAACATAAGAAACTAACCTGCCTGGAGGGCTCATACACGCCTGACATCAGACGGTCCTTCAATAGGCCGCAAAAGCAGACACAGACTAAGATGGCGCAGGGTGGTAACCAAAGCTCCAGTGACTCGGAGGCATCGGCCCAAGAAAGGGGCCCCCCGACCATACAGACCACCAACGCAGTGTACCAGACGGAAGACTCCGACTCTGACGACTCGCCCACTACAAAAGGCGATATTAGAAAGCTATTACTAGACCTACGGAGGGTATGGAAGTCGGATCTGGACGAGGTGCGGTCTGAGATGACCGGTGTCACAGCACGTCTGGGAGCAGTGGATACTAGAGAAGGGGACAGAGACATTCTATTGCTGAGACCCAAAGCCAAGTGACCTCCCTGACCAGCAACTCCTACGACTTACCCGCACGGTGACCGCGATGGAAGCCAGGCACCGCAAGAGAAATGTCCGGATCCGCAGAGCATGGAAACAATAGGCGATGGGAGCAAAGAAAAACGGCGAAACATGGCCAATTACAGCGGCATTCAGGATCCAGAAGGCCGTGGCCGCCCCCACAGACGCCCCCAGGGACATTATCGCACTCACCCAAGACATAGCGGTAAAAGCGGCAATTATGGCACAATCAAGGAAGACGCCCACCACCACGGTGGATAACCTCCACATCAAAGTATTTGATGACTTACCATTTGCAACGCAGGAGAGGATTCATGCCAATCACACGGCAGCTGAGAGACCACGGTATTAGATACAGATGGGGGACGTCTGGCACACTGGTGGTGCCACACGGGGACAGAGTTCTTTCGCTGTCAGCAGAGGAAGACCCTACGGACTTCCTACAGGAGCTCCAACTCCCTAAGCCCGGACTCCCTGGACAGGGGAGAAGCAAGACCCCCAGCACCACCAGCGACATAGCAGCACAGGAGAGAGGCTCCGAGGGGACAGGGGCATAGAGAAGTCCACGTCTCCAGAACCCTCCATAGGACTGTGAGAACGCTAGAGAACTGAACATACGCCTGCCTACTGGGCAGGTTGGAGACACTTGGGTGAACCAGGCTCTTCACAGTCCCTCAAGTATCTATCTTGTCATTTACCCCTGTTTTTATTATACTCCCCCCTTTTTGTTTGTTTCTTCCCAATGTGTTAATTTTGACTCCACTAGAGTTGCTAACATGAAATAACAATGGCTTTATGTCAACTTCACGTGAATCGCTGAAGAGGTCTACCAATGTAAATATTCTAACTTCACAAGAGTTGTTCACATATATTACCAAGGTGCTTATCTTCACCCCACAAGAGTTACCAACATGCTCCTCTAATGGGATCATTTTACCTCCATTTGAGTAACTAAAACATACCATAGAAGTATTTTTTACAACTCCACATGAGTTGCTAACTTGTGCTGTCCACGAGTCTATTTTAACTCCACAAGCGTAGCTAACATGCTCTACCAATGCACTCACTTTCACTACACTAGAGTTACGAACAGGCGATATCACTGAGCGTACTTTAACTCCACGCGACACACTAACGTGGTCTGCCAATGTGTACATTTTAACTTCACAAGAACTATTAACAAATGTTACCAATGTGTTTATCATGACCCCACACGAGGTGCTACATTGCTCAATCAATACGCTATACCTTTAACGTTACAAGAGCTATCAACAGGAAGTACCAAAGTGTTTATTTTTAAACTCACATGAGCGGCCAGTATGTTTTAACCCCACATAGGCGGCCAGCGTGTTATACCATACGTTCGTATTGGGCCCGCCTGAGCTGCTAGCATGTTGAACCGAATAGTTAATCTTAAACCCTCATGAGATATCAGCTTGATATACCAAGCTGCACACTTTAAGCCTGATTGAGCAACTGGCACGTTATACCAATTTTATTAATCTTAAGCCCTCATCAGCCATTAGCGTGCTATACCATAGTGTACACCTTAAACCCATTGGAGCTACTAGCGTGCAGTACCAACCCGCTAATCTTAAGCCCTTGTGGGCTGCTAAAATGCCATAGCATATTGTACATCTCGAGCCCGTATGAGTGGCATGCACGATATACAGACCTGTGTGCTTATTGTTTTCTCAAGGGGTTCGTTTTATTAGGAGGATGCTAGAGCGCTTAACCAAGAATGACTCATGTATATTATTAACCGATGTTAAGTTTGCCTTTTATCCTTTTGTATTGGATGATTGTATGTTACCACCAAAACTAGTGGAAACTTTTCCACAACAAACATAAAGAATTAAAATTAAAAAACAAAAAATATCAGGAATCTGATGAATTTGCCAGATATCTAATTTTGGTGTGCGAAATAGAAAAGATTCCCTATATATATATATATATATATATATATATATATATATATATATATATATATATATATATATATATATATATTTACAAAAAGTGGATCCGGTTTCAATGTTACCCAAGATAATGAATAGGGTACAGAACATAATGAAAGGTACATTGATTGTAGCCGGGGATTTTAATTGCGTAATGGACCCCAAGTTAGATAAAATATCACAGGGCAACCCAAGGAGTGATAATAGAACTATAAAACAATATAAAAGAAATTGACGACTCTCTGTAAAATGTATGACCTATACGCCCCACAGATATCCAATGACCTATTGGAGATTAAAGGATAAGTTAATTAAAAACGACATAAATAAAAAGGAGTTATCAAATCTTTTAAAATAGTTTTTTGAGGAAAATAACCCTAATGAGACTTCACACACTATAAACTGGTGCGCTCACAGAGGGGTTATATAATCAAAATGGATCATATACAAACGGAAAGAACAGGGAAAACATTAACAGATTTACACATGGCTTATTATAATCGTTCTAAATTTAATACATTGCAACCAACACAAGAAAGAAAAATAAAATTAAATAATTTATAAAATGTAATTAATGCAAAAAAAGAAGAAAAAATAAAAATAAATATAAATAAATTGAAATTAAATACTTACTATACGGGGAATCATGCAAATAAAAACTTAACTAGGAAACTGCAAAATCAGAGATCTAGAAACAGAGTAGAAAAACGCGAGGATGATCACATGATCTATACCTCTCCAGAACAAATTGGACAAAAATTTAATAAATTCTATCAGGAACTATATAATTTAAATTTAAAACCAAAAAATATAGAAATACAAAAGTATTTAACTGATACAAAAATTATGAAGATTTTAGAAGAAGATCCATACTGATACTAAAATGATGAAATCCATACTGATTAAACCCCTTACAGATTTTTTTAATGAGTTTGCATTAAATAACAAAATTCCTAAAGATTTACTCCAATCGAGTATTCTTCCCATTGTAAAATCAGGTAAAGATAGTAGATATGTAGAAAATTACAGACCAATTTCACTAATCAATGTCGATGTTAAATTATATGCTTCAATTATTGCCGAAAGACTGAAAAATATTATCCCCAAAATAATACATACAGACCAAACCGGTTTTACACCGAGAAGGTCTACAACCAATAGTGCTAGGACAATTTTGGATATATTAGATCAATCAGGAAAGAGGCAGATTCCCCTGCTGACCCTGTCATTAGATGCAGAGAAGGCGTTTGACAGGGCCGGCTGGGGATATATAATGAGCCTTCTGGAGGAATACGGATTTAGTGGTATGATTTTTAACGCCATTATGGCACTTTATTCGGTTCCATCAGCAAGGACTGTTGGAACCAATATATGCGCAGAGTGGTTTGAATTAAAGAATGGTACAAGGCAGGGGTGCCCTTTGTCACCTCTGCTATATATGTTATCATTGGAACCATTAGCAATTAATATAAGGGATAACTAAAGCATTTCATACCGCTGTAAGGGAAATCAAAATTTCGCTATATGCGGACGATACTACAATTATAATGACTTCTCCTGAACAATCTCTACCAGAATTAATGAAAGAAATTAATAAATATGCTTTGGTTTCAAATTATAAATTAAATACACTAAAATCCACGGAAATGTATAAAAATATGGATAAATCGATAGTAGAAAAATTGAGAAAGGAATATAATTTTATTTGGACTAAAAAAGTAATAAATCATTTAGGAGTTTTAATTCCAGCTAGAGTGGAAAACACAATGGAATTGAATGTATTGGAATTATTAAAATATACTAATAAAACATTAAAATCATGGAGAAATGTGCAAACAAATGTTGTAAACGCATATATAGTACCCAAATGGTCCTATTTATTTGCAATGATTCCTCTCAAAATTTCGAAGAGCTTGCTAGATTTGATTCAAGACAGTTTTTCTTCTTATATCTGGAAGAATAAAAAGCCCAGGATCAGATTAAAGACACTCTCTAAAAAGATAAAACAAGGTGGACATGAGCAACATGTGAATGTAGACCCTTGGTACATTATTGAAGCAGAAGCAACTAAAACAAGGAATTTGGAGTACTATCTATGGTTAAACTGTGATAAGAAACATACACACACACTGCATTCATACACACACACTGCATTCATACACACACACTGCACTCATATACACACTGCACTCATACACACACTGCACTCACACACACACTGCATTCATACACACACTGCATTCATACACACACTGCATTCATACACACACACTGCACTCATACACACACACTGCACTCATACACACACTGCATTTATACACACACTGCACTCATACACACACACTGCATTCATTATATACACACAATGTAAATAATATTCAATTAATATAATTTTTTTAGGATCTTATTTTATTTAGAAATTTACCAGTAGCTGCTGCATTTCCCACCCTAGTCTTATACTCGAGTCAATACGTTTTCCCAGTTTTTTGGGGTAAAATTAGGGGCCTCGGCATATATGCGGGTCGGCTTATACTCGAGTATATACGGTACATGTAAACTGGAATTTAAAATCACGAAATTATGTAATAGCCAGAACTTGGAGGTTCTCCTTACCTTTTCAAAAACAACATATACTCTTTCAAATTAAAACACAATTGAATATGGAAAAATTGCTTACGATAAATCATATTTCTCAAATAAAAAAAAATGTTAAATGGCTAAACAAATTGTCAACTATCTACCCTGAACTTGAAGTTAAAAGATACTTGATATTCTGAATTTGTAAAAGTTTTATCCTTGGAACCCCCCGATATGAATGTAGTACATTTAAATGTAATGTGAATCATTATGTATTTGTGTTTGAGTGACTGAATATTTAAATGTAAATTGATATACCGTATATACTCGAGTATAAGCCGACCCGAATATAAGCCGAGGCCCCTAATTTTACCCCAAAAAACTGGGAAAACTTATTGACTCGAGTATAAGACTAGGGTGGGAAATGCAGCAGCTACTGGTAAATTTCTAAATAAAATTAGATCCTAAATCTGCGGCTCTCGGGAGACTTACACTGGGAGCTGACCGAGATGCTGAACGGACGGCGCGGAGGAGGAGAGAGCTGACAGGAGCTGCAGGACAGGTAAGTACAGCTCTGCCAGCCCCCCTCTTCCCCGGTCTGTATTATGGCAATGTAAATTGCCATAATACAGACTCTGACTCGAGTATAAGCCGAGTTGGGGTTTTTCAGCACAAAAAATGTGCTGAAAAACTCGGCTTATACTCGAGTATATACGGTAAATTGTATTTGTTAAAAAAATTAAATAAATAAATATTGAAATAAATAAAATACTTGCAATACACAGCACCAAAGTTACCTGGAGCATATGAGTCTAAAGGAATACCTTTATTGCAGAAAGGAAATTATAATGTTCCCCTTCACAAAAGGGGAATCTGTGAGGAAATTCTGATTAACACCTTAAGAACCAAAAGCATGCCACCCCTGACATATCCCAAAGGGATTGCCAAACTTCCAGGTCCCCCAGGGATAAAAGAGAATACTGAATATAAAAATTAGTACATTCTCTGTAACGGATCACCTGGCACCCCGACTTGGTACCTCCGTTAATGGATGCTCCTAGTGCTTCCTGAGGACTCCAAGCACTCTGGCAGACACCATAATCACCGAATCCGAGAAACCTTTAAATTCTCCCAAGCGTATGAATGCTGTAGACCATTGAATAGGAACCATACGAATAGGCTTGTACTCCTAGCAGTCAACTGGAACAGCATACAATAAATCCTTCCCCCAATAATGAGACGACACATCACTTTGAGGGTAAAACAGGAACTCTGGACTGGCTCATCCAGCCTGGCTTTTATTTCCAACTCACACATACAGGCCACACCTAGGGGGAGGCATAAAAGAACCAATGACATAGATGTTACCTCCCACACATCCCCTCCCCTTAGTGTGACACATAATCCCATTATGCATACAGTGTAAAATATACTTTTACACAACTTTCATAACTTTAAAACCATACATCACATTCACATAAAAATACATATCCACAATCAATCCATTCAGGGGAACAACATATTAAAAAATGGCATGAATCCGACCAGGGGTTCAAAAGTTACTAAAAGTATCTTTTGTTCCTTTCTGGCTGGCAGAAAAACATCCCCACAATGCACCCTGGTTTCCTCCCTTCTGCCCTGGAGTTAATTGGAGAAGTAATCCAATTACCCAGGACTAAAGGCAGACTCCATTAACCACATGGTTGCAAAACGACATAAAACACTTTAAAATACATAAAGTCACATTTACACATAACACACAGACATTTCACCTATCCCCAGATAGCTGGGATCTGCACGCACAAAACTACCGAATAGCGCGCAGATCCTACTCACACAGTACAATTGCCATGGAGCTAAAGTCTTTCCCATAGTCTTTCATTATATGAATAGGCTCCATGGTATGGCTATCTGGGGTATCACAGTCCCATAAAGTCTGGTCCATAGTCCAAAGGCAAGAGGCGGGCAATCAGCCCCCTCCAAGGACACGTGGCGAGGTCGGTTTCGCCACATTCTCCAACTTAGATTATGCTTTAAGGAAATGTACTTTGTTCTAAAGAATATGTTAAACCAATTCCAGAGCATTGAGATAAAAATTTAATAAAAAGTATCTACTTCATTTAAAGAACTGAAATAGAAATCCACAGTATGCAAGTTACTTACCCAGTGCAACAGTGCATTTGTTTTTGGTAGAATCGGGCTATACAGTGGGACCTCGGTTTACAAATGCCTCGGTTAACATAATTTTCGGTTTACAATTGAAAATCCACAATGCCTCGGTTTACAATTTTTTTTTTCGCAATAGAAAGCAAGTTTCCCCAGGATGCATTGCACCTGGGAGGTTTATAGCACCGCCCCCTGCATGCTGGGCCTGTGGGTAGCACGTGGTGTTGAGTGTAGAGGTGTTGGAGCGGCTTTTGCGTCGATTTCTGGAGCCATTCTGGAAATTGTTTGCAGTTGTTTTGGGACTTTTTGGTGCATTCCTCAAACTGTGGAAAGGTAGGGAGCTGAGCTTAGGCATGTCTATTATTGTGTGTTCTGCATTGTGGGTTGGTTTCCATGCCAGCTCATTTTGACCTTTTTCTGACCTCCAGAACAGATTAATTGGTTTTCAATGCATTCCTATGGGAAACCGCGTTTCGGTTTACAAATGTTTTGCAATAAGAAACGTCCCGGAGAACGCATTAAATTCGTAAACCGAGGACCCACTGTATTACATTTTAGCGCAAAAACAGACCTTAGATCAGTTGCATATATTAAATTTACTAAGGCTATGTATAAATTGCGGTTATATAATACCAACCTGCATACAGAATATACTAATCACATACATTGTGGGTGTTTCTTAACAGCACCTTATACATAGAGATATTATATACTGAGTCTGTTCAAACAGTAATCATACATAGCCTACCTCTGCTATATACAGTGACACTATGCCTGTACACATATTAAGATTATATGAGGGAGATAAATTGAGGTTGTGTGTTCACAGAACGTCATGCACAGATTATACCACTCACATATACTGCGGTTGCAACTAACAGCAACCCACACACAGAACTTGTATTAGCTTGGACTTATATATAGAGGATGTGTCTTATATCATTCACATATATTGTGTTTCCACTAATACATCAAGCATATAGTGAACAGATACACTGAAGCAATGTCTCCACACCAACTTACATATAGAGCATGTAGAGGACATATACTGAGGCTGTGTTTTCACAGCAACTCAGAGAGCACATAGAGAACACTGACGCTGTATCCTCATAGTAACTCATACATAGACAATATAGTGGCTACATATGCTGACGCTGTGTCCTCATAGTGACTCATACATAGAGCATTTAGTGCATTCATATACTGAGGCAGCGTCCTCATTGCAACTCATACATAGTGCCTATAGTGCAGGCCCGGACTGGCCATCGGGCACACCGGGCAAATGCCCGGTGGGCCGCGGTGGCCATGGGCCGAGGCCGGCAGGGGAAGGTCCCAGGATCTCCCCTGCCGGTCTATGCAGGGCCGGCACTATCTGAGCGCCGGCCCCGCTGTATTCCATGGAGGGCCGGTGGGGAGATCAAAGATCTCCCTCACCAGCCCACATTCTATCAAAGGCGGCCGCCGGCGGGGAGAGAGAAGGAGCCAGCCTGCCAGCAGAGGAACCCGGCGAAGCTCTATCTTGCAGCTCCGCCGGGTTCCTCTCGCGAGATCCGGAGCGTTGCCATGGCAACGACCGGATCTCGCGAGAGTGAACTCTAGCCCGCAGGCTAGAGTTCACTCACCGCTGGACCACCAGGGAAGGTGCACCATGCCGGTCCCCCCCTCCCACTCACCTGCATGCCGGTCCCCCCGTCCCACTCACCTGCATGCCGGTCCCCCCATCCCACTCACCTGCATGCCGGTCCCCCCCCTCCCACTCACCTGCATGCCGGTCCCCCCCTCACAGGCTAAAAGGTAAGGAGGGGGGGACATAATGCTTACTTATGTTTTTTTTGTTTTTATTTACCCCCCCCACACACACAATCCCTTCTAACATGTATACAGAGCACTCTCACACACATCACACTCAGCACTCACACACACAGCACTCTCACACTCAGCACTCTCACACACATCATCCACAGCACTCTCACACACATCACCCACAGCACTTTCACACTCAGCACTCTCACACACATCATTCCCAGCACTCTCACACACATCACACTCAGCACTCACACACATCATCCACAGCACTCTCACACTCAGCACTCTCACACACATCACACTCAGCACTCACACACACAGCACTCTCACACTCAGCACTCTCACACACATCATCCACAGCACTCTCACACACAGCACTCTCACACACATCATCCACAGCACTCTCACATCTGCACTCACACACATCACCCACAGCACTCTCACACACATCATTCCCAGCACTCTCACACATATCACACTCAGCACTCTCACACACATCACACTCACTCTCACACACATCATCCACAGCACTCTCACATCTGCACTCTCACACACATTACACTCAGCACTCACACACATTACACTCAGCACTCACACACATCACACCCAGCACTCACACACATCACACCCAGCACTCACACACATCATCCTCAGCACTCTCACACATCATCCTCAGCACTCTCACACACACATCACACACAGCACTCTCTCACACACACGTCACACACAGCACTCTCACACACACATCATCCACAGCACTCACCCACACACACATCACACAGCACCCTCACACAAATCAATCACACACAGCACCCAAACACACAGCACCCTCACACACATCACACCTCACACACACATACTGCACCCCTCACATACACACAGAACCCCCCCGACACACTGCACCACACACATACACAATACTTCCAAACATATTTATATATATATACACACACACACACACACACACACACACTAGATTCCTTGTAAGCAAACACATACTACACTCCTAAACACACACTCTCTACAAACACTACATCACTTATACACACACACACTATAGCCTGCATGCACACTCTTGCTACATCCCCTATACACATTCTCTACACCCCCTAGCCACATATGCATTACATTACACCACAAACACAACATGCCTAAAACCGACCTTATAACACAATACCACACCACAATCAGCTCACTCTGCACACACACAATACCACAAGCAGGCTCCAAACACATGCACAATACTCTTTCCTGGCATTTTTGTCTTCTGGTATCCATTTATAGAGACACCAGAGACAAGTTGCAAGGAAACACAGTGCAAGCATGTTATTAAATTTGCTTGCGCTGTGCAGAACAAATGCAGGGCCTTTTTCTCATGCTAGAGCTCTTCAGCAGAGCTCTGCGCATGGTCTGCCCTGGAAGAGCATTGAACCAACATGCTCACTTTGAGAGGGGGCGTGTTTGTCATTGGTGATGACAAAACACACCCTCTCTGCCCCGCCCCCTTCTTAGTGGGCCGCTGTGGTAAAAAAATGCCCGGGCCGAATTTTTTTCCCAGTCCGGCCCTGCTATAGTGGATACATATACTGAGGTGTTGATCTCATATAGTAACTCATACATACAGTATATAGGTAATACTTATACTGAGGCAGTGTCCTCACAGTAACTCATCCATACAGCATATAGTGGATACATATACTGAGGCCGTGTCCTCATAGAAACTAAATCATAGAGCATATACTGGACACACACTGAGACTGAGTCTTCAGACCAATTCATACATAGAGCATATAGTAGAAACATACTGATCCTGTACCAGAAACCAGATCATGTACAGATACTGAGGCCCAGTGGTCTCCTGTGCAGTACATTCTTCCACTGTCTGAAAAAGCCTGCTTATTTGTCGTAATGCACAGATAACAGCAACCAATGCCACATGCCTTGATAAACAAGTGTGTGTGTGTGTGGAGTTGTGTAGAATTAGGTTTTAAAACCGGTCATATACATGTGTGTACTTCAACCAGTCATCCAGGAAAGTTCTCTTTCCTTGGATATTTCTCTGTCTTCAGGACTGTGGAATTCCAGCAGACTTTATACAGCCAGGATATCCATTATTAGCACTCTTTTGCTCACAATGCCTCCTTGCATTATCAGCACTCTTTTGCACCAAGCATCCTTTCATGTATAAACTTACCTAGATGCTCACCACACAAACCTCCTAAATGTGACCTATTTGTTAGAAGGAAGCCTACTGTAAGCAGCTGGGAGGGACTCAAAGAACAGAGACCCAGGTGCCTATACTAGTTTTAATCTAAATTACTAATGCACTTACTTGAACAGCTGCAGGCCTGTGTTTCAGCGGCAAAATGGGGATTTGAACAACTGACAGCCTAAACTGTTTAAACTATAGCCTCTGAAGAAGTGACATCATTTAGTCACGAAACGCGTAAGGCAATTTACGTCAGGAGCCGCAATTTCACCGAGACCCAGTGGAACGCAGATCGAGACAAAGTGAGACGCACGCGAAGATTTGGACAACTATCTTCTCGGCTTTTCTTTTTACTGCTACCTCTTGACCAGCCAGAGGTCTAGTGAGTAACCACTTATCCGGATTCTGCTTATTCCCAAGGACTTTGTAAATATATCTATTTGATTTAACATTTTACTTACTTATTTTTTTTTTATTTTTTTTTTTACTTTTATAATTGATGATGCTGTGAAAATAAATTTGATATATATTTTTTATTCATACGCTGGGTGTTTGCTGTATTTACCAAGTACCAGAGGACATGTACTTTATCACTCTAGATGTCAGTGACCTAGTATGTGATCAGAAGCCCCTGCTGGATGACATATGATTGCATTTCTGTATATGTTTGTTACCATGCAGATATAGTATTACAGATAGTGATACAGTGTAGCTGGTACGTATTTGTATTTCGTTACTGGCAGTCTGTACCCACTGTTATATTTATCTATACAGATTTTACCTCACTTCTCTAAGGATTTCGAATATTTTGGATCTATTTATTTATTATAGAGATTACATCTGTCTATTTTGAATACGGGCAGTCTGTATTCATTATTACATTTATTTATACAGACTTTACCTCAATTTTTCAAGGATTTTTAGCAATTTTTGGACCTATCTACAAATTACAGAGACTATATCTGTCGATTGGGATACGTTTAGACACTCCATCTCAACCCAGTCTGTTTTGAACGTATTGAATATATTTTGGGGCCAGTACCACTGTGCATATATGCAATTCCTGTGTCTTTTTCTCTTTTCTTGTTTCCCCGTTTTTTTCTCTCTTTCTTCTTGTTTCTTTCTTCTCTTTTTTCTGTGCTTCTAGATCTGTATACACACATTTTACAATACTTATTGTAGTTATCGTAGACTCCCCCCCCCCCCTTTTTTTTTTTAAATTAGAAGATCTCCTGGTACGCTTAGGGTGTTATTCCCTTTCTATATCAGTTAAATTGTTTCAGAGCTTTAATGGGAAGCTCTTTTACCAGTTGAGATCCTCTTCCTATGATATATTTATTTTTTATTTATTTTTTCCTTTAGTCATCTATCCACTATATCATTTTCTCCACTCATCTAGGGTAGATTTTTCCACCCATATTTATATGTTTAAACTATAGGCTTCCATCTGTACCCCAAATGCCATTTGTCATCACCAGTGGGAGAAGGTGTAAACCAAACCCCAGACAAGGTGTAATACATAGAATAGGAATACCCAGGTAGTCACCTTATGGAAGTGCTGTTTACTCGGTCTTCAGGGATAAAGGCTTAGACACGGCTGGGCCTCATGAATGCAGTGGACAGCTGTCATCACCTCAGAGAGAGAGATAGGTCAGACCCCTGGTTGCTGAAGGAGGTACCCTGGTTGGCAACTCTTACAGATGTGCTGGTTGCTGGGTCTTCAGGGATAAGAGGCTGAACCCTGGCATGGCTTAATGTAGGCAGTAGATCACATTCATCCCCGGAGGGGGTACCCAGGCTGGCCTGTTTTTGCTCTTCAGGGATAAGAGGCTGAACCCTGGCATGCAGTGGACCATTTTCATCCCCTAAGGCAGAAGTTGGTTCCGACCCCCAGTCACTAAAGGGGGTATCCAGGCTAGCCACTTTTACAATAGTGCATTGCTGGGTCTTCAGGTCTTAGAGGCTGAGCCCTGGCAGGGCTACAAAAATATTGCCTGGTGAGCATAAAAGAAAAATCTAGGCCTGCAAAAGCAGACTCCTTCCAAACTACTGTGAAGGTCAGGAAAAAAGACTGCCTGGTGGGAAGGGGGATGATCTATTTATACCAGTTTCAGAGTTCTATTTCCTGTCCTTTCTGCAGTGAAGGGAGGAGCTAACCTGTGAGTAAATGCTGCCATGCTTGATCAGGAAAAGTAATTATTTCGTTTTTACTCTCCCCATCTAGCACCATCTTGTGCACTGTTTGCTTATTTTTTTTTCCTCTCTCTCCCCCCTCTGTGATCCTAACACAAGGTACCGTATATACTCGAGTATAAGCCGACCCGAATATAAGCCGAGGCCCCTAATTTTACCCCAAAAAACTGGGAAAACTTATTGACTCGAGTATAAGACTAGGGTGGGAAATGCAGCAGCTACTGGTACATTTCTAAATAAAATTAGATCCTAAAAAAATTATATTAACTGAATATTTATTTACAGTGTGTGTATATAATGAATGCAGTGTGTATATGAATGCAGTGTGTGTGTATGCAGTGTGTGTGTATGAGTGCAGTGTGTATATAATGAATGGAGTGCAGTGTGTGTATATGAGTGCAGTGTGTGTGTATGCGTGCAGTGTGTGTACAATGAATGCAGTGCAGTGTGTGTATGAGTGCAGTGTGTATGCAGTGTGTGTATGAATGCAGTGTGTATGTATGAGTGCAGTGTGTGTGTGAGTGCAGTGTGTGTGTGTGAGTGCAGTGTGTGTGTGAGTGCAGTGTGTGTGTGTGAGTGCAGTGTGTGTGAGTGCAGTGTGTGTGTGTGTATGAATGCAGTGTGTATATAATGAATGCAGTGCAGTGTGTGTGTATGAGTGCAGTATGTGTATGAATGCAGTGTGTATATAATGAATGCAGTGCAGTGTGTGTATGAGTGCAGTGTGTGTGTATGAGTGCAGTGTGTGTATAATGAATACAGTGCAGTGTGTGTATATGAGTGCAGTGTGTGTGAGTGCAGTGTGTGTGAGTGCAGTGTGTGTGAGTGCAGTGTGTATGAATGCAGTGTGTATATAATGAATGCAGTGCAGTGTATGTGTGAGTGCAGTGTGTGTGTGTGTGTGTGAGTGCAGTGTGTGTGTGTGAGTGCAGAGCATTGGTGGGGGGTGGGCATTTTATTAATTATGATTTAATTATTATTTTAATATTTTTTTTAATGTTATTTTTTTTTAGGTAACTATTTTTATTTTATTTTATTATTAATTGTATTATTTTTTTATGTTATTATTTTAATATTTTTTTTTCTTATTATTATTTGTTTTATTATTAATATGTTTTCGTCCCCCCTCCCTGCTTGTTAGCTGGCCAGGGAGGGGGGCTCGCACTCCCTGGTGCTCCAGTGGATGGGCTGTAGGAGGGGGCTGTCAGGAAGCTGTAACTTACCTTCACAGCAGCTCCTGTCAGCTCCCTTCTCTCTTCTCCGGTGCGTGCAGCTCCCAGGTCAGCTCCCTCTGCAACTCTTGCGGCCGCGCGGAGCATTGGCACGGTAACCCGTGGCAACGCTCTGACCCCGCGGCTCTCGCGAGAGTTGCAGAGGGAGCTGACCTGGGAGCTGCACGCACCGGAGAAGAGAGAAAGGAGCTGACAGGAGCTGCTGTGAAGGTAAGTTACAGCTTCCTGGCAGCCCCCGGTCCATGTCTGTATTATGGCAATGTAAATTGCCATAATACAGACAACTGACTCGAGTATAAGACGAGTGGGGGTTTTTCAGCACAAAAAATGTGCTGAAAAACTCGTCTTATACTTGAGTATATACGGTATTTACGACCCTCTTTGAGAATAGTGTTTATGTTCTATCAAACCTGTGTCTTACCTGCACTCATGTCGCTTTAAGCCCTGTATTACAACTCAACCTTGAATTCTATGTGTCGTCTTGCTCAAAAATGCTTTAGACTTGAGAAAGGGAGGTTCTCCCGAAAGTGTATCATTAAAATATTATGTTAGTCTGGGGGCGTGGCTTGGAGCTCAACGGGACTGGTCGCACGCATGTAAAGCTCCCGCAGCCCAGGTCTTAAAGGGCTAAAATGAACAGCATTATGAGCAACCAGACGAAAAACTGTGTACTTACCTCCACCATGTTGCAAAGAAGTAAAGGCAAGACCCCAGAACAGAAAAAAACTCCTTCCTCTTCGCACGAGCTCCAGCAGGGAAAGGCAGGGAAAGCCCGATCCAAGATGGCGTCAAACAATGCTCAGGCGAGTTCACCGAGTTCAGCCTCAGAGGAGGGATCCCTGACGGTCATAGGGATGAGAACCCTGATGGCAGAGCTGTCTGACAAACTACAGGCAAGCGTAAAGGTACAGATCCACACGCTTACCACAGACCTTCTGAAAGGCGCACCTAGAGATAGTTAGCAGGATGGCCCACGTGGAGAATTGATGGATGACTTCACTCAAAATAGCCTTGCGGACAAGATACAAGAACTGGAGACCTCATTAGAAACCCCAAAACATAAAGTAGCAGACCTGGAAGATAGATCCAGGAGGAACAACCTCTGTTTCAGGGGAATACCTGAATCAGTTCAAAACACAGAACTGAATAAATACCTGACTGACCTGTTCCAAGAATTAGTCCCAGCTACCCATCCTGACCTCCTAGTTATAGACAGAGCCCACCGTCTGCGCAGACCAAGCCACCTACCTACTACGACCACGAGGGATGTTATTGCACGCATTAATTTCTACCCCGTGAAAGAACGCATCACAAAGGCCTGTAGGAATGCAACCCTTCCCAAGCCATACTCCAACATCAAAGTCTTCGCGGACCTATCAGCCACCACGCTGCAGTTTCGGAAATCGATGTCCCTGGTCACGACATTGGCTACCGATGGGGATATCGGCGAAGCCGCTGATACAGAAACAAGGGGTGATACATGCCGTGGCGACAGAAACTGAAGGCCTGCACAAGTTACAGGACTTGGGTATACCAATACCAAGACCCCTGGCATCCTCGCCGGCTAAAATCCCCAGACTGACGCCAGAATGGACTCACACCTAAGGGCAGAAGGCCCTCGCCTGTAGGGTATTGTATATAACTGCAAATTATATGCCTGTGAGATGTTCCAAAGTTTATATTTCTATTGATGTTTTTACATGGTTTAGACTAACAATCTGTACACTAAGCCTCTATGGTTAGAATCTGACACTGCCCGATTCGCAAAGATCTTTAACAGATCGTATAACAGCTGTGCACAGCAGAGCACAGAGGCGATAACCATTACACTTACATCATTTTTTTTTTTAAATATCCGGTACCCCAAATACGTACTAGCTGGTCAACTATAACGTTTCACACATATATACTTATGTAACGCACACACATTGCTACCCCACCTATCCTTAGGCTTCCCAGTAGCCCCGACTGGGCCCTAAGACCAGAGTGACTCTAGGTTATGGAGACACTCAAAGCCGCCCCCCACCTCATGTTGGTCTGGATAAGCCAGATCACACTACTGCTCAGATTTGCTGAGCGTTACTTCACCTACAGTTGCGGGACCTTTTCCCCCTTTTTTGGTTACCCCTCCCCCTGTACCTCCCTGCATCACCGGTCTCAATATCGACAACCTGCAGACATACCATTGACCACTAAAGCGGGAGTCAACTGCCCTCTACCGCATCACTCACTGGTACACTGGGCCCCTGTTTCCTCCCCAAAGCAAATTTACACTCGACCTTTTCTGAAAATCACAACCCTTAATGTTAAGGGGCTCAACACCCCCGGTAAACGGAGTTTCCTGCTTAGAGACCTAAAGAAAGAGAGAAAAGATGTTGAATGCGTACAGGAGACCCACTTTAAAAGAGATCACACACGTCTATATATAACAGACACTACCCGACCCAGTTCCACGCCCTTTCTGAAACCTAAACTAAGGGAGTCTCAATCTTCATTCACAAAGGCACGTCTCTTACACTTCATAGAAAATTCATAGATCCTAAGGGCCGGTTTATCATTCTTATGGGCCTGTTCAACAACGCATTATATACCCTATTAGTAGCGTACTTTCCTAACACAGAAGCCAAACACTACCTTCAAACTCTTCTCCTAACCATTGATGAAGTTAAGACAGGGGGCCTGATCCTTTGTGGGGATTTTAATTTCATCCAACTGCCGACACTAGATGCTACCGCCCGCACCACAGGTCGGAGGAAAACACACATGGCTGACACATGCAAAGCTATCGCTAAACTGCTCGCACAACACGGTCTCCGAGCCCAGTCCACAATGGGTTTCACTAGAGCGAGATCTATTGGGCACTCATGAAATCCTGCACTTGCTTTGGACACTGTCACATCTAAGACCTGATCTACCCTTGCTTCCCCCCAGATGCTGTTGTTGTTTCAGATCTGACAACTCCCCTCAAGGCCCTACCTTACATCATCCCCACATTCAATGCCGTACTGTGGAACCGCAAAGGCGCAACACACCTTTACCACCTATTTACTGCTAATAGACTCCTTGACTACACAAGCTTAGCCAATAAATATGCACTCCCACAGTCCTCGCTGTACTCATACCTCCAACTAAAATCCTATCTGTCCAGGGAAGCAAAACGCTGCTTAGACAGGGATGCAAATAGGATTACTGCATGGGAACAAATGTGTATAACTGCAATATTATCGCCTCATTGTAAACCGTTCTCCATGTGTCTTAGCTCCATAGCAAATTATAGCCATTTCTCCACCACCAAATATGCCCAACAATGGGAGAGCGATCTTTGCTGTACAGTGCCAACCAAATCCTCAGACACTATTCTTACCAACCCACTCAAATTACTAAAATCGACATCCCACATTGAACAGCACCGTAAAATATTTTACCGTTGGTACATAGTGCCGACCAGACTACATGAGATCTTTCCCTCCACCTCACCACTTTGTTGGATATGTCACACAGAGGAGGGCTTGATGCACCATATATGGTGGAGCTGTCCATGGCTACTCAGTTACTGGACTGAAGTCCACGCACTAATCCAAGACATCACTCAAAGCCTACTAGAGGAATTGCATAAGCAGTGGATTTATGAGACCTCCTACAAGTCCCTATTTCCCCCCCTCTACACTCTACCGAAAAACTTGGGAGCTTTGGCAAACATGGAGATCTGGTAATGTACCCGGTACTGTACCTTGTTAGTCGGTCCGCAACGTCCTTCAGGCACGTCGGCCGCAACCGACCGCCCACACGCTATAGCAAGGCCGAAGAGCCACTTAACCCTAATGGCCCTGCTACTATGAACACCATTCTGCACGGCTGTCTGCATGTAGATATGTGGATATATTGATATATCATTTTTCACCTGCACTGTGATGTTTACATGGTGTGTTCAATGAAAACATGTCAACATTTCGTTCTTTGTGTGTTATTAGTGTAAGCAGACTGTGATTGTCTATTGTTGTGACTTAGATGATGATCACATTTTATGACCAATTTTTGCAGAAATCCATATAATTCCAAAGGGTTCACATACTTTTTTTTGCAACTGTATATTGTTGCTACAAGGTGGAAACTATGTTGTTATACTGTCAATATAATGCTTGACTGCTTCATACAGTGATGCCCCCTTTTTTCTGTTTTGTAACCGTTCCCTGTGTAACATGCAATTGAACAAAACGTATTATTACCTACCTTCCCCTTTCTCTTCTTCCCCTTCTGTTCTCTTCTGACAAAATAAAAATTGTCAAATAAAAAAAAATACATTATGTTAGTCCAATAAAAAGGTACTACAAGATACAATTTTGTATCTGTTTATATATATATATAAATATATATACATTCAAAATACAAAATCCAGCACATTATTCACTAAACAATGATTTCAAATCTTAGAGATTGTAATAGTTTTATTTAAAAACACCTCACCTAGGCAAAAAATAATGGAGGTTTAGTTACATTATGTGATCATATATTGCATAAGCCTGCCACAAAGTCAATGTACCCCATTCTTGGCAGGTCCTACTCTAGTAGCCTAATGCTTGCTCTTATGAGATTAATCCACTTACTTGGAAAATACTTCCTTACTGGACTCTCTGCTAGTCAAGGCTAAATAGGGTCCTGGAATGAGGCACCTGTGACAGAAAGGCCTGGACTCCCAAATATATATAAATATATATAAATGAAACCAAGAGGGCTGCACTCACCTGAACATGCATACATTATAGTGTATGCATGTCCAGGTGAGTGCAGACCGTTTAATATATATATATCTATCTATATATATATTTGTGTACGGGATTATGGAAGGGGCGCACATTAAACTGTGTGTAATTTTAATATATGAGAGTCGGTTGAGGTGTGCCGAAACCGACGTGAGGTTAGGCCTGCAAAAGAGGGCCCACCCAGGTATAATGATATATGAAGAGGGTGTGGTGGGAGGGAATTTCCGAAATCGTCGCAGACAGGTGAGTAAGGGGATTTGCTGGGTTTAAATGGGCATAAAATCCCTCCCACAATTTCAGGCATACGCCTTCTATATATATATATATATATATATATATATATATATATATATATATATATATACACACACATGTTTTATAACTGCCCCCTTACTTTTTGTCCCTTGCCCCTTATGTGCTAAGTATGAATCCTGGAGACGCCACTGTTTGGTGGCACTCCAAATCTAGAAGACCGCTGGGAGCATAGTCTGAGGCCACAAGTAGGCCCAGCTTGCTGATATCACCCTGTACTCTTGGCGGTCTGGTTGATTCAGAGTTTTGTGTGTAGCTAGAGTTTCCCCAATCAAATCTGGCAATACGTGTGGCTGGTGAGCCATATGTGTGCTTTTTTCGGGGCTTAAGATCGGTGCAGTGAAGAATGAGAAAATAAGTGTGTTTATTCAAAATGTGTTGATTGCAGTGTATAGTGCCCTTCATAATTATGTGCTAGTCTTTGTGCCAATATATTGTTTTCCATGCAAAGAATGTAGTATTTTTAAATGAAAACCATAAAGAAGAATGTTTTCAATGGATTAGCAACAATATAAGTATCTGATATATCTATATTCTTACATATCGATGAACACAGGACTGGACCACCCCGGTTAAGTCCTGCAAGAGGATGGAGATTTGTTATATTTTGTCTGGCAATGGGTGTGGCATTCATTGGATACACTTACCTTCAACTAAGGCATGAATACTTTTTATTCCACATTGGTGTTTATGTTTTAGGGTGCCCTCGGAGGACACTAGATTCTCCTCCCCCCCCCCCCCCCACTTCCTTTTTTATAAAAATTAGGTCCCCCAGCCACAACCAGTGGGTGGGGCCAGAGAGATCATTAGGTTCTTCCATAGAAAATAACAATTAGAGCTCCCACTTGCTGAACATTTGTAAGGGCAAATTGGGGACTTAAAAATTTCCTTTCTTTCTTTTATTAAATAGCCCCCAGCCACTTGCCATGGTTGATGTAGGGGCATGCACAGTGATCTGTACACCCCTCAATTATTTATTGTCTAGTCGTCTCCTGTTTTTTATCAGGCCCCATCCCTGTGGCCCTTTATAATGACTGGGAAGCAATGGCTGCCCACTCGAAGTATTAAACATTTAGTAGATATGCCCACACCTGTCACATGGCAGATGGGGGCATAGGGAGATTTTTTTAATCTTTCTTATAGTAATATGGGGGTCCTTTTGACCTCACCCCCAATCAAGTGTTATTTATTAATGTGTTTGTTTTTTGAATATTATTTTATGTGGCAACTTGCTACAAGCACAGAACAGCCAGCACATAATTAGCCCTTGCACTGCTGCACAACCCTGGCTTTATTATTTATAAGAATTGCCATGGTGCTTGGAATTCATTTTCTCTGGATTTTGTCTAGAAAAACCCTGTGAAAGTATCAGGAGTGTGCACTGCTGCTAAATGTTGCTTTTCTAACAGTTTATCACAATCCCATATGTTGCAGCCCAGTAACAAAACACATACACATTTTCAGTATTTTTTTCTAACATTTACATTTAAAACCTTTTTTCACAACAAATTTACATGAAAGATAATGTAACCCCATTTCTTATCTTTCCTAAACATCAGTTCGCTTGTGCCTCATTCACTCATTGTCAGCTAGCAGTTCAGGGGCTCTTATCTCTCCCTGACAAATGGTTAACATGTCACATCAGCCCTCTGCAGTCATCAAGGATATGAGGCTTTGAGTTTGATAATCTTGGATACACCAATAGTGTCATCCTCTGCCGTGCTTGCACTGTGCAAATATACCAGTTAGAGGCCACACACATCACAGGGCTTCAAGAATTCCATTATACTGTGATGGGAGACAGAAATATGCAAGAAAGCACACATGGAGAGCTGAAGGTAATTCTAAAAGCCTACAAAAAAATGAATTCAGCTAAATCCCATTTATTGTAGAGTGGAGAGCAATGCACTTAGACACATAGTGAAAACTGTTTGTTTTTTTCTTTTAGAATTGGGATTTTATTTTGTCTTCATTTTCAACTATTCCAGTAAATGTAGGAACAAGGTTTGCACGAAACATTGCATTGAATGTATCACTAGCAATAAAAGCTTGGTTTTAAATAAAATACATGCACCATAGTGGAGGAGAACGGTTTACCCTGTTTAACTGCTAAAGATAAAATAATGCCCTAATTATCCCTGTAAGACACATTAAATTAAACATCAAGAAATAGCTTTTATACAAAGACATATTTTATCATGCTTGCACCCCAACACTTAATTATTACCATCTGGGCTGCAGGGGGTAAACGGGAGCTTCAACTGTTTGCGGTGGGCTATATTGCTAAGGCATCTTGGTTATTCATCCTTGATTTTATAAATAAATTCATTTTTTTTTCTAGATTAGGGAACAGAAAACATATGTTCATTAAAAGATTTGTACAGTAAATAATAATCAGCAGAGGTGATTGTGTATAAATTAGGTTTCTGTGTATAAATTAGACTTGGCCCGCAGCCTTCGAAAATAAACAAGAAGATCCTTTTTGATAAAACAAATGTTTAATTGTATTTTATTTGAAACATATTATGCACGGACTATAAATGAATTAAAATACAATAATTAGATGTTTTGCAACTTCCTTAAAAAAAAGAAAAAAAAAAGAGAAAAGAATAATTGTAATACTATTTATGTAATATAAACGTAAATTTCTTCCTGAAATCACCATATATTGTCTTGGTTTGCTCAGTAAAAGGATATAATTATAATAAACACTAAATGTAAAACATTAAAAATGATTATGTGACAAGGAGCTAGAAGTGAAGCTGTAAACAAGATAATTCAGCTGGTTACTAGAATGAGTTCTTCAGTTTTCGAAATTTGCCCCAGAATTACTCTCTATACACAACTATAGATCTCACTCTTTGTTTTCAATGTGATTTTACTAATGGAGGAGGATTTCCACTTCTCAGTGGAAGAGCGGGGTCCGCAGATCTTGTTTTATAATTTAGAGACTTTCTTATTAACATTTAGGGCTAACCATTTCTAAGTCTATTAAAAGATTTGAGAACCCTCTCATTTTATAGCTCAGACTTTGGCTGCTTTCCTGATATCCCAAAGACACGGTACAGCCTTTTCTACTGATCTGGAAAGTTGTGGTGTCCTGGTCATGGTTATAAATAAGTGGACAATACATATCAACCACGGATAAGCAGATAGAAGAAGCTGAGGCTAAGCCAAGAGGTTTATAAATTCAGGATGCTATGTAGGATGACTTATATAATGCAGACATATCCTGTGTTCAAGTGTGTTTTATTGATATGTGTTATATTCCTCAATAGGATGTTGTATCCTATTTTCAAATCACTCTTTGTACTTTCCATACTTACTTGCTGGATATAGGATGGAACCAGTTATTTTTTCTTTGGTGTCCTGCTACTGTACACGGGCAACCATAGCTGGCCGATTACAGGTATCATTGCTATACTAGTGTAAACACAACTCCATTTAGTAAATAGCAAATGGCTTTGCAGATTATGAGCTCGATTTCTCAGAGGCTGACATTAAATGCTTTTAGTGTAGGGTAAAACTTTAGTTAAAATAAAATTTTCTAGCATCTATAATCTAATCAGTTAAACCACTGTAGAAAGCTCTATGGACGAGTTAAAAAAGTTCTCATAGAAATACGTAGAACTTCCAACGGTAATTCCTATTAGATAGACTAAACAAGTTCTGCACACAAACAGGAAATGATTACCCAGAAAGATTATTAGCAAGTTAGATAAATCATTGGCATAATTGGCATAGTGGTAGTCATTCTGTCAAGAAAGGGAAAAATGTTCACAGGGTCAATGCATGTGACCAAACATTCTAGCCCGCAACACCAATGTAAATGAAACTATAAGACAAATGTGGTTTATTCAGTAAACAGCGATTTTAAAATACAATCATTCTAAAAGTGTTGATTGTTACAGTAAGTAATTGTCTAATGAAACACATAAAAAAACAGAATATAAAACCCATATCATTATTTATTAATATAATATTTTATATTATTAGTAAAGAGTAATTGGTGTAGGAGCTATATGTTAACATTATGGTGAGAGTGCAAAACAAGTTAAAAAAAGGAAACAAATAGGAATGAAACGGATTATTGCCATGCTTTTGATTGTTAATATAAGCATAAAGACAAAATCATTGTGCAGGTAAAAAAAAATTATAGTATACAGAATCCTCTGTAACTCTATTATGTAAAGGCAAGGACAAAAAAACATATATATGCACTTAGAAGAAGCGCAGTACGATCGCAATACGCTGTGCTTGTTACTTGAAACTGTTTGGTTTTATTTATTGTGTTGGTAGCTGGGAGAGTAGGGGGCACACTGGTGGTAGCTGGGGAAACAGGGGACACAGTGGTGGTAGGTGGGGGAGCAGTAAGTGTGTATACGACTGCCTGTAGCAGTGTGAGTATTACTGTCTGTTACTGTGTGTATGACTGTCTGCCTGTAAATGTGTGTGACTGCCAGTACCTGTGTATGTGACTGACTACCTGTAACTTTGTGTATGTGGCTACCTTTAACAGTATTTGAGACTGCCTGTGCCTGTTTATGTGTGGCTGTCTGTCTGTACCTATGTACAAAAAATAAACACCTGCATTCACACATGATCCTACCTACATTGTTTTATCTGAATTAAATATCCATCACACACAGCCAATAAACCCATCACAAATATCACACACATCCAATATACACATATATTACACACAGTCTATACAACAATTACAAATATTACACACAGCCAACACATAGCATACATATCACATACAGCCATCACATCTATCACACACAGACACCACACATACATTTCATCATAGTATTATGAGATTTATTACAGCTGAGCTCTGTCATACAAAATGCAATATGTAGCTGTCTTCCGAGCTCTGGTCAGAGCACTGCCGCAGACTACCACAGGAAAGCTCTGACACTGTAAGTGCCTGAGCTCATGAGACAGTTACTCATAGTTTGCCCCTGGTGGAGGCGTCGACCAGATTGCCAGCACACTGAATCACCAGAGATCAGCATGCCCCCCTCCATGCAAAATAACAAGGAGGGGGTAATGCATTGTTGTTTTTAAATAATTATTAATTTAATAAATCCCATATACAAACTCTACACATCTATTGACAAACACTATACAGGGAGGGAGAGCTGTGACATTTTGCACGTCATCGAAAAGGCTTAAGGCCGGCCCTGATTGTGGGTATATGAACAGTTTTTTAATGCAGAAGTGGTTGGCTATGTGAGTTGAGTTATGTTGTATGAAAAGTATAGTGTGGGAAGGTGTGGCACAGAAATTGTGAGTGAGTCTGAGTAAGCAATAAGAACGAAGAGGAATACTCAAATAGAGAAAGATCAAGAGTGAAAGGATAAGGCATAACGTTTGCATAACCATCAGGATAACTGAAGGGTATCATGACCTTGCTTCGCTAGCAGGCGTGTTCACACCTAGGTAGGTGGAGTAAAGAGGTAGAGGTAAATTCTCTTTACTCCACCTGGAGTAAAGAGAATGAAGTACATGATATCCCTAGCTTTGCCCATGGGAGAGTTGGGTCACTTAGGGCTATGTTTTGGGGGGCAAGGAACTGTGGTAAAACACAGTGCTATCAAGTCCAGTGGTGGTTGGACAGTGGAGAATGGAGTTAGCCACTTTTCCAGAGGTAAACTGAATAGTAGGCTTAAGTGATGGGAATAAAAAATAGTCAACCAATGTATATACAGTACATGTGTAGAGACACAATTGGCCTTTCCAATTTGTATGGGGGAGATAGTATGTGTGGTGAAGTTATATCACTGCAGCCACAACTGGGGTTTGTATTTGCTTTTCCTGAACTTTAATGCAGCAGTGTGGGATAGACTTATGTGGGCCTAATTAGTTATGGATATCTGCCAGTGTTACTAATGAAAAAATGGAAAATAAAATCAGAGAAAAAGAAAAAACAACAAAGAACGTATATACATGTAGCCCAGCTTGGACATTTTTGAATCCCCATAGTAGGAAATGTTAAGTAATTCCTGTCAGAGAATAGAGTAAGATTGAAATCCTCAGAATGGAATAATTAGTGCAGTGGTCCAGCACCCAAAAAAGAAACATAGTGCGGAATGATTGTGGGAAGTTCTAGGTATTTGGTATGGGTTACCCGTTGACCCCAAGAGTAGTAAAGCATGTACTGGGATAAGGCATGTAGTCCTCATGTGATCATGTGTCATGTAGTCCTCGTGTGAGAGGCCTTTAATGCAGTACCTGGTGCAGGTACCATCATGATACATGCCCGGTGTCCTTAGCTCTTGGGAGAGTGTTGGTATCTGGAACCCTTTGACAGAGAAATACTTAAAGTGGAGCTTAAAGTGGCCTGTAAAGGGTCGTTATATTGTGGAGACAGTGTGCCTCGCGGTGTGAGGCCTGTACTTCAGTACCTAGTGTGGTGAAAACCATGATACAGTACCAGTGCCCTCTGGAGAAGCAATGACTGGATTTCTCTAGAGGGACCAATATTAAAGTTTAGCTCTATCAGTTAATAAGAAACGCCAGAGCTAGATGGGTGCGGCCTACATTTCAGGCCTTGACTTTCAGACAGCAGTGCTCTGGGTGTTGGGTGCTGTGTGCTCCCCTCATGCCAGTCACTCAGTGAATGTGCCCCCTGGGTCATTGTACCCTTATGGTTGCACTGGAGGTATGTCGGCACTGGAGGTATGTCGGCCCACCTGGAAATTTCCCAGTGGGCCAGGGGGCCCTGGTGGCACCTTCATTACTGTACCGAGTTGGTGTCTGTGTTTGTCCAATGTCTTAATGACCAAATCAAGATAAGGAGAAAGCAAACGTAGTTGTGGGTGGTTTTGTTTGAGGAGCCATATTAAGTCGTTGATGTTGTAAGGTCTAAGAGAGTCTTTTATGTCAAAGTAAATATTAGAAAAGTAGATGCGACCACTGAAAGTACGAACTAATGTTGGGTACTCCTTAACCTCCTTTATCCATAAGATCTTGCAACAGTCCATTTAAATTTGGATATTTCTGCTTGTATTTCCGTGAAATATGATGTAGGAAGGTGTATAGGAAGTGCTCTAAACAAGTATAGGAAAATATACACATTTTGAAAGTAGATATTCTATCTGTTCATGACAAACATTTTTGCTGATTTACACAATAAAAATTTACAGGGGGCCAATACTTAATAGTTTATTTGTAGATTTTGTAATCGTCAAGCCTAAATATTTTATAGTCTTGTCTATAGATAAGATAGTTCATTTGGTATTTGCGTTAGTGATATGCACAGTGCCTGGGCTTTTCTATGGTTCAAAGAGTAGTAGGATACTAAACTGTATCCTTTAAGGTCTGCAAAAGTCGTGGAAATGATTTTACCATATCTGTTGTTGAAATCAAAACACCACCTGCAAAGGCACTCAATTTATGTTTTGTGACCCTATTTTCACTCCCTTTATTTCCCAGTTGTCTCTTATACTTTGTGTAATGGAGTTCCTGTACCCTGAGTGGTACTGTGGCAGCCACGCGGATATGGACACGGGTCTCGTCGCCAAGGATGTCCTTTTCCCACCTCTCTGGATCTCTTCTGCAATCATTTCAGTGAATACAGCTCATGAGTGATAATAGCTGCTAAGTGACTATGGCTTTCCCCCACAGACATTAGCCGAGACTTAATGGTTAATGCTACCATGGTTTAATGGGACATGGTACAAGCAATTTATACACAGACCCCCAGTTCAATAAAGACTCCTTCCCGGCGCCGTGGGTTTGTTCATGCGAACAGTCGCCAGTAAACTAGCGTTTTGTTTATTTCCAGAAAATGGAAAGTGACGAACCGTGTTACAGAGATAAAGCTGCTAATAGCGGTTGGGCAAGGCAACTCCCGAACAGGGTCTCCTACCTGGACCATAGGTCAATAGGCAGGAGGCCAGCATCCACACTCCTCCTGGAGTTTTTGACAAACGTCCGAAAGTGTTTGTCACACTTTGCAACAGAGGCTCCAATACATATAAGAGGGGTGACAAAAGGCATCCCTGCCATGTTCCATTTGTAACTGAAAGGGGAGGAGGGGGGACAAGAATGCAGGATACGAGCTTGTGGTGTTGTACATAGAAAGGAAATGGATTTGGCAAACTGAGGAGGGAAACCAAATGTATCCAACGTCTCCTCCAGAAATTGCTAATTTAGGTGGTGGAAGGCCTTCTCTGCATCTAGTGCTAAGAGACGGTCTCCAAAATAGTTATCCCAGAGATGGATTAGTGTTATTATTAGTTTTGTGTTATCCACAGCTTTGTGGCCCTTCTTAAATCCCATTTGGTCATTTATAATTAGATTTGGTAATAGTGAACCGAATGTGTTGGCTAAGAATTTAGCAAATAAAATGGACAGACGTTTTTACATTTGGTAACATTATTATGGTAGCTTTTTAACAAATCTGAAGGTAATTCACCTATTTACAAGGCTGTTTGAAAGACCTGGAAGAGGTGTGAAGCCTGGAGGTTTGCACATCTCTTATATTAACCATTGGGAAATCAGTCTGGGCTTTGCAATTTTCAAGGGAGCAAATACTTTAGCGCCACTTTAATTTACTTTAAAGTGGGCTGACAAGTTAAGATATCTCTACTTTCTTGCCAAAGTTGTGGAAGAGATATATGCAATAAGTCTCTAGACTATAGGATATTCGGTTCAATTTTCAAATTTTAGAGTTCAGTGAATAAGATAGAAAACTCTTCATTAGGAGATTCAGGGTTTAATTTTCTCTCCTTTCTCATTACTTAGATAGGGTATTCTTGTTTAGTCTTGTTGCTCCCCAAGCTGTTGCACCAAGTACTTGCCAGTAGCACGGTAATGTGTTACCTTTAATCTGCTAAGGTAATAATTTGTTTTTTGGGCATATTATTGGACATTTTATTCTGCTGCTGGGATAGTTACATTGCTGTTGTGGTGGGTGGGATTTGTTTGTGGCATGCTGATAATTTAACAATCTTGTGAATGCATTCTAGTCTTCTTCTTAAGATCTTTTATTTTGAAGGCTCATTCTATAAGGAGACCTCTAACTACTGTTTTTTTAGGCCTGTCATAAACTTGTCTTGCTAATATCTGTGGACTTATTTTTCTCAAAGTAGTGTGAAAAAGATTCCTCAAGTAATATCTAAGAGCAAAGCATAATTTATACACCAAGTACTGTATTGGAAGGTATAGTTTAGAGTGAGAATTACTGAGGGAATGATCTGACCATAATATTGTCCCTATAGACAGTGGTCTAAAGGAGGCAAAAACCAAAAGCGCAGTACAGATTAAGGGGAAATCCAAAGGCAGGGTCAGACGAGAAGCAGAAGTCAGGGCAGGAAGCGGAGTAACGAAGCAGGCAGAGGTCAGAGTCCAGGTAGCGATCAGTCAGTAGCGAAGCAGAAACACCAAACTGGCAAAATGACCAGATGCTAGGTTTCAGGCAAGGCTGGCTGATTAGATGCAGCTGATCCTAATTGGAAAATGGCTGCAGGTGGGTCAGCACTGCTTAATCCAGGGCAAGGGGGTCAGGAAGCAGAAAGATGCAAACAGAAACTGAAGCCCCCTGGTGGACAGCACGGCAGAGAACCTGACTCGGATGCTGGAGCTGTGAGTTCAAATTCAGCCAGGTCTCTTAAAGTAGCAGCCACGCCTTGCTGTCAGCAGGGCTTGGGCTGTGCTGTGACACCAATTCACATTTTTTTGGTGCTAAAAAGTAAATTTGGGGCGTGCACTTCATATCTGAGAGTCAAATAGAACCGTCAAATACTGTGGTTACATCGCACTTTGAAAAATTCAAATTTTGTTGGTGCTAAATAGTACATTTGCGGCCTGCGGTGCATTTCTTGCAGTCCAATAAAACCGTTAAATACTACTGTTACATTCTTGGTTTAAAAAATCAGCCTGAAACGAGGCATAAACATTCTAAACCTGAGCACAACCTGCATGACCAGGCATATACATGCAAAGCAGTGGAGTAAGCATCTCAAAAACCAAGAAAGGTCTCAGGCTCCTCAGGCTTCCTCTTCTGCTGCTGTCTCAGCCTCTTCCTCCACCTCTGGAGTGACAGTGGCACCTGCCACCCCACAAACAGAGGATGTGGCAGCAATGCCACCACGTCCGCCACTATCCCCAAGCATCTCCACACTGTCCCATGGAAGCGTTCAGCTGTCCATCTCCCAAACACTTGAGAGAAAGAGGAAGTACCCCCCAACCCACCCGCGATCCCTGGCCCTGAATGCCAGCATTTCAAAATTCCTGGCCTTTGAAATGCTGTCATTCCGTCTGGTGGAGAAGGACAGTTTTAAAAACGTGGTTCCCAGCCGCCACTACTTTTCCAGGGGAGCCATCCCTTCCCTGCACAACCAATTGGCGGACAAAATCAGATGTGCACTGTGCAACACCATCTGTGGCAAGGTCCACATAACCACTGATACGTGGACCAGTAAGCATGTGCAGGGACGCTATATCTCCCTAACTGCACACTGGGCAAATGTAGTGGCGGCTGGGCCTGAGGTGGATAGCAGTTTGGCGCATGTCCTTCCGCCACCGAGGATTGCAGGGCATTTCTCTTTGCCTCCTGTTGCCTTCTCCTCCTACTCCGCTTCCTCCTCCTCAACCACCTCCTCATCTGGTCAGCGTAACACCTTCACCACCAACTTCGGCACAGCCAGGGGGAAACGACAGCAGGCTGTTTTAAAACTCATATGTTTGGGGGAAAAACCCCACACCGCGCAGGAGCTGTGGACGGGCATGGAACAACAGACCGATGAGTGGTTGTTGTCACTGAGCCTCAAGCCCGGCCTGGTGGTGTGCGATAATGGAAGAAATCTCATAGCAGCTCTGGGCCTAGCCGGTTTGACGCACATCCCTTGCCTGGCGCATGTGCTGAATTTGGTGGTGCAGAAATTCCTGAAAAACTACCCAGATATATCAGAGCTGCTGCAGAAATTGCAGGCCATCTGTGCGCGCTTTCGGCATTCTCACCCTGTTGCTGCTCGCCTGTCTGCGCTGCAGCGTAACTTCAGCCTTCCCGCTCACCGCCTCATATGCGATGTGCCCACAAGGTGGAACTCCACCTTGCACATGCTGGAGAGACTGTGCAAGCAGCAGCAGGCGATAGTGGAGTTTCAGATGCAGCACGCACGGGTCAGTCGCTCTGCGGAACAGCACCACTTCACCACCAATGAGTGGGCCTCCATGCGAGACCTGTGTGCCATGTTGCACTGTTTCGAGTACTCCACCAACATGGCCAGTGCCGATGACGCCATTCTCAGCCTTACTATCTCGCTTCTATGTCTCCTTTAAAAATATGCTTCGGGCGATGATGGAAGAGGATGTGGCACAGGAGGAAGAGGAGGAGGAAGAGGGGTCATTTCCATGGTTATCAGGCCAGTCATTCACAAGTGGCTCAGAGGGTGGGTTCACAATTGTCCAGTCAGGGCACAGTTCTGGAGGATGAGGAGGATGAGGAGGAGGAGGAGGAACCATGTTCACAGCAGGGTGGCACCCAACGCAGCTCGTGGGCATTACTGGAGCGTGGCTGGGGGATACGGAGGACACAGACGATTCACCTCCCACAGAGGACAGCTTGTCCTTGCCTCTGGGTAGCCTGGCACACATGAGCGCCTACATGCTGCAGTGCCAGTGCAACGACTGCCAAGTTGCCCACATTCTAACTTGTGCTGATTACTGGATGGCCACCCTGCTGGATCCCTGTTACAAGGACAACGTGCAGTCCTTAATTCCCTCACTGGAGCGTGATCGGAAGATGCGTGACTACAAGCGCACACTGGTAGACGCGCTGCTGAGGGCATTCCCAACTGACACCGGGGGCTCAGTGGAAGCACAAGGCAAAGGCAGATGAGGAGGAAGAGGTCTCCATCGCAGCTGGGGCACCGCCAGCACCTCAGAAGGCAGGATTAGCATGGCTGAAATGTGGAAAATCTTTGTCAGCACGCCAGAACAACTAGCACCACCAGCTGATATGGAATGCCTTAGCAGGAGGGAGCATTTCAGCAACATGGTGGAACAGTACATGTGCACACGCCTACACGTACTGACTGATGGATCTGCCCCATTCAACTTCTGGGTCTCTAAATTGGGCACATGGCCTGAGCTTGCCCTTTATGCCTTGGAGGTGCTGGCCTGCCCTGCAGCCAGTGTATTGTCTGAACGTGTGGTTAGCACGGCAGGGGGCGTTATCTCAGACAAGCGCAGCTGCCTGTCCACAGCCAACGTGGACATGCTCACGTTTATTAAAATGAACCAGGCATGGATCCCACCTGACTTGTCTGTACCTTGTGCAGAATAGACATTTATACCGGCCTCACCCAGCCATTGTTATACTCAAGTGCACTTATTCTTTGTTTTATTTTTTTATATGTCCCAATATTTGAGGGGCTACCCCAATAAAAAAAACAAAAAAAAAACAGTGTTGGCTACCTCCTGCTCCTCCACTGCCGCTTCCACCTACACCGCCACAGTCACCGCCTCCTCAGCCTCCTACTCCACATCCACCTCCTCCTCCTAGTTCAAGATTATTATTTTAAATTTTTATGTATTTTATGTTATGTTAAGTTATTTCCCTATCCACATTTGTTTGCGGGTGGGGGCCCTAAATAACAATAAGGGGGGGGGGGAGCTACTGTCCTCCCCTCCGGCCCCACCCCTGCACGGTGGGTGGGGGCCCTAAATAACAATAAGGGGGGGGACCTACTGTCCTCCCCCCTGGCCACCACCCCTTTTGTGATATCAAAAGTTTCACACTTTTGATAAAGCCCAATCCCGGGCGAAACGCGTCAAGGGAAGGACTAGAAGCTATTTTACATGTTTTAAATTATTTTTTGAGAAATAAAGTGAAGCTGTTTTTATTCAATCCTCTGGCTTTTACATATTTCCTGGTCCTGCTGGTTTCCTGATATATCCACATATCCATTTGTGGGGATCATACCACCACAAGCTATCATCACCAGAGCAAGTTATTATCCTTACTGTAAGTAGGATATCTTCATTTTCTATTCCAATTTTTGGCTTTGATATAGTACCATTGGTTTTTGTATTTTGTCTTTTTTTCATACATATGGTTGCTGAGTTTGGACATCCTAACATCTACATATCGGGGATTGTACAGTCCAGGCGCTATACAGCAGAGCTCTTAGCAGCTCTGCAAAATGTGAGTTTGCCTTTCATCTAAATTTTTTTACAGATTCTACCATTTATTATTTAGAACATATTGCACTATTATTTTATTGTTCTTATCTCTTTTGAGGTTTGTCCATGCTGTACTAACCGAGATCTATATGTATCTATGATATAATCATTTTATTATTGTAACACATTTATTTTGGCGCGGTTTACCACTTTTCTTATTTTCACATTTCTGTTCACTACATAGCAGGTATTGGGAGGTCCTGCTGGTTCACTGCTGCCTCACACACTTTTTGGTTTTATAGAGAGCACCTAAACTTCTCTTTACATTTAGGTACTTTTGCATAAATGAAAACCCCACCAATGAACAGATGTAAGGGGACAGAGGCATGTAAACGGCAGTGGAACGCAACTATGCGTGCAATGGAGCGCACATAACAATGCAACACCATGACATCATTGTCACAAATGCACCTTACTTCAAGAGTGTGCATGACATAGTTGTGGTGGTGAGAGGGTTGAAGTTCACTATTTGTCTGTACTTGACCGGAATTAATGATAAAATCCCACTTAACATCACCACACTTAAGCATAATAATATAACTATTACTATTTAAACGCTGCCACCACCATGGCAATTCATAAACAGGGTGTGTAGCAGACCATGGGTAACCCGACAGGTTACCTCCGCTAATTCCCTTCCGTCAGCCATTCACAAACCACTTAGTAGACACAGCGACCCATTCCACCCAGTAACTGGACAACACCTAGTTTTGGAAGTACAACAACAATTTTATTGGCCACACATTGCTTTTATACATAACCCCATGCAAGGGTTCTCCAACCCACCCCAACAAGGTTCCATCCCAGGGTTCTCCACCTCCCAAGGGTTCCACCGCGGGAAAGGAACTTTGCTCCCTTTGTCCCCTGTTCCTGCAGCCCAAACACAGGGTTTCCCACTCCAGATGTCAGGGGGGGTCTTCATCCCATGAGCCTCTGTACCTGGAAGTCAAAGCGTGGGAAAAGGATTCTGCCTCTTTGTCTCCCAGGAACAGGAAGCTCATCAAATTAGCCCGTGCCCCAACCTTAGGGACCCCCACAATGGTACCTGACTTGTACAGCCTCAGTTTGTGGGGTCCCTGTGTGAAAACAGGCAAGCGTCTTTCGGGACACAAATGGCATTCATCTATACGAATGGCGGCCACCCAGGGAAGTACTCATTAATTATTTCCCTTGCAGTTTCACACTTATGTTGCGAGTGTTAACGTTCTAATTAATTGGTGTGAACATTCCAATGGGGCACCGTGGGGGCAGGGAGGAGCACGTGCCTAGACTTCCCTTGCTGTTTTGGCACTATGCCAGGGTGCGAACGTTCTGATTGATGTTCTAACAAGTGTTCTAAATGGGCTATTGGGGTGGTCCCCGTTCTGGAAGTAAATAGATTCCCTTCGTGGAGGCACGGGGAGCAAGTACAGTAAGCGAACACATAGGGCAACACACATAATAAAGAAAGGGGAAATGCCCCAACAGCAGTGGTTCCGCCACAGGGTGTCTTGCTGCCCCAGGTAAACTTAATAATAAAAACCCACCAAATATAACTTAGCACAATAACTAAGCAATTGCAAAACACTAGTTAGTCTCTTCAGGTAATGTGATTCTTTACCAGAAAAAGGCAGAACTTAATAAAGTAATATTTATTGTGAGCAAACAATAGTCAAAATAGTCAATAGCCAGACATTCAGGCGTTTTAAGTGTAGAATCTCACACCTTGCAGAGCCTTTGATTAATCACAGGATCCCTCCATATGGTAACCCATCTAACCCTTTTCACATTCCTATGACATTTACATTACCCCTTCTGTCATCGGACCTCTCTGGGGGTCCCAGCTTCAAAGAGGAATTAAGGCTATACACCTTCTGACCTTCCATACAATCAAATTAACCCCTTTTGACATTGACAATACCACCTCTACCAGGGAGACAGGTCATCTATGTACTACACAAATTACATTAAAGGTCAATATTCCATAGTGAATAATGAATTATGCACCTTTGCCGTGACAGTCATCAAGTACACCCGGAAACGGGTAGACCTTCATCGAGATTACAGGAAATGGAAGGTAGCGTTCTGGAAAAAAAGGAACAGTGGGGGATACAAAAAGGAGATCAGCCTTTGGATAAGGGCGAAATGCATTTTGGACTTTATAACTTTGCATTTTTAGTATTTTATTTATTTATATTCAGCTTTAATAAAGGATTTTGGGGATCATTGAAGATACTTGGGTTCTCTGGCTGCATTTTCTACATATTTGAAATGCTGATACACATCTGGGAATATGTTTATTGAATACTTACTCTAAATATTATTTTAACACCATACAGTACTACTCCATGTGAATTTTTTACCCACAACAACATTTTCCAGTCCAAGAAGGGTTAAGACCACCTACATTGGTCCAACTGCGCTGCACACTCGAGCCAAGTGTTCTTTTGGCTCCAGGCTTGTGAGTGTGCTTTTCATATGATTTTAGTATTAGAAATAATTGTTAGAAAATATTCTAACTTTTTTAGAACTTTTCAGATTTATACTATCCATTAATCCAATGTTCTACAATCTGTATGTAATATTCTTTGTTTCTATAATTTAGTTTTGATAATCAACATGGTTGTGTAAGGAAGTCCACTCATAAGCAATGAGACTATCGGTTACATATAATAGGTGACATCTAAACACTTAGCAAAGGACGAATGCTGCGGCCAACAATTTTCCCTTATCAATACTATTCTCTAGGCATAAAGGTTCAGGTATGCCATGTTGTGCTTGTGCTTGTGCTTGAGACGTGCAGGGGAGCTAAAAGAAGAGTGCACCCATAGGCTTAGCAATCCCAGAAAAGGTAGAGGGTGGTAACTTCAAACAGGCATGACTGACAAAAAACAAGCTGCAAACTTTTAAACGAGATGTCTCCATAAGAATGGACCTTTGTGTGCTTGGTTGTGGTTGCACACAAGAGGGGGGTAGTGGTTGTGGTCATGATTGTATTGGTTGATCTTGGCAATTAGAGGGAATCTGTGACCGAGAGACCGTAACCCTTTAATTAATTACACTCCCCTATTGCAACATAATACAAGACAGACACATAAGAGAGGGGATGTTATAGGGGATGTTATGTGATCCCAGACATTGGTAAAATGGAAATGGTTCATTTCTCAAGCTTCTAGACCTATACTGTGGAGACAGTGGCATGATGAGAAGAACAACCTAACCGAAATATACACAATTATAACAATCTTATGCACTTCAGGGTCACAAATGCACAAGCAACTTACACCCTAAATGGTAGTGAATTAGGGATAACCACACACAAGAAGGATTTGGGAATTGTTATAGACAACAAATTAGGCAGCAATATGCAATGTCAATCTGCAGTTGCTAAGGCCAGTAAGGTTCATGTATAAATAGGGGCATAAATTCTCGGGATGAAAATATAATTTTTCCTCTTAAAAATCGCTGGTAAGACCACACCTTGAATATGCTGTGCAATTTTGGGCACCTGTTCTAAAGAGGGATATAATGGCACAAGAAAATATGCAGAGACAAGCTACAAAATTGATAAAGGAATGGAGCATTTTAGTTATGAAGAAAGGTTAAAAAATTTAAATCTCTTTCGTTTGGAAAAACGGAGCCTCAGAGGCGATATGATAACAATATACAAATATATCCAGGGCCAATACAAACCATTATCTGGACTTATATTCATAAACAGGGCTATACATACGACACGTGGTCACACATTTAGGCTGGAAGAAAGGAGATTTCATCTAAGGCAAAGAAAATTTTTTTTTACAGTAAGAGCAATAAGGATATGGAATTCTCTGCCTGAAGAGGTGGTTTTATCAGAGTCCATACAGATGTTTAAACTGAAATTGGATAAATACTTGCAAAAACATAACATACAGGGATATAATTTATAATTAGTGGGGTAATAGCTGCTTGATACAAGGAGAAATCTGACTGCTATTTTGAGGGTCAAGAAGGAATTTTTTCCTAGTTTGTTGCAAAATTAAGTTTCAACTTTTCTTTTCATTTTTTTTTATGTTATAACTATATAAGCGTTGGCTCCTCCATCAAAAGAGAAAGTGAATTTGCTAGAGGAGTATGATACCCAAAACATGCACTGTCCATCTATGCACAAGTGGACTTATTAGACATATGTTGTATTGTATTTGGTTTTATCAAGCTACCTTTTAGTGTGTCCAATAAATTGTTTGCCTGACTTCCCACATCCTGGAGTATTTTAAAGCAACAGTAACCTGAAGGACCACAGAAGGGGAACAGCTTGGAATTTGACCACCACGTGCTGGCCCTTTAGTCTGAGCCAGCTTTTATCAAGTGGCTCATGACCATGTGAGTGTAACCAATTATTATTTTAACTTTTTAACCTTATTCTTTTTCCTATATCCACTGTCCATCTAATTAGCAGGTTCCAGTCAGCTCATGGAATGAGTACACTACTCAGCTGTTGTCCATTCCGGAGACATTCTAAGGAGCTTGGAGGTTGAGGGTTTGTCCACTGTTGAACACTTTATGTTCCATCTATATAGGAGTTGTAAACCAGATTCCAGGGTTGTCGAGTGCAAAGTTCTATTCTTTAATATAAGGCGTTTAGCTGGAAATTCACAGTGGTTAGAGCAGTGGTTCAAGGCACCCTTAATATTTCAATATTTTTCCAAGGCACCTGTGACAAACTTCCATTTGCCACTGGGCATTGGAGAGAGCCTCCTGCCACATGACCATGGCCCTGGGGTGTATGGCCCTTTAAAAACAGTGTATGGACATATTGACACTTTTGGGACACTTTTCTGCCCTTTGAATCCATGGGAATGTGTGCCTCTTCCCCTCCCCTGTCCCATTGTTCTCCAGCAGGGCGTTGTCCCAGGGACACTGCCAAACCAGTTGGAACTGGCTGTTTTGTCCCTCCTCGGTCAAAATATGACTTCCACCTATCTCCTGAACCACTTAACCGATTCAAGTGAATTTTGGATATGTTTGTCCCCCAATTATGCTGGTTAAATATACGTTTTATTGATATCGCATGCAAACTCACAAAGTTATGAAAATATATAAACAGTGTAACTTTTCAGCTTGGAGATAATTGAGTAGATACAGCTAATTAACTGAATTATCTCCTAAGCAGAGGGGAGGAATTCACTGTAACTGCTGGGTGTGCTCTGTTGTCATCTTGTGTATTATTAGTTGCTGTAACTGTATTGTCGGTGCCCCACAAGGTCCAGTGGGTGGTGTCTAACCTGTAAAATCCTGCATAAAAACAGCAATAAACGCTCAGTGGAGTCAGTTCTTCTTTACCCTTCAAAACGTAGCCTCGTCTCGTTATTGGAGGGAACTGCTATAATCACACTGGGGATTGCTATGCTCTGCATACTCCGTTGAGCTTTAATCACTTCGCTCTTTTAAGAGCTTGTTCCTGATACGCTCTCCTGGAGGAGAGGTCTTCCCCACATGGTCCTGGAGGACAGAAGCTGATCCAGAGTGGACAGAAGACGGCGAGACTCCAGTTAAGCTACGGCGGTTGTGGAGTCTGCGGTGGTTGTGGTGTCCGGTGCGGTGCTTGTGATCCTCGGCGCAGGCTAGGAAACGTCCATCAATGAAAGGTACTCGGTCGGAGTACGGTGAGTTCCGTTACAGCACCCAAGTAAAAATGTCTAGGTTGTATATCTGCACAGCGCCGCAGCATTTACTGGCGCTATAGCCTAATGTACAGTGTGTTTGAAAAGGTGCTTGTATATAGTTTTAGTGTTTTAACCCCTTAAGGACCAAACTTCTGGAATAAAAGGGAATCATGACATGTCACACATGTCATGTGTCCTTAACAGGTTAATATAGGGGTGTGTTTGTATGTAATGTTTGTATTTGATTGCAGGGGTGTGCTTGAAAAAGCTTTTAAAATTTAAGGGTTTACATTTGTGTGAAGTATTGGAGTGAAGGGGTGTGTTTATATATCCTTTTGAAGTTTGAATGCAAGGGTGTGTTTGTATGTAATATTTGTGTTAGATTGCAGAAGTGAGTATGTATGTTGTGCTGGTTTATGACTGCTTGGATGTATGCACATACACTACCACACACAAATTCATATAGACACCGACACATACACACACTGACATACCTTAACACATGCATACACCAACAGACACAGGTACCCTGACACGCGCAAACATTGATACATGCACACACCATGATACTGTCACGTATTCATCCACTTATAAAAATGTGATTAATGGAATTTACTGTTCAGACAGAAAAAGTTGTGCCGGACAATATTACTGTCAAGACAGGAAAAGGTATGCCGAGCAGCAATCAAATCCACAGGAGGGTTTGTGCTGAGCAGCAATTATGCAAATGTGAACCTGGTGACTGCCTTTGGGGTCAACTGCCAATTACAGCCTATCAGATCTAGAGGAGGGCTATTTAGGCCCAGTTCTCATCCTGCTCTGTGCCCTGTCGTGGTATCCCTTGTGGTTGTCCGAGAGCGCGTTATTGATTCTGGTAATTCTGGTTATTTGACTTTGGCATTGTTTTTGACTGTTTTCTGGCATCCCTGACCCTTGGCTTTTCCTTATCATTGTGTCTGTTTATGTATCCCTTGACCTTGGCTATTCCTGACTATTCTTTGGTACGTTAGTCCAGCCAATGCTAAGGTCTGTATACGTTACCTATCAGTCCTCTGTGTTACACAATTCTATGTGCTGCATCATACTGTAATCCTGACAGATACAGATACACACACACACACACTGACATAACAACACACACATACACAGGCGCATATCCTGAAACAGACACACACTGACACAGACACACACTGACACAGACACACACTATACACACACAGATGCACAACCTGACACACACATGTGGTATTTTTAATATCTCCAGCCACTCTCCTGTTAGCTTACCTTGTGTGTCCAGGACAGTGGTTTGGAGTCCTGCTGCTGCTGGTGGGAGGGAGGGGATCTCCTCGTGATGCAACTATCTCCTCTCCCTCCCACATGATACTGGGAGGAAGTGACAGGCTTTCACTTCCTCCCAGCCAGCTGACGTTACAGGTACCGGGAGTCTGTTCAGCAGTAATGTTTCCCCGGGGAAACATTCCGCCGCACCCATGTGTGCCTGTTGCGGCACCCCAGGACGTGCCACGGCACACAGTTTGGGAAACAAACACTGAGTTAGAGTGTAAAGCAGAGGTCAGTTGTGATAGTGATCTTCTGAATTGCAGTGTTGGTGCTGACAGATCTACAAATATTAAAATATTTCCATATTTGTCTGGAATGGCATTGTTCCGGCTCACTTTTAGGATTTGTTCTTCCACATATATAGAGTGAAATTATTAGTAGAACTTGCAGATTAATTTCTGTTATGCACTGAGACAGGTAGCGTTCACCCGTTGCCATGGTGACTCAGCTGAGTCCAGCGTTGCTGTGGCAACGCATAGAACGTGATGATGTCACGCCGTGCCGCATATATATATATATATATATATATATATATATAATGACAATATGTCTATTGTAGTTAAAGCTTAGTTTTTCTGGGATCTTTAACCCTTAAGGACGGAGCCACATGTACAAGATGTGATAAAAAAATTTAATAAAAAAAGAAGTAAACAAACCACAGAATTTGACTACATGTCTGTGCAACAATAATTTACCGCTTTCATATTACGTGCACCCACACTTATTATAAATCATTTTGTGCAGGAGAAGCAAAGCTTTCATTTCACATCAAATATTCCTATATGAAACACAATTTTATATGAAAAAAAATATTACAAAGTTTAAAAAATTCAGAAATGTTATTTTTCAAGTTCTGCATGTCATTTTAACTGTGAATGTCATAATACTGTTTTACTGCAATAAAATACACATATTGGTGTTCAGCAACGTATGAGTAAAACAGTACCCCCCATGTTCAGGTTTTATGGGGTTTTGTAAAGTTACAGGGACAAATATATGGCTTGTCCATTAATTTTTCTTACACATAGATATTTGGTAGATTGGTTTGCTGTTACCTTTGAGACTGTATGGCAGCCCAGAAATGAAAATTAACCCCCATCATGGCACACCATTTGGAAAAGTAGACATCCCAGGGTATTCAAAATGGGCTCTGTCCAGTCTTTTGTAGTAGTCACGTAGTCACAAACTCTTGCCCAAGTTGGTGTTCAGATTTTTATTGTTGCTTTTTTCACATAAAGCCTGTACTTTACCTGATGATATTATTGTTGTTATACATTTCACTGCTTTGAAACACTCACATTTATGTTCAGTGATGTTTCTGGAGTACAACGGTACCTCCCCCTTGCCAGGGTTTGGGGGAAACCTCTGTGATTCTTCCACACTGTGCCACAGGCTAGGATATCAAAGCAAAATACATTTTTAAATATTTCAATACTTGTATATAGTGATGTCGTGAAAATAAAATTTTCCGTTCGCAAACGGCGAACGGGAACTTCCGCAAATGTTCGCGAACGGGCAAACCGGGCAAACCGCCATAGACTTCAATAGGCAGGCGAATTTTAAAACCCACAGGGACTCTTTCTGGCCACAACAGTGATGGAAAAGTTGTTTCAAGGGGACTAACACCTGGACTGTGGCATGCCGGAGGGGGATCCATGGCAAAACTCCCATAGAAAATTACATAGTTGATGCAGAGTCTGGTTTTAATCCATAAAGGGCATAAATCACCTAACATTCCTAAAATTGTTTAGAATAACGTGCTTTAAAACATCAGGTATGATGTTGTATCAATCAGGTAGTGTAAGGGTTACGCCCGCTTCACAGTGACAGACCAAACTCCCCGTTTAACGCACCGCAAACAACCGCAAACAGTCCATTTGCACAACCGCAAACTCCCCATTTGCACAAGGTTGGATACCAAGCTAGCCATGTCCCGTTCCTTGTCCTCACTGATGTCATTGAAGGTCTCTTCCTCCACCCAGCCACGTACAACACCAAGGTTCCCTGAAAGGTGACAACAAGCCCCCTGTATTTTTTTTTTTTAAATGTACACTACTGTTACACCAGATATGAGTTGCACTGGTGTGACACTGTGCCCTGGCAGGCCCTGAAACGCACACATGTGAAGGAAACTGACTGTTATTATATTACAGTCAAAAAAGTTTTGTTTTTTTTAAATGCAAGCTATTGTGACACCAGATATGAGTGGTGGCACTGGGCAAGTGGGTACAGTATACGCTGTGAGCCTGACACACACGCTGGCAGGCAGGCAACTGCAATTAGATTGCACAGGAAAAATAAAAAAAACTGATGTTCTAGCCCTAAAAAGGGCTTTTTGGGGTGCTGTCCTTACAACAGAGATCAGATGAGTCCTTCAGGACTGTAGTGGACACTGAATACACTAGCCTAGCTATTGATTTCCCTATTAAATCAGCAGCAACTACACTGTCCCTCCTCTCACTATGAATGCAGCTTCCGGGGGGCGGGGCCTAGCTGTCATGGAGGAAAGAAGCACTTTGTGTGAGCTCCCTCAATATCTCACTTTAAGCAGCTATCAACAAGCGAATGTCACCCCAGAAGAGGATGACCCAGCAATGTTGCTCCTACCTGACCGACCCGACATGCTTAATAGCGGTCAGCAACTCGACAGAGTCTTACTTACCTCCACGTGGCAAGTGTGGCCTGGTGCTCACCGGGCGGGAGAGGCGGCCGATCTCCCGCAGCTACTTCCCGGCAGGAGCTCCGTTACCCTCCCCCCCTCGGACCGATGGGGGTTATCCCGGTCCACCCCTGAGAGGCTGTCTGGAGCTAATGGACGCACAGACTCATCTGCGACTCTCTCAATATGGCGGCAAACGCGTGTCCTCCTGGTACCGGCAAAGCATGGCAGGATATTGAGTCTAAGCTGGACAGACTCTTTAATCAATTTTGGAAGCAAATAACAAGCAGGAAGCCCCAACAAGCTCCACCACAGCCCCAACAAGCTCCACCACAGCTAAGCGAAGCAGTCCCCATTAAAATCCACCAACGCAAAAGGCGTCAAAGACGGGACCGGAGGCACAAACAGAAATGCAGAGCCTTCCCCACGTCAAACACTCGCCTCCACCTTAAGCCACCACAATCCTGCACCGGATGTGAAGCACCACCGGGACAGATCCGACCACCCGACAAAACAAGCTTCCACCACCTCAAGCCGCGAACCCGGCACTCAGCCAGAGACTTGCCTTTTGTTGTTCCAGGTATCAGGGACTCCCAGGGTCTGCACCTGGCACCCAGAAGGGATCGGATGAGCACAAGCAGTAAAAAGCAGCCTGCCAAGCATGTCCCACTATAGCCGATCCTCCACACCATGCCTTTGATCACATGAACTGCTCTCTGCACATTAAATAATCGTAAAGTAGCAATCGTTTAAACATGTCATTATTTCACCTCCTAAAGAGTTTATTGTCGTAGTTCCTTACATGCCTTTACCTTAACCGTTCATGTATTATGTTATTCACTAGTCTCATCTCATGGGGCGACTCACACTTGATTTATAACTAGTGGTGGAGCTGCTGATATAAATACACAGTTGATAACGTGCAAGCTACACCCTAAACATGACAGCCATCTTTCACAACAATGTACTGCTATATACTCATACCCTCAGTGCAACTAGCCACGATATACGCACGTTCAAAAAAAAAAAAGAATACAAAAAAAAGAATGCAGCTTCAGAATTAATCTAAATTGTATGCTGTCTAGGAGGTGGGAGGGTCTGGGAGGGAGGGTCTGCTGCTGATTGGCTGGAATGTGTCTGCTGACTGTGAGGTACAGGGTCAAAGTTTACTCAATGATGACGAATAGGGGGTGGACCGAACATCGCATATGTTCGCCATCCGTGGCGAACCCGAACAAGCTATGTTCACCAGGAACTATTCGCCAGCGAACCGTTCGGGACATCACTACTTGTATAATAATTGTTAACCCATAGCCTGTACTCCTTTGACAAGAGAAGGATTAGCTCCCATACAATCTTGCCACGTACAGAATCAGGGCATCTTGGTGGGTTAAGATGGCTATCCTTCCCCTGGTAAATACAAAATGCCCATGTATATCCAGAACTGGACTCTAAAATTTTACATCGTATTTAGAAGGGATATACTGCTTAAAAAGCAATCTACCCTTGCATTTCATTAGGGACTCACCCAAACAAATATTTTTATCAGGGACATCATTTTGGGAAAATTTGTCTGACAGAAGTTGGTTTAGGGGCCAAATTTTGTAGAGCCTGTCAAACAATGAGTAGTTTCTGGGGGGGTGGGCACAGTGCGTTATCATTAAAGTGGAGGAAAAAAAAGTGGAGGGAAAAAAAAAAGTCAGCCTGATCAGAGAGCCCTCTGGTCACAGTGATCACCGGTACAGTAATGTACAGCAGCAATACTGTACAGTGATCATGGCAACAGAGAAGGGATTAAGGGAGATTTGGGTTGCTGTGACTGAGAAAAAGGGTCAATTTTTTGTATTTTTTTTTTATATTTTTTAATATCCCAAAAAAATAAATTTATATTAGTACAAATGTACTAAAAGCCTAATCAGGCTGACCACATGGTTAATGCTGTGAACAGCACTGAAAGGGATAAAAAAAATAAAAATAAAAATAAAATAACCTTTAAACTTTTTACCAAGTTTAAAAACTTTTTTTGCACCACAGGTAAAATCTGCAATGATCTCTCTGCCTCTCTCAGATCAAAGTGAGGTTGATTTAAAATCATTGGCTGACACATTGTAACAGTGATCGCAGTGACTGGCTGTCACTGCGATCACAAGCTGCAGAATGCCACTGATTGGCCACAAGGGCCCCCCACCGAGATCTGCAGCTTGCGAGGGAGCCAGCACATGTGGAGGACTAAAATGCCGGGGCGTACAGCGTTTAAGCCCATTAACACCAGAATGGCATAGCACGCCCATAAGGAGTTAACAGGTTAAATAACCACGGTCTTCTAGGTTAAGCTGCAACACAGAACAAACTGCAAACACCCCACGATAATGCCCCTATCCGCCCACAATACTGCCCTTATAGCAGAATGAATGCCCCAACTACACTTTTATTCCCTTTTGTTCGACTGTCCGTACACCCCCATTTGTTTACCAAACCACCTATGTGTAGGTTCCCAGGTAACTTTTGTGTTTTGGTCACCCTGTGCCCATTATTGGTGCAGGGTATGTTAAAGGCATTGCTTATCTGTGCCTCTCTCTCTCCCCCTTTTCTATTAATTCCCCAGCAGGGTGTTGTCCCAGGGACACTGCCATACCAGTTTAAACTAGCTGCTTTGTCCCTCAATCTTCCATCAGACCTTGCTATTGTCTGACCCCACCCTTCTTTGTACTATAGTGGTTTATGCACCATTGTATGTAAATGAGGCTGTTGGAGGCTTAAAATATGTGTGCTATGTCTAGTAAAGTTAGTATCTGTTTTAACCGTTCCAAGTGTTGCCTGGTGTTTGTGAAAAGGGATATAATCTGATTAAAAGGGTGTGCAGGGCTGTAAGCACATTAGCCTGGTCCATGGTGAATAGGGAATATACACAAAAAAACAAGTAAAAGATAGGCGCTCGCAATCTAAAAGTCTTCAATAATTGTCTAATATCACATAGTGAAGCTGCACCAAAAATAAGTGTAAAAACTCCTCAAAACACTCTCGTGAATATACAAAAATGATAAGGTGCGCTGTGTCTTTAAGAAATTACAAAGTGCAACCAGTGCAAAATATTATAAAAAAGTGCAAAAAGTAGTATAAAGTGCACTTAAATGTGTAATATTAATAAAATATTATACATACATATGTCCTCTCGAATAAATATGCATAAAAGGAAAGAGAGACAAAAAAAAACAATAGTGTAAAACCGTATAAATAGTATGTAAATATAAATGCCAAAAAAGTGCACTCACAAACGTAGAGCAGAATAAGCCTGCTCTAGCTTTGACAGCTTCTTCAAATATAGGACTCCACAGACGAAAGTACTGCAAAATATTTATTGCCCAGCACAGCACAGATTTGTCACCTTCCTCCACCTCCAATTAAACACATCAAACGTTCGGTAGTATACAGCTTCGGGATGTCGAATGTCCCCTTAGTCTGTTTGCCGCCGTGGTCTGTATCGGAGAAACACTTCCGGGAGGAGGGACTTCCTCAAATGCGTGACGTAAGGTGCGTAATGTACGTGATGACGCGTTTCGCCGTATTCACGGCTTCATCAGATCTGTCCGTCCATATCCTATGCGTGCTTATATACCCATCTTAATGGGTAGATTCAGGTGGCTGGCTGTTACCATTACCTTAAAGTTCACTGCATTATTGCTGGTATCAATTGAATATATATACATAATCACATAAAATAACACTTTATTATACAACCATCTTTAAAACAAATTTAATTATAACTTTTTAAATCTATATAGATACATCAAAAGAGGAAATTATATATGTTATCAAACACATCCTTTCTAAGAAATATATTTGCAAAGACAGATTTGGAGAGACACATTTAAAGAGACATAAAAAAATTTAAAGAGACATAAAAAATATATAATAGCATATCACCTAAACAACTCATTCTGAATGTATTTTTAAAAATATATAAATAAATATACATATCTAAAAAATCTCTAAAATATGGGAAGAAACAAGAAGACAATATATTAAAACAAAAAATTATCTTAATACATATATCATATATCTAAATTAATTAAAAAAATTAAATAAATCAAATTCTATGTTAAGACCTCTAGGTTCTAACGTTTTTAACCTATGGACCCATTGCATTTCTTTTTTACCTATATCAATAATATGATTAGCCCCTCTCCATGGTTTTTTTACTAGCTCTATTCCTAGAAATGCCAGACCCTTAGGGTTTTTGTTATGGTATTTTTTAAAATGTGCCGAAACACTATGGTTATCATAGCCCTTAACTATATTGTTTACATGCTTATATATTCTTTTATGTAGTGGGCGAATTGTCCGCCCCACGTACTGTAATCCGCAGGGGCATATTAATAAATAAATTACGTTTTTGCTAAAACACGTGATAAAATCTTTAATATAGAACTCAGCATCTTCCTTATTATTTTTTAATTTACTGACCCCTTTTAGGGTGGCATTTTTACTGCACCTACATCCTACACATTTATTACAAGAATAAAACCCTTTTTTATTCTCTAAAAACGTTTTGGGCATTTCCTTTTTAGGATGATTAAAAGTAAGAATTCGTTTAAAATTTGGTGCTCCTCTAAACGTAATAAACGGTTTCTCTGGAATAATTTTACTGAGTTCATTATCTTTCTTTAAAATGTGCCAATGTTTATTTACTATTGATTTAATTTTATTACACTCTTGATTAAAATCAAAAACCAGGGGTAATATTATTTCTCTTTCTTTATTTACATTTCCTACTTCTTTTTGATTACTCAGTAACTGATTGGGTTCTAAGTTCGCTATTTCATTATATGCTTTTTTCAAAATTTGTTGTGGATACTTTTTTTCTTTAAATCTATTTAAAATTGTCTTGGCTTGTTCTTCAAATTTATCCTTATCTGTACAATTTCTCCTAATTCTTTGCAGTTGGCCCTTAGGGATATTGTTAAGCCAAGGAGTATAATGGCCACTATTATACAGAACATAATTGTTGGCATCAACTTTTTTTAAAATTTTTTTTGTTTTAATCTCATCATTTTCTATGTATATTTCTAAATCTAAATAATTAATATTGGTCCTACTATATACACTAGTTAGAGTCCATGGTGAATAGGGCCCTCAGTGATCCCAGATAAGCATCGGCAACTGGTATGAAGTGCTCCAGGGTCCCTGATAACCAACAGGAAGCAGACTTGGTGGAGGTACTAAATCCCCCACAATTTGGCCCCAGTCCCAATCGCAATAAAGCTCCAATCCCCCATAATACTGCCCCTATTCACCCCACTCTAAAACCCCTATCCTCCTCCCACTAAAGCCCTACAGAATTTGTTGGGGCTTTATGAACAATAAAGCCCCTATATCACGCAATTCTGCACCTATCCTCCACACTAAAGCACAGTGACACAATGAGGGTATATCATACAATAAAGTTGGTTTAACACACACAGAGGGTTAAGACATTCAAGAGGGGATATGAAACACTAAAGGAGGTAAGAAATTCAAAACAGGGATTACGAAACAGGTAAAGAATCATATTTTTGGGGAAGGGGTGTCAAAATACAACTTCGTCTGTGTAGCCAAAAGTTCTTGCACGGGTCCTGATCCCCTACTAACACCAGCAAAGAGCAGTAAGTTTTATGTTTCGCTGCTCCCATACAATATTGGTGTGACGGACCACCTGGCACCCCGACTGAGTGCCTCCGCCAATCACTGCTTCCTAGGGCTCACAGAGTACTTGCAAGCACTCCACCAGACACCATCAGCACTGTAGACCCTTAATCGCCACAGCTTAGCTGAGGTCTCGCCATCCTCCATCCACCCTGGATTCAAGTCAGAGATCCAGCTTCAATTGGGTAGACCTCTCCTCCTTCAGAATATAGCAGGATAGCTCTTACAAGAGCTTGTGATATAGCTGTTCCCTACAAGCACAAGATGAGGCTCTGTGTTGAGGGTGAAGTAGAACTTGTTTAATGGCAGCCACCACTGGCCTTATATACAGGTCCCCATGCAAGGGGTTATCGGTTACATACATAGTTACATAGCTGAAAAGAGACTTGCGTCCATCAAGTTCAGCCTTCCTCACATTTGTTTTTTGCTGTTGATCCAAAAGAAGGCAAAAAAACCCAGTTTGAAGCACTTCCAATTTTGCAACAAGCTAGGAAAAACATTCCTTCTTTTTTTTAAAAATGTCTTGTTTTTATTTAGATTTTGTGTTGATAACATCGGTCATTATAAATATGACCATGAAGCATCAAACTGGGATACAGAAATAAAAAACAGGAGGAGAGTGGGAAACATGCATAACATTTAACACAGCCCATATACAGTAGTAATAACAACATCTTACTGTATTGTTTTCCTTTTCTCCTTTTTCCCTTTCTTCTTAAATATAATGCAACTGGACTTCGTAGGTATGTGAATATTTCCCTAGGTGGTAGAGAGTATTCTTTAACCAAATCAGGAAATTATTTAATGCCTGAATCATTATATAGTGACCGTATATGGCATACCCCTAGCTGTATCCAGTAATCCAGCTGCAAGACTGAAGTAAAAGCAGACAGAGTCTGCAAGGGTGCTACAAATAACAAGTCTTGTCCTAATGAGAGTTTAGAAATGGACTCTCTCCATATATGCAAAAGAGTTTTTGTAGGTGGGAGCAAGTCTGTTGCCTTATTACATACTTTAATCCCCGACCATAGAGTGGAAGTTAGTGAACATTGTGGGAACTGAGAGCTTTCTAGTGATAGCCATAGCGGAAAAGAAGCCCTTTCTAGAGTTGAGAGACCTTGGGCAAGTATAGTAACCTTATAATAAATTTTAACATTTGGGACACCTAAACCACCTTTAACAAATGGAAGCCAAAGTTGGTCTTGCGCAATTCTTGGTGGTTTCCCTTTCCATATATGTGCATTAATCAATAACTGGAACTTCCGAAGTATAGTATTTGGAATAGTAATTGGCAGTGTGCGAAAAAGATAAAGAATATGTGGCAAAATCATCATTTTTATTGTTTGTATACGGCCTAAACAAGATATTTCTTTATTCTCCCATGTTTTAAGTTGATGGTCCAGTTTATGTATTACTGGTAGGTGATTTTCTTTTATTATCAACTTATGTGTTGTGGGGAGTTTGATACCTAAATAAGAGATGGATGTTTTATGCCAGTCAAACGGGTATATCGCTTTTAATCGCCGTGTGATGTCTGTTGGAAGTCCTATAACCAATGCCTGTGATTTTTTAGAGTTATTTTTGTAGTATGATATTTGACCTAATCTTTCAAGCGTGGTCAGTAGCTGTGGAATTGATGATTCTGGGTCTGAAAAGAATAAGGTCAGGACAGGAGGGACATAGTTACATAGTTACATAGTTACATAGTTAGATAGCTGAAAAGAGACTTGCGTCCATCAAGTTCAGCCTTCCTCACACCTGTTTTTTGCTGTTGATTCAAAAGGCAAAAAAAAAACATCATCCGCAAATAAAGCAATTTTTTTGTTCCCCTATTGGCATAGTTACACCTTTAATAGCTTCCTGGGCTTTAATATATCTTATTAGGGGCTCCATACACAGGACAAAAATCAATGGTGATAGTGGGCAGCCTTGCCTGGATCCATTTATTATTTGAAATGATCTGGACAGAAAACCAGAATTATATATTTTGGCCATAGGGTTAAAGTAAAGGGCCATTAAGTTACTCAAAAAGGCTGTAGGAAACCCCATTCTTATCAATACTTCTTGCATATAGGACCAATTTAGTCGATCCAACGCTTTCTCAGCGTCAAGGGCTAATAATATGCCCCTTTGGTTGTTAGTTTGTCCCCAAGTGATTAAGTTTAGAAAATGGCGAGTATTGTCTCCTGGTTGTCTCGATGGGACAAACCCTGATTGCTCCGGTGAGATCAAATAGCATAGGTTTTATTCGCATAGCTAAAATCTTTGCATATATTTTAATGTCTGTGTTCAATAAGGATATAGGTGTTAAATTAGTACTCTCATTAGGGGTTTTGCCTGGTTTGGGCAAAGTAATTATGTGTGCCAGAAGCATTTCTTCTGGTAAAGACCCAGAAATCTTAAAATGATTAAATAAGTTTGTAAGATATGGTGTGAGTTGAGTTTCAAAAGTTAAGTAAAAGTTGTTTGGAAACCCATCTGGGCCCGGAGCTTTATTTTTAGAAAGTGTGTGTATATCGCCTTCCTTACTTCATCTTCGGAAAACTGTTCAAAAAGAGCATTCATTTGTTGGTCGGATAATCTAGGCAGATTAATCTCATTAAGAAAGGTGGATATTTCCTCTTTTGATGGCTGATGCAACTTTATGTCCAATTTTAAGTTATATAATTTATAATAAAAGGAAGCCAACTCATCTACTACCTCTTGCGGATTATAAAATTTTGTTTTAAATATGTTTATTAGAGTCGCCATAGAGCTTGGGCAGGCATTTTATGAATCAGTGAAAGTAACATATGGGTGCCTGCGCAGAGGCAAACAAGTCAGAGCAAACAAATAATACAGAAAACTGAATATGCATTGATTAGCGAAATTTGGCTATTAGGGATAGGAGAACCTAAGTGCTTCAATCCAGAGTATCAACCCCGTACAGCTAGGGAGATTTTCCGTTTGCATGGGATACCACATCAATCGGCATTTTATCGCATTTTGCTGGCCGTTTAGTCGTCCGAGCCATACCTGTGTCCAGCTATGCGTGCAATGGCGTTTACCGCATGGGGCGTCTTATACTTGGTTAAATAAACGTGTATTTAAGTAAATTAAGTGGACATATACTTTGCGTGTTCTAAATTTTAGTTAATGTTATCAAGGGCATATTCACCGGGTATATTAACGCATTATGCAGGCCGTGTAGTCATCTGAGCCATACTCATGTCTAACCCTAAGTAAGTGTTGTGCTGCGTGTGTGTTGATTATGTGGGTGCTTTATGTTAGTCGTTCGAGCCAGTATCCCATGTCAGTAGGTGTATGCCTGTGGTCCGTGTCTGCAGGCTGTATGCAAGAGTGTCGTGACCGCTGGCTTGTGTCAGTGCTTTGGGTTAGGCAGGATGCGGAAGTGCTGAGACGTTGGAACGTATAACGCAGTTATTGTGCTGTATTAATTCAGTACGTCTACCGTGCCGATATGTAACCCATTAGGGCATTGTACACTGGATACAGTGTACTATTATCAGCATGGACATTTCAGAAATAAGAGTCAACCGTTATTTAACTTCAAACAGTGCCTGGAAATGTACTTGTTAACTAGCAGGATTTTCAGAGGGATAAGCATAGGTAAGCAAACAAACTATATATATATATATATATATATATTGCAAAAGGACTCCCACATTTACGAGAAGTGGCAAGTTTGGCCCCATGTGGAACGCATTGTATTAGCCCGGCATTATATACAATAAAGGTATATGGTTGTCATGTAGGTAATAAGAGGCTATTTCACATCTTGTCATGTAGCTGGCAGCAACTATATACGCAGCTATAAACAGCGTCAATCATTGACCCCTATGGGTATAATAGCATATGCTATGAATTCCTGTAGCATTTTAAGCTAACTTAATAACGACCAGCACGTATCAAATAATCAAAGCAAGTAAAAACTAAAAGCTATAATTGCAGAAAGAACGAGTTCACAAACGGAGTATCATGAAACAGTCCCAGCAGCCTTATCTGTCCTTCGTTGCTTTAATTTATCCTTTGCGTGGGACAGTGCTCAGGCGAAGTGGAGCTGTATAGCGGCATTAATTGAGCCTCTCCGTTAGAGGTGGCAGAGCAGAGCCTGGCAAGGTAGGTTGTAGCTGTGCGGGCTGCCCTCTACTGTGGCCTCTAGTATGCCAATGCCAGGTGTGCCCCTTTTTGTCCAGTTGGTCGGTCATTGCAAGGTCTCTCTAGCACCCCCGGTGCGTCTGTCCCCCTCTTTTCCCCTCCAGGCCTGCTCCGGCCGTGCAACCGGGGACACTGCGGTGCTGTGGGCACTCAGGGATGTCGGTAGTCCGGCAGACTCCCACCCCTGAAAAGTCCTCGGCCCCATGTCCCCTGCACCTCCCCAACTCCCACAGTTCCCCATCAGAGCTCCAGCCCCATGGTGCCTCACCCTTCTCCGGTCTCATGCTTGTCGCCGGTGCTCGCCTCCCCGACCACTGGTCCGCCGGGGGTCCAGCTCGCCCCGGCGACACAGGGCTCGCAAAGTTGGGGGCATCCTTCCCTGGACCACCACCAAATCCTGGGATAAGGGCCGGCTCCGCGCCGTCCAGTCAGCCGCCTGGAGGGGTCCATCCGTGGGATCCGTCACACGGCCTTCGCCAGTGTAGGCGGTCGGCATCCGACTCACACGGGGTTCCCGCTGTGGCCCGTGCCCCCGCCATGGGACCGGGATAACCCCCGCCGGCCAGGAGGGGGGAGGCGGGGCCGTGCCCCGGGCCGAGGGCATCTCCATACCGCGCGGTGTCTCCGCGGCTCCATGCTGCGTGTGATGGCCGCTGTCGTTCCGACTCTCGGCCACACGGAGGCCGGACCCGGTCTTCCCTGCTTGCCTGTCTTGCGGTACGTAATGTGCGGACATCTGGGGTATATTTTGGGCGTGTTCTGGGGCTATTTTCGTGCCCTTTTGTTCCTTTGGCCCCGGAGCCCATGTGGATGGCGTCCAGTCGGCCCGGCGGCCCGGCCCCGCCCCCCTCCCGGATTATAAAATTTTGTACCATTTGAATCTAACAAGAATGGTATTTTTTTTATTGTTTATTGTGTCTTTAGTTTACTCACTAATAATTTACCCGCCTTATTGCCCATGTAAATAGTGGGTCTGTTTAAGTTTTCTCATTTGTCTCTCCATTATATTTATGGACAGCTCTTGCAATGTTTGTTTAGTACTTGCTATTTGCTTAGTTAGTATTTTAGTGGGGTTTCATTTATTTGCTTTCTCTAGTTCACTAAGCTTGTTTAACTTAAGTTTAAAAAATGTAAAGCTCTTTCTCTGTCTCCCTTGCCAATACACATTATATGTGTATACCACTTTAAAAATGGCCACCGGAGCACTTCCGGTATTATAATTGCAGAGCATTGACTAAATGAGTAAACATGAAGAGGGAACCTTTTTTCATCAAGTGGGACACTTCCTGGGATACCAGAAGGAGGGAAGGATAATAAGGACGGAACAGCCGAAACCGGAAGTTCGTATGACCGGAAGTGACGCGACGGAGTGAATGTGGGCGGGGCTTAACTGATTTTTACCGCGAAAGTGGGCTTTAAAAGAAGGGGCAAGGGGGATATGTCTTTTATGCACCTGATGAAGGCATTTAGCCGAAACGCGTTGTGTTGAATCTGTACTTCTTAAATGTAAGATTTTATTATTCAGTTTAAAATAAATGTTGAATACTTTTTCCTAACATTATTCTCTGATTTCTATCATACTGGGGAGGAACATACCCACTAAAGGATTTGACCCACATATCCTACTCAAGTCTATATACCTGAGCCAGTTTGAATACAGGCTCATTTAAATGTGAGTAGGATTTTCTACCATTTAAACATATACATATGATACCTGGATACCTATCAGTACAATATTGCCCTATGTAAGCTTTACTCTTTTCAGAGACATCAAGACAAAGATCTGCTTTATGGGTATATGTATTGTATATCTTTCATATTGTGTTAAATACCCTGATATATTTTCTTGGGTTTTCAGTGCGCTATCCACTTTATATATATATACTATATATTTTTTGCTTCACACAATTATATCCCTTGGGGTTTCTGCTGTGAGGCGATTCGGTCTCGGCAACCGGTGTGCCCTGTCCAGTTCCCACATGTTGTCATTTAATGAGGGTGCTAGAGCCAAACACATGTTTATAATGTAAGTCTGAATTTGATCTCCTTTAACAGACTCCGGTACCCCACGAAACCTTATGTTATTTTGGCGGGATCTGTCTTCCACTTCTGTTAGTTTATGCCACAGTTTGGCATTCTCTTCCTCCAGCTTGTTAAGTTTATCTATCACCTTATTGTGTTCAGCACGTAACTCTTCCGTCCCCCTCTCTAAGCGGTCAGTGCGATCACCTATTTCTGCCAATTCTCGATGTAGCGTTGATGTGAGGCTGGTAAAGTCTTCTCGGATAGTAACCCTCAGCTCCTGTAAGATTCGCTTTTAGTCACTCGCCCGTCCTCCAGACTACTTTGTATCTGGCTTGGGTTTATCAAACCCTCCGTCTGACCCTCCGACTGACTCTCTGGGTTTGGAGACTGTGTTCTGGACTGAGAGTCTTCCTGGGTATCGTCTTGAGATTGTTTTTGGTGTTGCCTTTTACTATAACTGGTTGTATCAGTCAGTTTTGTTTGCTTAGCTGGAGACATATCCGGTTTTTGTTACATGTTTTTCCAAATGTTATGAATGCTGCAACAATGTAGCAGAAATGCAGCAAGTGCTGCATATGCTACATAAATTTCATGGGACCTGAACCATGAGGCTCCAGCCTCCAGTCTTGCAGCAGATCTCCTCAGCTCCACGCTCCGACAGGCGATGCTTGTGCTTAGAAGTAAACGGTAAACGTTAAGTAGCTGTGAATAGCGGTGAATAGCGGTGAATAGCCGGCATTAGACAATGAGCGGTTAGAGTAGCTAGGGATTATCAGCTAGAGGACTCTAGCATTATCTTAGCGATACTTTTCTTGCTTCACTCGGCTCTACAAACGGAGCACTCACTCTATGCGTCCGTCAACGCCGGAAGTCAAGCACGCCCCTGATGTCTACTACCCACATTCAAACATGAAAAATGTCCTTCTTGACCCCAGAATGGCAGTCAGATTTATCCTTGGATTGAGAAGCTGTTACCCTACATTGAAAAATTATATCCTTGACTATTCTGTTTTTGCAAGTACGCATCTAGTTGCTGTTTGAACATCTGTATGGACTCTGATAAAACCACTTCTTCAGGCAGATAATTCCACAGTGGTAAAAAAACAATATAAACCAGCCCAAATGGTCAAAATAAAATGGTAACAGCAAAATAAGTCTCTGGATAAAAATAAATAAAGAATCCTTTGGAGTGGTGAAAGTTTAGAGTAAAACATTTTCAATAAATAAAATGTCTCACTGATATAACTTGGTGGGATATCTGTACAGTCCTCAGGAGTTGATCCGTCCGGGTTGCAAAATAATCCGTATATGTGGAGACAAAATAGGAAACATGACAAACTGCCAATAGTGAAGTATTGCGGATCCAAGGATAAAATGAATAATAGAAAATAGGATAATACACTCACATTTACAGGAGCTTGAACCAGCTCTAGAATTATGGGCGTTTAGCGGTATGATCCCCGCTACAGGATATACTGGGAGAATGCGTCCGCCAATCCAACCTTGGTACTCCAAAATATATAAAAAACAGCGATAGTGCTCTCAATAAGAAAAGTATATTTAAATAAATAAAATCAAATATACTTACAAGTATAGAGCAGGAAATACTGCTCTATTAATACAGCGCTGGTGGAATGATCGCCCCACCTAAGGATTTCTTGACTCAGGATACGAATGATTAAAAATAAAATAGAAATAAAAAGATGCCAGGAATAATAAGTAAATAAAAGTTGTATATAGGGTGTAATAAAGTAGGAGTTGGTCCTATAATAAAGGTAACCAAAATCACTTTTATTATTAAAATACACAATTTAAAACCATTAACGCGTTTCACCTAAAAGGCTTTATCAAAATGGTAGTACAGCAATATACCTGGCAAGAAACATTATATATAGGAGAATGTAAATGTTAAAATTGGCGCCAAAAAACTGATCAACCAATCAAAAAACACTTAAATTAAAACATTGTTAAAAACTTCTTAAAATAGAATAACAGGGTTACATATTTATAGATTATACTATTACAAACAGATTGATATAAATTAATACCAAAAACGAAGCTTATTTCAGATAATATAAATGTGTTATTAATGTCACATGACCGGACTTAGGATTTATAGGGATTGTAGTTGGTGGGCGCGGCACGTGATCAATGGGTACATGTAACCCCTCCCCGTGAGACGACACGCCGCCGGCATTATTGAGAAGCTAAGCCCCTTGGGGCTTGTAGTAGTGCCAGTTGAATATTAGTAGCGAGCCGCTCCCACTTGAAGGGAACTAAAAGATGGATGGCTGTAATGGCCAAACTACTTGACGGCGAAAATTGCCGTCGGAGTTAATACATAGTGAGGAAAAGTTAACTCTAATTATTACCACATTAAGGGAGCAGCAGCAATAATTAAAGAATAAACACATTTATATTATAAATTGCATAATATATTGGACAGTGTAAATAATAAATGCATAGAAAGCAGAATCATATAGTTATGTACAATACAAAATAAGTAAAATATTTAAATATAGAATTAAAATGAAACTAAAACATTTTATAACCAGTGACATTAAGAATATTAAAAGTATGCAATTTCATAGAAAATTGTACAGATCAAAGTCTGCATTTAGACCATAGGGTGAAAGGGTCTGTAGCTTGTAGACCCATTCCATTTCAGTTCTTCCTAGAACGTTTTTTATATCTCCCCCTCTCCAGGGTAGAGTACATTATTTTATACCCATACATTTTAACATTTTAGGGTCATTCATTTCATTTTAATTCTATATTTAAATATTTTACTTATTTTGTATTGTACATAACCATATGATTCTGCTTTCTATGCATTTATTATTTACACTGTCCAATATATTATGCAATTTATAATATAAATGTGTTTATTCTTTAATTATTGCTGCTGCTCCCTTAATGTGGTAATAATTAGAGTTAACTTTTCCTCACTATGTATTAACTCCGACGGCAATTTTCGCCGTCAAGTAGTTTGGCCATTACAGCCATCCAGCTTTTAGTTCCCTTCAAGTGGGAGCGGCTCGCTACTAATATTCAACTGGCACTACTACAAGCCCCAAGGGGCTTAGCTTCTCAATAATGCCGGCGGCGTGTCGTCTCACGGGGAGGGGTTACATGTACCCATTGATCACGTGCCGCGCCCACCAACTACAATCCCCATAAATCCTAAGTCCGGTCATGTGACATTAATAACACATTTATATTATCTGAAATAAGCTTCGTTTTTGGTATTAATTTATATCAATCTGTTTGTAATAGTATAATCTATAAATATGTAACCCTGTTATTCTATTTTAAGAAGTTTTTAACAATGTTTTAATTTAAGTGTTTTTTGATTGGTTGATCAGTTTTTTGGCGCCAATTTTAACATTTACATTCTCCTATATGTAATGTTTCTTGCCAGGTATATTGCTGTACTACCATTTTGATAAAGCCTTTTAGATGAAACACGTTAATGGTTTTAAATTGTGTATTTTAATAATAAAAGTGATTTTGGTTACCTTTTTTATAGGACCAACTCCTACTTTATTACACCCTATATACAACTTTTATTTACTTATTATTCCTGGCATCTTTTTATTTCTATTTTATTTTTAATCATTCGTATCCTGAGTCAAGAAATCCTTAGGTGGGGATAATTGTATTAATAGAGCAGTATTTCCTGCTCTATACTTTGTAAGTATACTTTATTTTATTTATTTAAATATACTGTTCTTATTGAGAGCACTATCGCTGTTTTTTATATATTTTGGAGTACCAAGGTTTGATTGACTGACGCATTCTCCCAGTATATCCTGTAGCGGGGATCATACCGCAAAACGCCCATAATTCTAGAGCTGGTTCAAGCTCCTGTAAATGTGAGTGTATTATCCTATTTTCTATTATTAATTTTATCCTTGGATCCGCAATACTTCACTATTGGCAGTTTGTCGTGTTTCCTATTTTGTCTCTACATATACGGATTATTTTGCAACCCGGACGGATCAACTCCTGAGGACTGTACAGATATCCCACCAAGTTATATCAGTGAGACGTTTTGTTTATTAAAAATTTTTTACTCTATACTTTTACCACTCCAAAGGACTCTTTTTATTTATTTTTATCCAGAGACTTATTTTGCTGTTACCATTTTATTGTGACCATTTGGTCTGGTTTATATTGTTTTTTACCACTGTATTTTAGCTTTTAGCGCAGCCCTTATCTCCCTTTCTTCCATTTCTAGTTTGTTTTATTAGGGTTTTGTGGGATTCCCTAATTAGGGTTGCAGCTTTTCTTGTTATTTAGCGCAGACTCTTCTTCTCCTCTTTTTCTAGATAATTCCACATCCTTATTGTTCTGGAACACTGGACCGGAGAGTAGACTACAGCAAAAACATATGCATGATTACATTGGCTCTCAGGTCCAGGACACTCCCACACAAAATAAGATAATACCTCCACTGTGCCTGGGAGAAAATTGAGTCAGGAATTATACTAAACTCAATTATCTACAGGCACTGAAACCATCCATTTTACAATACCCCAAAAGTACCCCCAAAATGTCACAACCCCTGATAGCCCCGATCTGGGGGACAAACATTTGCAAAATAACCCATAATTTTGATCGACCGTGCCCATGGTCCTATGCCCAAAACAGTTCCAGGGAATTAGGGTCAACGGTCGGTCTCTCTTTCTGGAGTACCAAAGTACATAAGTCACATACATTTTTAAAGGGTCCATAGTCTTTTGGCAGGAGGCTGGCAAGCAGGCCCCTCCAAGAACATGTGGCAGAGGCATTTCTGCCACAATTGGTCATCCTGAAAATCCAACTGAGAACATGGAAACACAGGTTCTTCAATAATGTCATCCTTTTATAATAAGCATTGGACTAACTAGTGTTAATGACCAGAACTCTAGAAAATTGGGGAAATCTCTGTCGAGCACCCCCTCAAAAGGACTTACACCCACTCGATAAATGATGGTACCACACTGGGTCCCAACATTTACTTCAGCTGTGAGATATTCTCTTTTATCACCCTGAATGCAAATAATTTCTGCTGTAGATGTTCTGTTTCTACATTCGGTATTACTGACATGGCTACTGAGGTTACCATATTTCCTGAAGCAAGCAGTGCTCTACAACTTTTCCCATTTACATAGCACAAATGAGTGTTCTTACCACTATCAACATTATTAGCAGATCAAACACATTTAAACAAAGCTTCACATTACCCAGCTTGCCTGTGTCTGAATGGGTCTGTTCCCAGTCCAGTGTGTAAGAGTGGTGTGGGGCTGTAGTGTATTTGTGGATAAGGATGTACTGTATGTGTAGAGGGGATAGGGAATGTAGTATGTGTGTGTTTGTTTAGGGACTCTAGTGTATGGGAGGATACAAGCTATACTGGATGTGGGGATGATGGGATCTGCACTGTGTGAGAGGAATATAAGCTGTAATGTGGGGGATAGGGACTAACGTGGGAGGTACAGAGGCAGAATCTGTGGGGGTTACGAGTTGTACTGTGTGGGGTTGGGGCTATACTATGTCTGTGGTGAATAGGGGCTACACTGTGGGAGTGTAAGGGACTGAACTGTGGGATGATTATGGGCTGCACTGTGAATGTAAGGGGCTGCACAGTGGGGAGGCTGCACTGTGTGGGGTAAGGGGCCTAAAACATATTTTAATGTACTAATGAATAATATTAAATTTAACAATTATCCCTGGTGGTCCACTTGGGTATTAGTGATGCTCGTTCATGCGGGCTGTCAGAAAAGTATGAGATTATTGCCTTGGTAACCCGCGGCAATGCTCTGATCACTTCTGGGAGAAGTTCTCTACATGCTCCCTGGGTTCCCAACAGTACAGAGTGCTGGATGGTAAGAGAGATCCTTGACCTCTCTGTAGTCTGCTGAAACCACTCCTCACACTCAGCATTGGAGGGGCTAGCCTCCATTTCTTTAAAGGACATACTCGTTTTCCTGGCACTATAGTGCCCTGAGGGTGCCCCCACCCTCAGGGACCCCCTCCCGCTGGGCTCTGGAGAGAGGAAGGGGTTAAACACTTACCTTTCTCCAGCACCGGGCGGGGAGCTTTCCTCCTCCTCTCCTCCTTCCTCGCGACGTCATCGGCTGAATGCGCATGCGCGGCAGGAGCCACGCGCGCATTCAGCCGGTCGCATTGGAAAGCATTTACAATGCTTTCCTATGGACGCTGGAGTCTTCTCACTGTGATTTTCACAGTGAGAAGCACACAAGCTCCTCTAGCAGCTGTCAATGAGACAGCCACTAGAGGCTCTGGAGGCTGGATTAACCCTCGGTATAAACATAGCAGTTTCTCTGAAACTTGTCCAATTTGCCCAATGGCCAGGGCAGGGCTGCCTCATACTCTGAACAGTCTTACCAAGTTTTCCAGGATCCAGGCCCTTAGAATTGTAGGTTTGTTCAGCTGAGAATGGCTTAGTAGTTCTCATGCAGCACTGTATCTCTCTACCAAAGCCATCAGCTGGTCTGCTATATGGAGGTTGTTTTGGTTCTCTACTCAGGAACAGTGCCAATATGCTTGTCCACATTGTCCACCATATGTGACAAAAGTGCCTTTTTAGTGTGTTTGTCTAGGATCTTTAAATAACCACTGTCTTTTAGGGAAAGCTGCAACACAGGATACAGGAAAAAGTCCAAACGTTTAAACATATTTTCTTTAACACACCAGAAAGTGTATATAAACAGTATAAATCCTAGCTCTTTCTTGAGCACTAACTACACATAGAATTCTCTAGCTTTAATTAGGTTTCTTTCCCACTTTCCAAAAAACACAAAAATGCCACCCTCCCTCCACTGTTATACACTGCCCCCTCCACCCAATCCAATTCACTGCCCCCTCCACCCAATCTAATTCACTGCCCCCACTTCAAAGTGACACTGTCATACCGAACTTACCTTTCTCGTATCACTTCCTCTTCTCTCCCTCTCTCAGGATCTGTTCTTTTCTTTCTATCTAATCTAGTTTTCTTTAAAACATAATACAAAGTAAGGACTACCTTGTCTTATTTATTTTTTCTACACTTGCCCCGCTCTGACCCTCCTCCTGTGGGTCAAATACATTTTCCCACAATACTCACCCTTTCCTCCATGATCTTGCCTCATTTCACTATTCCCGAACGCCGGCAAAACTACCGAATTGTGTCCTAACAGAATGAGAACAGTTTATTAATTCATGTTAGGACGACATTCGGTTCTTTTAGGTCGGTTCAAAATTTCATTCAAATGAATTAAATTCTGATCCGATCTGTGCTGTGGCAGCATCTTACAGCCGCTAAGTAGATAGCTCCCTAATTCCCACGGTATCAGGGAGCTATCTACTGAAAGGCCTGTGGCTGCTCATTGTTGTAAAAAATTAAAAAAGCCCCCGCCCCAATAAATGGCCCCAATTTAATACACTGCCCGGCCCCCAATTTAACACACTGCCCCCACTAGACAGGAAAATCCCCCAAGCCCCTCTTCTCCTACTTCAAGATGAGACACCCATCCTCCAGCTCTATCCCTGCTCTTCTCTACTCAAGTTAGCCAGATGCTCATCTGGCACTGCGAGCAGGAGGAAAGGGGAAGTGGCTGGCCTGCTCTGCAGACAGACAGACACTCTGCTCTCTTGTGGCTGTGGGAGTAAAGGCAAGAATCAGACAGGAAAGAGCTTCCCTGTCTTGCGGCTGATCACAGCCACAACACAATGCAGCTCTAGGGCAGGTGGGCAGACAAATATATTCATTGTGGGCGACAGGCGGGCCATGGGCTGCAAATTTGACATTCTCGATGTAGAGTGTCAGGACACACCGTTACAGATCACATTTATTGCCACAGAGATGCTAGAAATTGGAATATATTAGATGTGAAAGCTAGTGGGATTAAAAACATTTCAGGGGGGTGACAATTCAAACTATATATGACTGTGCTTCAAAGAGAGAAGATTAGAAAATAGGTCAGAAAAAAATAATCGCCACCTGAGCGATCATTAAGCAGGAATATGTATCAATGAGGAATCCTGAGTCCAGTACAGTGTGCTAGTGTAATAGTAAGTGTGTGTGCAAGAAAGTAATGTGAATGTGAAGGTAAAGTGAAACAAAGCAATGTGATAAAAGGAAGAAGGAAAACATATGTAATAAAAAATAGAGAGAACAATGTAACCACCTGTGAAATAAGATCAAAATTAGTGTCAGTGATATCTGTGATGTAAGTAGGTAAAAGTAAAAAAGAAAAAGAGAAAATGTGTGAAAATATTGCTTAAATCAAACAAATATACCCACATATGATATTTTCAGAAATCTAGTAGTGAATTGGGTAATTTACTTTTCTGCATAATGAATTGTTCCATTCCCAATCTAACTGAATTCATTTTCATTTCAGAATGCTGTTTTGTCTAGTATTGATTCTTCTCTGGATCCTGTTTCCGAAAACCATTAATGGAAACCTGTGTCCCGGAAAATGTAAATGTACAAATGTGACTGTGGATACTTTAAGAATGGATTGCAGGCTTCAAAACCTGTCCGAAATCCCAGTTATTCCAATATCTACTGAAGAACTGTACCTGCAACAAAACCAAATCACCACAATACCACCTGGGGTATTTGATAAGCTAATGAACCTCAAAAAGTTCAATTTATCCTCTAACCCGCTACATTGTGACTGCAAGATTTTGTATTTGAAATTGTGGCTGGATGATCGAAAACTAGATATAGACAATAGTACTATTTGCTCGACACCGGCTATGTTGCATGGAATGCCAGTATCTCAGCTTAAACCCTGCTCCAGGCCGCATACATGCTTTGATTTCCTTGCTAAAGACACTTTCCTATATATTTCTTTATTTTTGTTGTTTTCCCTATTGATCGTGTGCCTGAAAAAAATCAAACTGATGCAGTTCAGACTGAATGTTACAGATAATGACATCATGTTTCGGACGCATCAGTCTCTCCGAATTAGTTTGAAAAAAAGAAGATTTAATCACAGATATAAAAATGCATAACCATCTACTTCTCGTGTGTTACTGGGCTAATTGTAATAATCAGATGTAAACATGCATACAACCTGGTCAGTTCACTTTAGTTAAATATTTTGGGAATAGTCTTCATATTGTCTTTGTTTTAATTTCAAACTGTTTGTTTTAATTACCGTAATAGTTAATAGAGGGACCAGTGATGGATTTCACAGACATTGAATAGCAAGGACTAAACAAAAGAAGATCTACATTATGAGTGTAATTTATCCATTGCTGGGTACACAATAAGTCTCACAGTGTTATTCAAACTTTGTTCACTCCAAATCTCAATCCAGTGTAAAATATTCACAAGTTCTAAATGTTATCTGGGTTAACAAAATAAACCAACAAAAGATGATTGTGGACAAATTATACGTTTGCAATTTACTGGGCATGATAAATACCAATCTGTATTTTGGATAGTGAGGTAGTCAGGGGTGCTACAAGGTTTAGCTTGTTGGTGTAAAGAAATCAGCTTCAGATGAGACCCTCAGCCAATGAGCTATTCCTGAACTGTGAAGCTTCTATCAAGGATTCTGTCTCTCCTTGGGAAGTAGTGGAGGTGGGGAGCAGCACTCAGAGGACCCCATGATGAAGTCAAACCATTCTAAAATAGCTTCAATACTTACAATGGGGTGGACTTGGGTACCATAACTGTGACAGAAAAAAGGGAGAATGGGGGACACACATGGAAAATAAATTTCTAAATAGTGGTGCTGCCATAAAGACCAACACAGTTTTAAATTTTACAAGGCTACTCAAATTCATCTATGTTAGCAAACATATATGGGGATTCAGTTACACTAAGTAGCCATGTGGTGTTAAAGGGACACTCCAGGCAGCTAAACAATTTAGATGGGCTTAAAAGAAGTTGCGGTGGTATAGAACCTACCTTGGCAATCCGTATGAAGGGGACTGCCTTTCAAGCCATACAGTCCCCTTCGGCAAGTCTGACTCTTCTGAACCATGTGAGTGTGAAACAGTTCCCTGAATGCTGTAAAATTAAAAAAAAAACCACAATTATATATATATATATATGACAAAAATGTTTTACTACAGCAACATGGATGATAATTAAATTTTTAGTGTATTTTCATATTAATACATAATGCTTCTGCCATATGTTCTTGAAGGGGCCTGCTTGCCTGCCTCCTGCCAAAAGACTATGGGCCCTTTAAAAACTTATGTAAACAGACTTGGTTCTTGGGATTTTATATTTGGAACAGGTGCACGAACCAGAGACCAACCGTGAGCTTGTTAACCCTAATTGACAGTTTGTAACACCTTCCACCGCAGCGTTCTAAGAGTTCATCTGGGTGGCCGCTGTTCGCATGAATGACAAAGAGGTGGCAGCCACCTTGTTCCTGTAAACGCAGGCAGCCACGGCCGGTGCAAGGATTTCTGCCGCCCTAGGCAAATATCCATTTTGCTGCCCCCCTCATGTCACACATTCACTGACAGACACACACTGGCAGACACACACATTCACTCACTGACAGATACACATACACTCACTGACACACACACTCACTCACTGACACACATACACTGACACACACACACACACACACTCACTGACAGACATACACTCACTGACAGACACACATACACACAGACACTCATTGACATACATACACTCACTCACTGTCACACACACACACATACACACTCACTGACACACACACACACACAGTTACTGACAGACATACACTCACTCACTGATAAACTTATCCTCACTCAATAACAGACACAAACACAAACTCACTGACAGACACTCACTCACTCACTGACAGACATGCATACACTCACTCACTGACAGACAGACAGACACTCACTGACATACATACACTTACTCACAGACAGATAGAGACACACACACACACATACACACTCACTCACTGACAGACATACACTCACTGACAGACACACATACACACACACAGACACTCATTGACATACATACACTCACTCACTGTCACACACTCACTCACTGACAGACACTCACACACACTCACTGACAGACATACATACACTCACTCACGGACAGGCGCACACAGACACAGACACTCACTGACATACATACTCACTCACTGACACACACACAGACAGACACTCACTGACACACACCCACACACAGGCAGACACTCACTGACATACATACACTCTGTCACTGACAGACAAACACACACACACACATGTATACAAAAAAGAGGGGAAACCACTGTCTCAACCTAAAAGAAAATGAACAGCTCATAGTGAAAAACCATATGAAGCATGCATACAGACACGCTACTTGAAACACTCACAGAGTGGAGATAATCAAAGCACCTTCAGGGTTAAGTATAGAGCCACTGAACTCAGGAACCCAGGAACCAGAAAAAAGGAGGAATTATAGTATAAAAATAAAATCATATTTATTAATAAAACGCCACTGGTCCTACGTGTTTCGTTCTATCTAGTAGAACTTCCTCAGGGATCTCTCCAGTTAAAAAGTAAATACGCATACAAATATGCAGTACACAAAAAATTCCCACTGGAATCGCCTGCGTTCAGTTCTACATAACTTAGAAGGGCACTGTTTGGTGGAAACATTCCCACAAACAAGGTGAACAAGCTCCAGGGTCCGACTATTGACTATTGTGATGGACCACCTGGCACCCCGACCGGGTACCTCCGTGAATCGCTGCTTCCTACTAATCCTTGAGTACCAAAAGCACTGCACCAGATACCATAACCACCGTAAACCCCACAAACTGCCGCAGCTTGGTTGGGGTCTCATCGTCCCTAAAAGGCAGTCCCCTGATAGCCCTGATCTGGGTGACCAACATATCCAAAAATCACCCAGATCAGTTCAGGGGTTCAGGAATTTCCTGGAAGTCATAATTTTGACTGACTGCACATGGTCCTATGCCCAAAACAGTACCAAGAAATCAGTTCTAATGGTCGGTCAAGTTTAGTAGTCTTTTACAGGTGTAAGAAATTATGACCCTCTTACAAGGATATTCTTTTAGGGAATGTGTGACAAATAAGACACAAACACAAGTGTATAATAAAATGTATTGTTAATATTAATTTAAGGATACTGTTAGATTTTAAAAAGGATATACACATTACACATTATAACCATAGTCAGTCCAAAACCAAAAGATACATAATAAAAGGGCAATACTTAAACATTTCAATGGAGGTCTTCCCCTGGCGCCTTCATCTTGGGTAATCTGGGACAGACTATCAGTTCACCATGGCCCTGCTTGCTGTGCTGTCCTCTCCAAAGAGACAAAGAGAAAGAGCCTTCCTTGGATGTTGTCCTTTTAAAGCCTGATTCTTGGAGTAATAAACTACAAGTCCCAGAATTCCTTTTCCCTCCCAAAAGTGGTTTATCCCACCCTCTTTCTCCAGAGAGTTCCTTCTTTACACAAGTCTTTCCCTTTGATCTCTTCCCTCCAGCTATACTGTAATGTTCGAAGTCACCAGTTAGGGTTGGTTCCTGGGTAGGTTAGAAAGCTTGGGAAAACACACACAATTCCATGGTTACACCTAGATGTTAATTCTCTGATCTCCTGATAACATACATGGAATATGGGGGGGGGGGGGGGGGGGGATGTTGTACAATGCAATTGAAAGCTTTGATCCTTATCACACTGTTATCAAGGATAAACCCCAACTTGTGAAACCAGTCACATACACAGAAAGTTATATACAATATTGCAGTTTGGCATATCAATTTCTTACACAGGTTTCCCTGCAGGGCCCATAGTCTGTGGGCAGTAGACTGACAAACAGGACCCTCCAAGAGCGAGTGACAAGGCTACTTTTGTCACTTATCTTCCCTCCCAAGGGGAGACTAACCAGGTACCTGACCTCCTATCGGTCGGTACCTGAGTTAGTCAACAACCCACCCACTTTACCTGTAGCTCTCGAGTGTCCAGCTTTTTTCTGTCTGTCCAATGCTGCAGAGGGGGTGTCTGGTACTCCTGGTCTCTCCGTTTCTTTCCGGTTTGCAGTTGTGGTCAAGGGGAGGGCAGAGGCAAACTGCGCTCTGCCCTGTTGCCAGTGCTTCTCCTGGGGTGGCCTGCGGGTATTTAGGCCAGGACAAAGGGAAAGAGGAGGGTTGAGGCCAGCTGCTCTCTGCCCAGATGCCAGCTCTTCCGCTGGGTGGACTGGTACATAGTCCAGCCCTGTAACAAGGGGGCAGGTAGGGCAGAGGCCAGTGGCACTCTGCCCTGATGCCAGCTCTTCTGCTTAAATGGGGTCAGTGAATACTACCCCAGGACCTGGTTGAGGCTCTGCTGTGAGAGGAGGAATCGCCTACCTCCTCATCCTGGCATTCCTGTGAGGTTGGTTAAGGATCTGGACTGGCCATCTAGCCTCCCTGTAGGTCTGGTGCAGAGACCGTGGTCCCATCTGCGCCATTGGGTTCAGGAGGGCTGTCCTTCTGTAGTTGGGGTGAGGGACCAGCTGTCACCCCTTCTGGTATTTCTGTCTGCAGCTGGGGAGGGAGACTTGCTGTCTCCACTCCCTGAGTTGCACACTGCCGCTGGGGAGTGAGACCGACCAGCTCCACTCCCTGTAACTCACCCTGACGTGGGGGAGGAGGGACGACACCTTCTGTTCCCTGTACTTTACACTGCCACTGGGGGGAGAGACCGACGGTCTCTTCTCCTAATAACATACTCGGCCGCTGGAGAGTAGGCAGGGCCCGCACTACCTGTAAGGCGGACTAGGCAGATGCCTAGGGCGCCCCTTGGGAAAGGGCGCCGCTAGGAGCGCCGGCCCCCCTCATGCTGCAGCCGCCAGAGCGCTCTGCAGAGAGCCTCAGGCGGCTGCAGCTTTGCCCGGGCTGGTGCGTCCATGAGGGCGCACCGCCCGGGCGCAGCCAGAGGAGAGGGGCTGACAGGATGTAAGCGCTCAGCGCTCCCTCCTGTCACTCCCTCACTGTAGTGTGGCCGAGCCCTGCATGTACCCGCGGACCATACAGAGCTCGGCCACACTACAACATAGGTAGGGGAGGGGGGGGGGAAGAAAGAAACAGGGAGGGAGGGAGGGGAAAGAAGGAAACAGGGAGGGAGGGAGGGAGGGAGGGAGAGGGAAGAAAGAAACAGGGAGGGAGGGGAAAGAAAGAAACAGGGAGTCAGGGAGGGAGGGGGAAGAAAGAAACAGGGAGGGAGGGAGGGAGGGAGGGGGAAGAAAGAAACAGGGAGGGAGGGAGGGAGGGGGAAGAAAGAAACTGACAGGGGGAGGGGGGAGAAAGAAACTAACAGGGAAGTGGGAGAAAGAAACTAACAGGGAGGTGGGGGGAAAGAAACTAACAGGAAGGTGGAGGGAACGAAGCTAATAGGGAGGTGGGGGGAAAGAAACTAACAGGGAGGTGGAGGGAAATAAACTAATAGGGAGGTGGGGGGAAAGAAACTAACAGGGAGAGGGGGAAAAAACTAACAGGGAGGGGGGAAAGAAACTAACAGGGGGGGGAGAAACTAACAGGGGGGGAAGAAACTAACAGGGAGGGGGGAAGAAACTAACAGGGGGGAAGAAACTAACGGGGGGAAGGAACTAACAGGAGGGGAATAAACTAACAGGTGGGGGAAAGAAACTAACAGGGAGGTGGGGGAAGAAACTAACAGGGGTGGGGAAACTAACAGGGAGGGGGGAGAAAGAAATTGACAGGGAGGGGGGGAAGACATTGACAGGGAGGGGAATTGATGGGGAGAGAGAAATTGACAGGGAGGGGGGAGTGACAGGGGAGGGAGGGGGGAGGAACAGGAGAGGGAGGGGGAATGAGAGTAACAAGGGAGGGGGGAGAGATTGACACCCATCACACACACACACAATCACACACAATGCACCCCTTACACACAAAGACAATGAACACAGAAAAACACACAATGCATTACACACACAATGCATTACACACACACACACACGCAATGCAACCCTTACACACAATGCATCCCTTACACACACAGAAAAACACAATGCATTCCTTACACACACTCAATGCACCCCTTACACACACTCAAAGCACCCCTTACAGACTCACACACTTCATCCCTTACATACACAGAAACACACCTTGCAGCCCTTACACATACAAACACAGATTCACACAATGCATTCCTTACACACAAATCAGGACATCCCCTACACACTCCACCCCCTGTGAACAAACTCATTGGTGGAACATGAAGGTGGACCCTGGTACCCAGACCTTGAGCTGTGTAAAGGGCCCCCAAAAAATGGAGCTGCTTCCCGTTCTCCCAGAACATTGATTTTTGTGACCACAGTTACAAACAGCCTCCAGAGATCCTGTTCTACACCAGACCAGTGGAGCCAGACTGCAGCTAGAGCCCATCATCATCCTCATCTGCTTGTAAGTAGGCAATCTAGTATATTATTCGTGGCACTAATCTCTAATTTACCTCACATTAAAGAAACACTATAGTCCTCAGAACCACTGCAGGTTAATGTAGTGGTTCTGGTGTCTATAGCCTGTCCCTGCAGGCCTTTTAATGTAAACACGGCGGCACCGCAGCACTGCAGCACTAGCGTTAGTTAACATGGCAGGTCGTATGGGTGGGGCATTGTGATGTCACGGGGGGGAGGCAAACTTTACTTTTGCCTAGGGCGGCAAAAATCCTTGCACCGGCCCTGAGAGTAGGAACAACTCCCGGTAACGCTGCCTGGTGCTGGGTAGTGAGACTGACTTTCTCCACTCCCAGGGATGCTTGCTGCAGCTGGGATAAGGGACCAACAATCTCCTCTCCCTGTGACGCTGCCTGGTGCTGGGTAGTGAGACCGAATATCTCCACTGTCAGGGATTCTTGCTGCTGCTAGGATAAGGGACTGACAATCTCATCTCCCTGTGATGCTCTTGGCTGCTGGGGCATGTATATCCCCCAACGTGTGCCTGATTGCTTGCCCATTCCGCTTGGTACTGCAATTGCTGGGTCACTTGGGCCTCAAGTTCCCTGACAACCGATACCGGAACCTCCGGGCCAAAAAAAGACAGTAGTCATTGCATCTTCCGAAGGAACTCTCCTCGTATGTGAGTGTTGCCCGAGGACTAGTGCGCTCCATCATCCGAGTTCCTTTGTAGACAGGGGCGCTGTACGAATACTAGCGTTGCCCTTAAGTATACATGGTACCGGTGTCTCCAAAATGCTTCTATACTCCTAGGAAGCAATCCCACCGCTGCCACCGATGTGACAGACCGCCTGGCACCCCAACCAGGTACCTCCGTCAATCGCTGCTTCCTAGTAAGCCTTGAGTACCATAAGCACCACACCAGACACCATAACCACCGTAAACCCCACGAACTGCCGCCTCTTGGTTGGGGTCTCATCGTCCTCCACCCACCCTGGACCCAAGACCAGGATCCAGCTTCCAGTGGGTAGACCTCTCCTAGTCCAGAGAGCATAGCAGGAACAGCTCTTAGAAGAGCTAGTGATTATACTCAAGGGAGTATTGTGATATAGCAATCACTAGAGTGTATGTAGTTCTCCAATCCCCCAAACATGAGCCAAAACTTCATGAAGGGGTAAAGCTTTCTGCTTAATGGAAGTCACAGCTGGCCTTTTATGCAAGTCCCCAAGCAAGGTGTACGCCCACATGGACCTTGTTGGGGACATCACACAATCCCTCCCCTCTGCATGGGAGATAATTGGATCAGTAACTGTACTAATTCTAATCCAATTATCTCCAAGCACAGAAAAAAAAACATACATTTCTAAAAAGTCCCCAAAAGTCCCCCAAAACACTTGATATCCCCAAAAATGTTACATCCCCTGATAGCCCTGATCTGGGTGACCAACATATCCAACAATCACCCAGATCAGTTCAGGGGTTCAGGAATTTCTTGGATGTCATAATTTTGACCGGTTAAATTTGGTAGTCTTTTACAGGGTTCCCTGCAGGGCCCATAGTCTGTGGGCAGGAGGCTGGAAAACAGGCCCCTCCAAGAGCCAGTGACGAGGCTACTTTCGGCACAACTATGTTCGGCAGTTTGTTCGGTTTTTAAACTACCTAACTAGACCGACCGCAAGCCCTGATTCTCTGGAACTGTTTTGGGCAGGAGCCTCATGTGTGGTCAGTCAAATTATGTGGGAAATCCCACACCCTTGAACCGAACTGAGTGATATTTGGATATGTTGGTGCCCCAAATTGGGGCTTTCCATGTGTTTGGGGGGTACTTTTAGGGTGTTGTTAAAAAAGTATGTTTTTCTGTGTTTAGATAATGTAATTTAGATGTGTATTGTGTAGCAGTCTCCTCTCAGGTCCAGTGGGGAATGCCCCTTGAATATGACACGGTAAACCCCTTGCATGGGGATTCACATAAAAGGCAGTGTGTTGCTCCCATTAAACCATTTCTCCTTCACCCTCAACATAGCGTCTCGTCTCATGCTTGGAGGGAACAGCTACATTCGCTGCTCTGGGGATTGCTATAAACACTATACTCCCTTGGATTATAATCACCTGCTCTTTTAAGAGCATACTGCTACACTCTCTCTGGAGGAAATGTTGTCTCACTGGAAGCTGGAGTCCAGGGTGGGCGGAGGACAGCGAAACCCCAGCCAAGCTGTAACGCTGGGCACGGGAACTTCAGTGGTTATGGTGTAACCGTGGGCGGTTCCCTTATTTACCTCTATAATGTCTTAAAGCATAGAACTTAGCAGGGCTAACCATACAGATATCTTAGCCATAATGTTATATAGTTAGTAAGAGATCCTCTATTTAACATATGTAAATAATTGAGAATACAATATAAAATAAGGATTGTCTTGGAAGCAATAGTTTTGTCTTTTAGATATTTATTATATAAAAATATAAATATAGACATATAACATCCATTATAGCAGAGTTTATAAGATGAAATTAAATGCTTGCAAATATCATTAATAGGTTAACATACCCTTCTGAACATGTCATCATGTCAGCCTCTCAGTCATTTTAAGATGGAGCAGCGTCTGTCTCCAAGTCTCTCCTCTGTCTCTTAACATTTAAAAGTACACCTATTTATACCTTAAGTGTCGTCATTTTAGAGTCACCATAGTTCATATATGAAAAAGTAACTTGTCTACTTTAAATCAATTTAGGACCTCCCTTAATTTGGCAAAGATACAAGGCCATAACTAAAGGGTGTATACGTCATGGAAATTTTCCTGACTTAGTTCAAGATGGCATCTTAAAGTCTGAATAGCTTATCTGTTGTTTATACTAAGACGTAAGTGCACAGTCGTGGGAGATTCACGGATTTGGGGAAGTTCCATTAACTTGGGGTTACCACAGTATATTGTGTACTGAAAGAGTCGTAGTATAGCCTTGAAACTTGTTTATGCGTTATTGTTATTGTTATTGTAATTCGTCTGGGACAAAATGGCGCAAACATATTATGCACTGAGGTTATTGCTTAAAGAAACATCTATGAAAAACAATATGTTCCATTTCTAACACCTTGTCAGTTTGCAATATCTCTTAAAGACAAAGTACACAGTTTAAGAAATACAACATTTCATTCTAAAACTTGTAATATTTGCATTTGCCCATAACACCCTCTCCATTAAACTGTGGACATTGTAGACCATTTCTTCCTTAAATTAGTGAACCAATTTTCTCCAACAGTCTAGGTTTTTTGTGCTCCCAGCATCTTTGGTCATTGTTGTAACAGTAAAATATCCATAGTGTGATCTTTGCCTGTAAAGGTGGTTGATTAAAATGAGCAAAGCTTTTGTCTAGGAAAGAATTGAAAAGAACACAAAGTTCCAGAGTAAGATATTCTTGGATGGATCCGGATACGAATTGTAATCCAAAGTTAAAAGTAGTAATTGTATTTGTAATCCAAAGTCTTTAAAGGTCTGTAGAAGTTTACATTCCTTAGATACATTGCTGGAGGTTGTGTTTGTAGAATACCCGGGTATTTGTTGTAGAGTATAGGTTGTAGAGTCCAGCTTTCCAAATATTTGGCTAGAATGGTTGCAGATATTGAATCGGCATCATCTGTTATCACCGTGGTGATGGTGTTGGTATTTGTCTTTGTCTTTGCTTTTTTTGTTTTGTTTTTTCATGAAATATCTTTACACCGATTATGATGTGTATAGATTGGATACTCTCCGATATTCTTTTACGGAATAAATTAATTGACAGCATTTCCAAGACATTGTCTTAAGTGACATGGTTCCCATTATAGTAAATGTTATGTTGATACAGCAATCGAAGTGGATTCTCAAAAACGCCTCTTTTTGCTGTACTGGAATCTTTGTAACATCTCAGTGATAGACATCTCAATGACATCAGGTGCTGTTGTGCTAAAAATGTTAACAGGTAAAATCTGTGGAAAAATCTTTACATTTGTTATACTTTGTATAATAATGATAGATGAAATAGTAACATAGTTAATCTTTCTAGTGTTTTGTTTTAAAGATAAACACCCTTGTATATGATTTAGATATATAAGGATAATTTGAAGCAGCAAAGTATTTACCACCTTTGTTCACAATGGTATGTAAAATTACATTCTCTTTAAATGTTAAAAATACTCTTTTATTCAAAATCTCTCTATATATTTGGAATAGTTGCTAATTGGAAATATGACGTTAATTATCTTTCTTGGTCCTGTTAGGTAGAAGACAACCTATTCCCTAAGTTACAATTAGTAAATATAATAACTATAGTTATTAGTGGCTTAAAATACCAGAAACACCCAAATATTGAATTTTATTTTTATTTTTTTTACCAAGATCTGACAGCCATTGTGGAAAGTCACGTTCGTAAGATTGGATGCTTAACAATGAGAATCTTAATTTTTTAAATATATTTACCAGCGGCTGTTGGGTGTAACTTAAGATGATTTGGATTTTTTATTATTTCTAAAAGTGAGTTAAGAAAGCACTTAGATGCAATATTGAAGGTATTTATATTTTAACTCTACCTTTGTATAGGTGGCGTTATGTACCTTTAACCATCACAAACCAAATAACATTTTCTTGGTATTTGAAAAACCGATAAAATATTTGATTACGTGTATTTTAATATATATACATAGAGTGGTATGGATGTTGAATTTATATCTTTGACATCTTTTCACCAGTTTGCAATTTCCAAAATCATCATGTATATCACCTGGACGGGTTAATCCATAATACTCTTTTACTTTCCATTGACTGGCCTTGGCTCTGGCAGACTGAATATTTTTATCATTATAAATAAACTTTATGATAGTTGAAGTAAAGTTTCTGCCTGTCTTTCAGTTAAGTTTTAACTGTTGAAGTACTTCACTTATATTAATTATACCACTCTGCAAACTTATACGGATAACGAGTAGTTTCTGATTTAATAAGAACAGTTCACATTTTCTTCTAAAGTTTAAACGTTATTGCAGTTGTTATTGTAATCATATGATCTTTAACTATCATGATTCAATTATTCATCTGGGTAATTAGCTGTTATGCTCTTATACTTTATCTAATATATTTGTTTGTAGGCCATACTGCAGCTGCATTTGGCATTTTAGCAATAATTTCCAATTGCGTTTCAGATATTCACAAAGTCTATCCACCTTTGTAATTAACACATTATGTGTTTATTTGATACCATTAATTATAGTATCTGTATTATATTACACGTTGTCACTGACACATTTCTGATACAGGGAAACAAATAGCATGATTGCTTTAGTAATTATAATTTTTCTGTCCATGCACCACATTCCTGGAAGTCCAGAATATAGCAAAAATCCTTTGTCGTTTGATTCTATGGAGCCATTTAACGTTTTGATTGGTATAGTTATACCAAAAGAGCAAGGAGTACATCGGTAGATCACATCTGCAACAGAACCATGACAGATTCCTTGTTGTATCAATGTCTCTGTGTTTATGTTTACAGGAGTTCTTTGCTTTGCAAGTATGTAAATAATATGTAGAGTTTAAGAAAAGCTGCAAATCGTGCTTTAGTACAAGTGTCCCATGATGTCAGGTTTCTGAAAGATTTTGCTGGCCTTTTATATTCCATTCTGTTGGCAGGGCATCTGCTCTTAGTAGGCCTGTGTTGTTATTATTTATTAATTGCATCAAGGTTTCTTTCGTTAATTGATATGTTTCTTCCGAATTCAAATTCATATGCCACCAAATGTCATTGTAAAGTTCATTGTTACAGAATATTGTTCCAGCATGGTTTTCACTCCAGTACGAAATCTATATTCCTCTTCTTCTGCTCCTTCCTATTAACCACGTTTTCTGAGTTGTAGGCAACAATCTGTGTCTTGTACTGTGAGGCGCTTTGATAGTCAATCAGGTTTTCTCAGTACCATGTTCCATCTTGAGAAACAGCTGGGTGTTGACAATTATCAGCCTTTATTTCTTTTTCCGGTCATCTTCTGTCTGGATAATAGCAATGTCCAGAATTAACATAGCACTTCTTTTCAGCATAAGAAGGCTGTTTGCGGTAGTCATTCAATGATAAACTATATTGCATAGTCTTTTCTTACATCACCTTCATAGGTGCATCCAAAGTCTTTCACAAGCATCTTTTTCTGTTTTCAGCATGCTTTGCCATCATCGTTGAGTCCATTATTAGGATTTGAAATAGTCCAATCACATCTCTCTCATGTATAATCGGTTTTTGGAATGATCTCAGTAGGTTCCTTGTGAAATACCAGTGTATTCATTTCACTGTGAGCTGTGTCTCTCCTTTTGAGAAGGTTCTTGGAGGTAGTCCTCACGATCAAAGAACTTGTATAGTGTGCAGTCCAATTCAGTTCAGGTGCTTCCTGCTTGTTAACATAATCCCAATGCAGTTTTAAAACGACAGCTTGGGTTGATGTTATGATAATGCTGCAGATTGTAAGAAGGAGACACCATAACCAATTTTCTAGCATCCTTTTGCTTCCATCTTTGCATTTCTTTCTTACTGTATAAGATAATTCAGGTTCAGTCTCTGTTTTCTCCAGTCTTTCTTATAATGATGTTGATGATTCATTTTTCATACATTCCATGTTCACTGGAATCTGTCTGTTCATCCTTCTCCTTCACATTTGCAGGTTCAAATGTCAGATCACGATTCAGTCTGTTACGTGGCTATGATTCTGGTGACTTTTCTGTCGTCCTCTATTTGTTTTATCTTGTCATCTTTAACAGCATTCACTGTGTCAGTCAGTGGTTCTGTGAACGTCCTGTTAGTAAAATATCAAAACTTACTGTTCTCTGTTGGCTCTGATTGTTCTCTGTAGTAAAAGTTCTCGGAGTCACCCTCTCCAGGACAAACTGGCCAACAGTAAGAAAAAGTTGGTGGTGCATGGTGAGATGGGCTGAAAAAAAAAAAAATTCCCTAAATTTCTCTAATAGAACCAATGGTTCTAAGCTCTCCCTGGTGCAGAAATATGTTTGTCAGTGAAAAACATGTAACATTTCATATGGTGTCTCACCATTTGTATCATCAGGTATGTTGTGAATGCTTATCTGTACCATAGGAATAAATAGATACCACTGTGTGGGGCAAGCAACTGGTAACTTGGTTAATAATCATTTAACCCTCAGCATTTTCCCAGACCACAACCCCACTACTTTGGGGGTGGTTGGGGCACTGAAATCCCAAAGTAACCCAAATGTGGTTGCCCAGTTTTAGGTTTCCTTTGCAGTAACTGCAGGACCACCATCCAAATGGATGGTCCTGGGATTATCAAATGCATACTAAGGAAGTGAGACTAGAAAACGTGGCATCAGAGGTTGCACTTCGCACAGGATATATCCAAGTAAACCTGGTACATGCATCAACACATACAAAAGCATATTCATAACCATGAGATGTTGGCAAACTTCCAATGTATAGTAATTCAAAAAGTACGTTAGATATTAATATTTCAATAAACAGTACATCAGTAATGTGGCAATAAGCAAATGCTTATGATTACTAAACACATGAATTACAGTATATCCCATATTGGACCATCAATATTCCTTTTCAGGAGTTAGTAGTAGATTACCTCTCTCTATAAGAGCTTGTCCTAGCCATGAAAAAGCTTTTGGGCAAGTCTATCTTTCCTCTATAAGAAGAACAATCAACATATTACCTTCAATGGTTATTATGTAATTAACCCCTCTAAATGATAGGAGTATTTATGCGGATACCAGGTGGATAAGGTCTGGATATCCTTGCAAGCATAAACTCTGCATCATGACTGAGAGATAGGGTATGCTTTTGTGATCCAGTGACCACAGACACATTGCATCAAAGTGCCTGTTAACGGCCAACTATATGAGGAGAGGGCCCATGCTTTGTTATAAGCATGTCCATACACGTATTACAATGCCAGGCTTTCAATTTGTTTCCACAAAGCAACATGCAGTTGTGGATATAAACACACGACGTAGCGTAAGAAAAACTATTTGAACACCAGACTGAGACTCGAGATCAGTGGACCAAAATAGATAAATTAAATCCTATCAATTAATATACTTTCAATATACTTTCTCTAAATTACTTTATCCTCTGTATTAACTATGAAATATTAAAGTTAAAACAATAACATTTAACAGCCAACTTTTAGTGTGCATAGGAATTACAAGGCCGTTCGTAGCGTGAGATAAAGAACAGCTTTTTTAAAATCCGAATAGTCTGTGAACACAAAATGACCTTGCGCTGAATATTCACTTGCAGGGGAAAAAAACAAAACCTTTTTTTCTTTTCTTTAGTAAATTAATTATTTAATTAAACATAGTTAGAAACTCCCTCAAAGTCCCGATGACTTTGCAAGAAACATGTCGTCTTTAAATACTGGGTAAGTCTATTAAACAGTGAAATAGTATTTTTACCCTGTATATTATGTCACAGCTATAATGTGCAGTAAACAAACTATGTTATAAGTGTTGTGCAAACTGTTCATTAAAAGCCAGTGGTCTAGCGGGCCATAGAATATTTATTTATTTATTCTTTAAAGCTCTGACCTCAATCGGTAAAGCAATATTGTAATGGTGTCCATTGCAATCTGCTGTCTTACTTGCTGCTGTCAAAAATTCTGAATATGTTCAGAGATTTCTTGGGCAATAATAAATCCCCAAAAAACAACAACTTTGCATTTATGCTAAACTTGCCTGTTGTAAATGTATTCTGTATATTTCTTGACATAAGTACTTGTACTTAAATCTGTTTAACAAAACTGTTTATATTGTGGTAAATATATATATATATTTATTATTATTTATTTATTTTTAACATTGCTTAATTTTTAAAGATACCTGCATATTTAATGAAATATCCTTTATATGTCTTTAAGGCATAAATATCTGCAAATTAAGTTTATATACAAAATGCATGTTCTGGATGTTCCCACAATACCTCTTCTATTATTATATTTTTTATTTTATTTTATTTTATTTTAAGTGTGAAATCTGATTCCTCTTAGGATGAGCACCCCTCCTCAGCCCCCCAGTTTCAGATGCCCCTTTGGAGGTGACCACAGAAAAGTATAGATTTTATAAAATAGATGTGAGGGGGCCTTGGACAGTAAAGTCACTTTAATTATACTTTTCATATAGCAGATATGTGATATGCAATGGGATTTACTATATCAGAGCATTATCACTTTAATTGACACTGCATTATTCTTTATGCATTATGATTTTTCTTTTTTTCTTAATTTTTAATGTCTGTTTAGAATATTGCTGGCTTTGCAATATCACATTAATTTTGCAGTATATATATTCACAATGCTCTTACAACATATCATTAAAATTAGCCTCCTTCAGTATTAGCACTATCTACCACTGGAATTAGTGTAAGATACACCAATATGTGGTGGAACTGAATCCCCATATATGAGATTTGAAACTGTATTTTTATTTCTACGCTGTGCCCTAATCTGTATTTATATACATAATTGTGGCAGCATATAGCTTTTAAAGAAGCAATTATTTCCCCCATCATGTGTGGTTGACTGTGGACTTTTTAAAACCTACTTTTTATTTTTATTTTTTTTTTAAATCTGTTTCTGGCTCTGAGGGAGTAGGCTGCTGAATGCATGTAAATGCTCTTATTACCTAGTCTATATACATTTATTTATAAACAACATTGGTGTATTTATTTTATTTTATGTGTTATGAAAACTTAGTTTATAAAATTCACTGAGATTACATGTGTCTGATCTGATTAGAGTCAGTAGTACAATATCATTGTTCTAATTTCCTTACTGCTAGCACTACAGGTACAGTGGGATAGTACCACTTATTTAAGTAAGCTTTCCCTTTTAAAATTGGTGGATTTTAATCCTGTCATTGCAATAGACTAAAGACTGTACCTGAGTAAGCAAAGTCATTATGTGCAGGGATTGTGCACTTTAAATAGTAGAATACTTATGCTATTCTAGTGAATTGGGCTGGCTACTTAACACATCATTTAGTATATTTTGGTTACATTTAAAGCTGTAAATGTATTTAACATTTTATTTAAATAAGCCTTTAATAATTTCAGTTTAAAAGTTATCAGAGATCCTGTATAGTTACAATTTTATTTTGCCCTGATTTATCTTACATATATATTATTTTTAATCATTTTATAAATATTTATTTTTGCAGAGCATTTAGGGAAGCAAAGGATGTATAACCACCGGTTGCATTTTTTCTAGGAGGGTAGTATAATTTCAACTCTGTTTAGGAACAAATATGAGCTAGTTAGCATATATTATATAAAATATATGCTGCAGTGTACTGCATTGTACTGCACTGAATGTATTAAAAGCCATGTCTTTCTCTTTATGGCTGTATGTAATAATGTTGTTCATAATTTGGAATATAAACCAACGACTTCTCAATTCCTTGGAATGTTTACATGTCTCTATCTCTGCAACCTTGGCTGGAAACTCCAGACTTCAAAAATAGTTATGCTGTTATAATTCCTGATTTTTAATGAACAGCTAGCGTAACTGACAATATGGAAATTATCACTGTTTTATGAAACTTTTCATATATAGTGGACATTAGAATCCAGAACGCAGTAATTCAATAATTAAAAGTCCTGTCTGTCTGTTGCATGAATGTTTTCATTAAGCCATAATGCAATTTTCTTTGCATTCTTGGAATTAGACTTCAAATTTCATCGCTCTCTGTCTTATCACTTTTCTTTTGACAACATTTTGCATTAATCTTTTTCCTGCGCATGCATACTACGCAGCTACAAAGAGAACATATCCCCCTGCCTGCAATCCACTGTCCTGGAACTAATGGGCCATGCTGTGCTGGTGTATTAGGCATATCAGGGAGATTACCAAATATGTATATTTGTTCTCTTACGATATTAAGATCCACAATTTCAGCATTGTATGCTAATTACAATGTACCTGGCAACTGAACTTAAAGTGCCTTGTACAAGTTCACATTAAAATCATCTCTAATGATGAAGATCTCTCTCTGAGTCTGGGCTGCAAATAGCTCAATAGATTCTTGATATTTCAAGACTTGTGCCATGACAAAGTATTGTGTCTTCTCTTACGTATAAGAGGTTACCTAGGTATTTATTATTTTTTATTAAACGCTTCCAAGTACAAGTCCCTTCGTGGTCGCCAATTGTAACCGTGGGCGGTTCCCTTATTTACCTCTATAATGTCTTAAAGCATAGAACTTAGCAGGGCTAACCATACAGATATCTTAGCCATAATGTTATATAGTTAGTAAGAGATCCTCTATTTAACATATGTAAATAATTGAGAATACAATATAAAATAAGGATTGTCTTGGAAGCAATAGTTTTGTCTTTTAGATATTTATTATATAAAAATATAAATATAGACATATAACATCCATTATAGCAGAGTTTATAAGATGAAATTAAATGCTTGCAAATATCATTAATAGGTTAACATACCCTTCTGAACATGTCATCATGTCAGCCTCTCAGTCATTTTAAGATGGAGCAGCGTCTGTCTCCAAGTCTCTCCTCTGTCTCTTAACATTTAAAAGTACACCTATTTATACCTTAAGTGTCGTCATTTTAGAGTCACCATAGTTCATATATGAAAAAGTAACTTGTCTACTTTAAATCAATTTAGGACCTCCCTTAATTTGGCAAAGATACAAGGCCATAACTAAAGGGTGTATACGTCATGGAAATTTTCCTGACTTAGTTCAAGATGGCATCTTAAAGTCTGAATAGCTTATCTGTTGTTTATACTAAGACGTAAGTGCACAGTCGTGGGAGATTCACGGATTTGGGGAAGTTCCATTAACTTGGGGTTACCACAGTATATTGTGTACTGAAAGAGTCGTAGTATAGCCTTGAAACTTGTTTATGCGTTATTGTTATTGTAATTCGTCTGGGACAAAATGGCGCAAACATATTATGCACTGAGGTTATTGCTTAAAGAAACATCTATGAAAAACAATATGTTCCATTTCTAACACCTTGTCAGTTTGCAATATCTCTTAAAGACAAAGTACACAGTTTAAGAAATACAACATTTCATTCTAAAACTTGTAATATTTGCATTTGCCAATAACAATGGTGTAGGGTGCAGTGCTTGAAAGTACTAGAAGTTACTAGGAAGCAGCGATTGGCGGAGGCACCCAGTTGGCGTTGATGTAGAATTATTAAAAACCTTTATTAAACCTTTATTAAATTTTTGCACTAACTCCATTTAACTTCATTATATGACAGATTTTATTTAGATTATTAGAAAGAGAATGTATTGTATGTATTTTCTAGAAGGATATGACTAACACCGGAATTATCAAGTTCCTGTAATATGTAACAAAGTATACCATAGCTAGCCCATGCTAATGAAATGTCCATTCTCTAAAAAGCCTGAGAAACTAACCTTGAAGCTAAACTCAAAATGGCTGGCTGCCAGATTCCCCCTCCCATCGAGTGAGCCTCGTGCTAAAGAGCAATGGCGACTGAATCTCATGTCTTACCCTTGTCAGAAATGACGACATCCCATGATGGGAGGATGCCCCACTAGCCACTCAAATCCCTAAGCCAATTACTAATATAGATGGGAGGGCATTTAACTTACCACTTAATACATAGACCAATTAATGATGTTTATTTGTTGTTATCTTGATATTCAATGATGATGTAATTTTGCTCTTATAAGGGTCTGCGAGCCCGCTTTTTCTCCAGATGCCATTAAATTTTCTGAAGTTATTTTAACCTGAACTGCATGTGTCAGTGTGAATTTACTTCTGCGTATACGCAATTTAATCATCTCAGATTTGGACAGGAACAGATAGTCATTCAAACATATTTGTTTGCTTAAAATAATCTATATCAATGTGCCAGGTGGTCCACCACACCAATATCAAAATACACTTAGAATTAAATTTAATATTATATATATATATATATATATATATATATATATATATATATACACATACACACACACACACACACTTATATTTTACGTGTTTATGCATTTAATTTAGTTTTTGAGAAGTCAAGAGAATTTAATTTACAAGCCCTATATTTAACCTGCAGTGTTTGTGTGAAAATGCAAAATACAAATATTAACGCTAATGATCATTTATGCAAATTTCTCTGTTTTTTACAATATCACTGTTTATATCATTCTGTGACAACATTGTAAACCTTATCTAAACGAATGCTGATATGACCTTAAAAAGAAAAAAACGAAATACAAATAAAAATGATATTTACAAAAAAAAATAAAAAATATTAACGCTAAGCCTGTATTAACTCAATAATCTCCGGGCAAAAAAAACACATATTTGCATAAAGCCCCAAAAGTACAGCAAAACACATAATATCCCCACAAATGTTACACCCCCTGATAGCTCTGATCTGGGTGACCAACATATCACAAAAATCACCCAGATCAGTTCAGGAGTTCAGGAATTTCCTGGAAGTCATTTATTCAACCGACCGCAAGCATGGCCCCATGCCCAAAACAGTTCCAGAGAATCAGGGCTTGTGGTCGGTCTAGTTTGGTAGTTTGAAAACGAACAAACTACCGAACAGAGTCAATAGTCTTACCCTGGAGCTTGTTCCCTTCATCCAGACAAATGATCCCACCGAGCAGTGCTCTTCTTACTTGTATAGAACCGAACGCAGGCGATGATGGAAGTCCAGCGGTGTTCGGGAGTTTCTGTAGCCAATTTTAGTTCCAAGAGATTCATGCCCAAACACCGCTGCCTGCGTTCATGCGAACAAGATGGCCGCCACATCGTGGTTGTCAATAGGAATTGCGGCCACCCAGACGAACAATTAGAACACTGCGGTGAGAAACGTTCCAAGTTGTTAATAGCTGTTAAAAAGCTCCAGGGTGGTCTGTTTGCACGGCTGTTCTGTAAACGAGCCATATAATCCCAATTGCAGGAGACTGTAACATTATTTTTTCACAGGGTCCATAGTCTGTGGGCAGGAGGCTGGCAAGCAGGCTCCTCCAGGAGCTCGTGGATAACTCAGGTAAAAAGGGGAGTTTGTCACAGAGGGGATTTACATGTAGCCCTTTCTTGTATTTTTGTGCAGATTTTTGGTACACAGTAATGACTACTAAACTCACTGTCTGATTTTCGACTCTCGTTTTCGTATTCTTCCAATTGCTTTTTAAGCTTATTCACTTCCTGTGCATTTATATCCTCCATAACTTTCAGTTCTTTTTAGTGATCAGCATGACGGATATTATGTTCAGCAAGTAAATCTTGATATTTCCCATCTTGAATTCCCAGACTGTCTCTGCATGTGTCCAATCTGGTATTCAGTACATTGTCCAAGCATAAAGAAAGGCCAAGAGTGTGTTATGTACCCGATTTTTTTTTTTTTTTTGCTTTGTTGCTTTGGTCTCCAATTAAGATGTCTTTAAGATGTAATTTATGGATGAATCGTTTAGAGTGGTAGAATTAACCTCCTGTTCTATCTCATTCATCCATTCTTCATAGACTATATCAACCTTCATATATGTATGAATTTTGACTAGAGCATGAAGTTTCAGATCTTCAATTATTTGGACATTGTCTGATACAGATGGATCACTGGACTTATTTTCAAACACCAAATTAATCTCAATACAAAACTTTTTTCTATATTAATATTGCATGAATTACACAAATATCAATGCCTCTGAATTACTGTGTGAAATACAATTTCAACTAATTACCTCAGCGGTACGCATCCAAATTGTGAGGATATTTATGGAGTGATAAATATTAAAAATAATATTTTCTAAAAAATTATCAAAAATGAATTTAATATTTTTTATTATATCAAAAATGTATATATTGGCACTGTACCCCTGATTATAAATTTAAAGCTGAGAATTACCCACTATTTTTAATTCTCCTAGATCCTGGAGTACTTTTTATTAGTATAACATAATTATACATATGGCAACTGTTTAATACAGTTTAGATAATAAGAGCAGCATTTTATTTTATCCACATTGATGCAAATTTCAACAAGATTTACAACAGGACACTTCACTTTGAAATCAGCTTGCTAAACATTCCTTAACACAGAACACAGCATCTCACAGCAGCATAAAAGCAATAAAAACTTTGTCTGACAGTCAAATCACACTGAATTAACTCATTCACTGCTGGCTACAATTCTCATAGGCAAGATATTATTTTATATCGCAAAATTGCCAATGCAATATTTCTCATACCAAATCATTTGGCCATTCCTATGTCCATCCAATAAGAGTAATTCCGACCAGATTTAACATTTGCACAATTTTATCTTTCCTAATTAAAGATGATTATCCCTAATCAAGATAAGTCTATATCTCTGAATAAGTATATAGGGGTGTATATAAAAAAATCCCCCTCTCTATCTCATTAGAGATATCTTTGCCAGAAGCTCAAGGAAGCAGGCTGAAGGGTCAGTGTAGGACCCGCTTTAGGGGGTCTGCCTTGACGTTGGCAGGTGGGCATTCCCTCCAATGGCCATTGGAGCAACTAAATGACCTCCATTTGTCTAAATATACATAGGGATTAAGGAGAGAGCGCAGGTAACCTTTTTCTTTTCTTTGGTTTTTACTATATTTCTGAATAAACATTTGATATGCTAACATTTGGTAAATTTACCATTAATATATTGTTATCTCTATTTTACCTGCAGGAATGGAATTTTTATAACCATATATTCCTTAGCTAATTATGATTTCTAATAACTGAAATCTGACCAACCTTTATCCAGATATATATTCCTGCTATTGGTAAAAGTGTGTTAATTTAATTTTAATTAAATAAAACCAGTATAATAACCAACTCTTTTGTAGAATTTCTATCAGATTTGAAGATATGTCCCAGGAATTCTGAAAGCAGGTATGAGTATAGAGAATTGTGTGAAAATAAAAAAAGTTTTTAAAGTTCCGAATTTCAATATTAAATGTTAGTTGGAAAAGATACAAAGAGTTAGGTGTGTCCAACTTTGGCTCCAGATCTCAGATTTTTAAAGGGGAATTTCCATATATGTCACTTGTTGACAGTGACCAATAGATTAAGGTAGGTGTGTCTTCCCTACAGACCATCATCTAGATCAGGGATAGGCAACCTTCGTCACTCCAGATGTTGTGGACTACACCCCCCATAATGCTCCTACACCCATAATGCTAACAAAGCATAATGGGAGGTGTAGTCCAAAACATCTGGAGTGCCGAAGGTTGCCTATGCCTGATCTAGATTTTGGTCAGTAGATGGCACAATTACATCACCAAAAATTCTTGTGTGGAAGTCAAGTTATCACTTTGTATAATGGGTTAACCGTATTTTGTGATGCGTTTGAGATCATCTTGGCTATCTTTATAATACCTATTCGTCAAAAAGCTGTGAAACTTGAAAGTGTTTTCTTCTGGTTTTACCAGACTTACTGTCTGGTGTGGTGTCGTTAAATTACAATTTTCACATCACTGAACCCTTGTTTACCTTCTTAATACAATGTATCTTTGTATCAATCCTTAATATTTAAAAAGTAAAATGAATTACTTTAGTGTTATTAGTAATTCTGTGATATATACATGTCTCTTACACATTAAACTATATTATTTTAATAATATGACATTTCTTCATTAATATTATATGGCTATATATATATATATATATATATAGGAAACATGGGGGGATGGTTGCACTCACCTGCCAAGAATGGGGTACATTGACGTTGTGGCAGGCTTATGCAATATATGATCATATAATGTAACTAAACCCCCATTATTTTTTGCCTAGGTGAGGTGTTTTTTAAAGAAAACTATTACAATCTCTAAGATTTGAAATCATTGTTTAGTGAATAAGCGAGTGCGCTGGATTCTGTATTTTGTATATTTTGGCCCCAGCAGCACCCTATAATGTATGCATGTTCAGGTGAGTGCAGTCCTCTTGGTTTCTTTTATATATTTGGGAGTCCAGGCCAACTCCTTGGTTTTGCACCCCTCACTGTCACAGGTGCCTCATTCCAGGACCCTATTTAGCCTTGACTTGCAGAGAGTCCCAGTAAGGAAGTATTTCCCAAGTAAGTGGATTAATCTCATAAGAGCAAGCATTAGGCTGCTAGAGTAGGACCTGCCAAGAATGGGGTATATTGACGTTGTGGCAGGCTTATGCAATATATGATCGTATAATGTAACTAACCCCCCATTATTTTTTGCCTAGGTGTGGTGTTTTTAAAGAAAACTATTACAATTTCTACAATTTGAAATCATTGTTTAGTGAATAAGCAAATGCGCTGGGGCAAGGCGGATTTTTCAGCTTGTTCTGCTATTTTTCGTGTTATTGAAAATACAGTGCAATACCAGTGCCGGCTAATAGGTGCTGTGAATGGAGAGAGACAGGGATAGAAATTAGCAAGAAGGGTCAGCAAGGAGCAGCAAGGAGCAGGAAGGGTCTGCAAGAGAAGGAAGAGTCTGCAAAGAGCAGAAAGGGACAGAAGAAGCACAAAGATAAAGTAGGAGCAGGAGCAGAAAGGGTCTGTAGGGAGCAGAATGGGATCAGAAAGGAGAAAGGAGCAGAAGGGCGTACAATAAGCAGAAAGATAAAGGGGCCAAAGAGGAGAGAAAACAATGGCAGAAGAAAAAGAAGACTGACAAATGAAGGAGAAGAAAAGGAGATTGGAGCAGGAAGGACAAGTGAAGTGAACCCTCTACTTTATTCTGGACACCACATCATAAGGCTTTGGTACCTGGGCCTGGCAGGGAAACTTTGGACCTTCTCATCTCTCCAGGTAAAAAAGAATATCAGTGTTAATGTGTTCACTTTTATTTACTGAGTGTAAGGTAGCACAGAGTGCCGCTGGATAGTGGTGTAGCTGATTGGCTGGAGCGGTCAGCTGGCACTCTAAGCCAATCAGTAGCTCCCCATTCATAAAAAAGTAAAACATTATTATGAACTGGGAACCAGTGATTGGCTTAGAGCGTCAACTCAAATACAAAAAGAGATTTCCTACGCTTACTCCTATCACTCCTGGGTGGCAGCAACGACCACAGTACACCTCAGCCCTAATATATAGTAAAAACCAAAGAAAAAAAGTTACCTGTGCTCTCTCTTTAATCCCTATGTACATTTAGACAAATGGAGGCCATTTAGTTGCTCCAATGGCCATTGTCTGCATCAAGGCAGACCACCCCTAAGCGGGTCCTAACACTGACCCTTCATCATGCTACTTTGCGCTTCTGGCAAAGATATCTCTAATGAGACAGAAAGGAGTATTTTTACCTATATACTTTTTTTTTTTACACCCCTATATACTTATTAACCCTTAACAGGAAACACATGGGATGGGCGGCAGAATTATAACAAAGCTGTGTGATACAAAAAAGTGAATACAAATACAAAAAGAGAAGTCCTGCGCTCACTCCCATCACTCCTGGGCGGCAACAATGACCACAGTACACATCAGCCCCAATATATAGTAAAAACCAAAGGAAAAAAAGTTACCTGCGTTCTCTCCTTAATCCCTATCTATATTTAGACAAATGGAGGTCATTTAGTTACTCCAATGGCCATTGGAGAGAATGCCCGTCTGCCAACATCAAGGCAGCCCCCCCTGAGCGGGTCCTAACACTGACTCTTCACCTTGCTTCCTTGAGCTTCTAGCAAAGTTATCTCTAATGAGACAGAAAGTGGTATTTTTTTTATATACACCCCTATATACTTATTAACCCTTAACAGGGAACACATGGGATGGGCGGCAGCATTGTAACAAAGCTGTGTGATACAAAAAGTGAATACAGATACAAAAAGAGAAGTCCTGCGCTCACTCCCATCACTCCTGGTTGGCAGCAACGACCACAGTACACATCAGCCCCAATATATAGTAAAAACCAAAGAAATAAAGTTACTTGCGCTCTCTCCTTAATCCCCAGGGCCGGACTGGCCCACCGGGATACCGGGAAATTTCCTGCTGGGCCTTCAGCACCTGGTGCCGGGCAGACACCTGGTTGTGCCTCACGGCCGCTGGGGGAGCTCAGATGGCGGACGCTGGGGGAGCTGTGCTTTCTTTGCTCCCCCGCCCTCTCGCGCTACTTAATGAGACCGGGGCCGGAATATAACGTCATATTCCGTCCCAGGTCTCATTAAGCTGCGCGCTGGGGAGCAAACACAGCACAGCTCCCCCAGCAGCCGCCATCTGAGCTCCCCCAGCGCCCGCATTGTGATACAAAATTGAGTCACCTCTGTTTGAATGGTGACTTACAGTATACATTTTTAATTTCTATCTTTACAAAAGACAGTATTTCAATTTTTATAAAACAGAGAAATATATAAATCCTGGTTTGTTGGTGGGTCATGAGGGCTGGTTTTGGAACCCCTGTCTAGAGGCACATGAATATGAGGTGGATAGATGTGCTTTATTGGTTTCCTCTGACTATGGTATGTCATCACAATGAAACATGGGCTGGGCATTTATGTCTGTTTTGTTGTACATTACAAATAGCACCTTTACATCTTTTTGTTTTACTTTTCGCTTTTAACTTCTCAGAGTTGGGTTTATCAGAGTTTGTTCAAAGTCCTTCAACAGTAACTGGATGAATACTTGCAAAAACAAAATATTCAGGGATATAATCAGGCCCGGACTGGCCATCGGGCACACCGGGCAAATGCCCGGTGGGCCGCGGTGGCCGTGGGCCGAGGCCGGCAGGGGAAGGTCCCAGAATCTCCCCTGCCGGTCTTTGCAGGGCCGGCACTATCCTAGAGCCGGCCCTGCTGTATTCCATGGAGGGCTGGTGGGGAGATCAAAGATCTCCCTCACCGGCCCACATGCTTTCAAAGGTGGCCGCCGGCGGGGAGAAAGAGGGAGGGAGCCAGCCTGCCAGCAGAGGAACCCGGCGGAGCTCTATCTTGCAGCTCCGCCGGGTTCCTCTCGCGAGATCCGGAGCGTTGCCATGGCAACGACCGGATCTCGCGAGAGTGAACTCTAGCCCGCAGGCTAGAGTTCACTCACCACTGGACCACCAGGGATGGTGCACCATGCCGGTCCCCCCCACCCACTCACCAGCATGCCGGTCCCCCCCTCCCAGGCTAAAAGGTAAGAAGGGAGGGGGGGACATAATGCTTACTTATGTTTTAATTTTTTTTATTTACCCCACACACACACAATCCCTTCTATCATGTATACAGAGCACTCTCACACACATCACACTCAGCACTCACACACATCACCCACAGCACTCTCACACTCAGCACTCTCACACACATCATTCCCAGCACTCTCACACACATCACACTCAGCACTCTCACACACATCACACTCAGCACTCTCACACACATCATTCCCAGCACTCACACACATCACACTAAGCACTCTCACACACATCATCCACAGCACTCTCACACACATCATTCCCAGCACTCACACACATCATTCCCAACACTCACACATCTGCACTCTCACACACATCACACTCAGCACTCACACACACATCACACTCAGCACTCACACACACATCACACATCACACTCAGCACTCACACACATCGCACTCACACACATCACACTCACACACATCACACTCAGCACTCACACACATCGCACTCAGCACTCACACACATCGCACTCAGCACTCACACACATCGCACTCAGCACTCACACACATCGCACTCAGCACTCACACACATCGCACTCAGCACTCACACACATCACACTCAGCACTCACACACCTCACACTCAGCACTCACACACATCACACTCAGCACTCACACACATCACACATCATCCACAGCACTCTCACACATCATCCACAGCACTCTCACACATCATCCACAGCACTCTCACACACACAAATCACCCACAGCACCCACACACACAGCACCCAAACACACAGCACCCTCACACACATCACACCTCACACACACATACTGCACCCCTCACATACACACAGAACCCCCCCGCAACACTGCACCACACACATACACAATACTTCCAAACATATTTATATATATATATATATATATATATATATACACACACACACACACTAGATTCCTTGTAAGCAAACACATACTACACTCCTAAACACACTTTCTACAAACACTACATCACTTATACACACACACACTATAGCCTGCATGCACACTCTTGCTACATCCCCTATACACATTCTCTACAGCCCCTAGCCACATATGCATTACATTACACCAAAAACACAACACGCCTAAAACCGACCTTATAACACAATACCACACTACAATCAGCTCACTCTGCACACACACAATACCACAAGCAGGCTCCAAACACATGCACAATACTCTTTCCTGGCATTTTTGTCTCCTGGTATCCATTTATAGAGACACCAGAGACAAGTTGCAAGGAAACACAGTGCAAGCATGTTATTAAATTTGCTTGTGCTGTGCAGAACAAATACAGGGCTTTTTTCTCATGCTAGAGCTCTTCAGCAGAGCTCTGCGCATGGTCTGCCCTGGACGAGCATTGAACCAACATGCTCACTTTGAGAGGGGGCGTGTTTGTCATTAGTGATGACAAAACACACCTCCTCTGACCCGCCCCCTTCTTAGTGGGCCGCTGTGGTAAAAAAATGCCCGGGCTGAATTTTTTTCCCAGTCCGGCCCTGGATATAATGCTTAATATGTGGGGTAACAGCTCACAAACTAAGGAAAAATCTGACTGCAGTTCTGTGGTCAATAAGGATTTTTTTCATTGTTTGCAATTAAAACTGGGTTTGTTGCCTCAACAGCAGAAACAGATGCGAGAAAAGCTGAACTACTGACAGATGGCATTTAGGATCTTCAAAAATACTACTTGTCACTTTTGAGAGTTCATTGAAGAAATTCCTGATACAGTTCTCTTAGAAATTGTGGGGCTTGTGTGTAGGTAGATCATATATGTAACTCTGCAAGATTTCTAAACAACTAAGAATTTTTAATTGTTTGTGTGTTATTTCTATGCAGTGGCATCTCTAGGATTCATTTGTAGGGGGGCACATGGTGGGCCAGGGACAAAAGTAGGGGGGCACATTTAACCCCGCCCTCGCCTCAGTTTGACCCTGCCCATGCCGCATGTGAAGCCCCGCCCCCGACACAATGTGTTGTTGTTTTTTTAATAATCCCTGGTGGAGGATTGATTAACCCCTTAAGGACCAGACTTTTTTTGCGATGTTGTACATTTGCGACCAGGCATCTTTTTGACACTTTTGTGGTGTTTGTGTTTAGCTGTAATTTTCCGCTCTCTCATTTACTGTTCCCATACAAATTATATATTGTTTTTTTCAGGACAAAAGGGGCTTTCTTTACATACCATTATTTATATAATCTCATGTAATTTAATTTTTAAATTTTTGTAATTTTGTATATGGACATATGAATAGTTCGCATTCTTTTTATTTATTTATATATACATAGATATATATACAATTTCATTCTAAGTGTATTTTGATATAAATATATATATTAATATCAAAATACAGTTAGAATAAAATTTCGTATAGATATATAATTTTTTTTTATTTTTATTATTATTTTTAATTTTTTTAATTTAATTTAAATTATTTATTATTCATATTTTATAATAATATATATATATACAATATATATAGTTATTATATATATTATATATATACGTGTGTAAATTAATTATAAGTGTATTTTTATATTAATATATGTACATATTAATATAAAAATACACTTAGCATGACATTATATATATGATATATAGACATATATTATATAGGTATAATATATGTCTATATATCATATATATACACATATATTATAATATTTTTTTTTTATTAACTTTCACTTTAAATTTATTTCTGATTTTACAGTTGCAGGGAGACTGCCTGTCAGCACAGACAGTCCCCCTGCAGGCAGACACATGGACACCTATTGTGACCATGTGGTCGCCCTGTTGGGCGATCACATGGCCACAGGGGTCCTAAACCGCCATGGGGAGACTGTCCGGGCTGCAGGCAGTCTCCCCACACCGGGAGCACTGCCGATCGCCGCCGGGGGAACGACGGCGATCGGGTAAGTACATTTTAAATTTAGGACGGTTCAGGACCGTCGTCGGTCGGCAAGTGAAAAATGCCGATGACGGTCCTGAACCATCCAGCGTCCTTAAGGGGTTAATTTCCACAAAAGCCACACAAGCTCACTGACAGACAAAAAACTCTGACTCACACACAAGCTTACTACAGACAAACTCACTTGTATAAATACAAGGCTCACTACAAAGAAGTTCAGGGACACACACAAGCTCACTAAAGACAAGCTCACTGACACACACATGCTTACTAAATAGAAGCTCACTGACACACACAAGCAGTACCATCTTAACAGTGTTAAGGGCCCCTGGGCAAAGCAGTGCACAACAACTCACAGGAATAACATTTTTAATTATTGATAGACTGCTGAGTACATACACACAGTACACTGAATACAAACACGGAGACTGCTGAATACATACACACACACACACACACACACACACAGATTTATGAATGCACACAGACTCCTGAATGCACACAGGCGTTGCTGAATGCACACAGGCTGATTTATACACTTACACACAGACTGCTGAGTCCATACACACAGACTGCTGAGTACACACACACACACACAGACATACAGACTGCTGAGTCCAGACACACACACACACACACACACACACACAGACTGCTGAGTCCATATATACACACATACACACACACAGACTGCTGAGTCCATACACACAGACTGCTGAGTACACACACACACAGACATACCGACTGCTGAGTCCAAATACACACACAGACACACACACACACACACACAGACTGCTGAGTCCATATATACACACAGACACACACACAGACTGCTGAGTCCATACACACACACAGACACACAAACACATACTGCTGAGTCCATACACAAATACAGACTGCTGAGCCCATACACACACACATACTGCTGAGCCCATACACACACACATACTGCTGAGCCCATACACACACACATACTGCTGAGCCCATACACACACACAGACACACATACTGCTGAGTCCATACACACACACAGACACACATACTGCTTAGTTCATACACACACAGACACACAGACTGTTCAGTTCATACACACACACACACACACACACACACACAGACAGACTGCTGAGTCCATACACACAGACAGACTGCTGAGTCCATACACACAGACAGACTGCTGAGTCCATACACACAGACAGACTGCTGAGTCCATACACACAGACAGACTGCTGAGTCCATACACACAGAGACTGCTGAGTCCAGACACACAGAGACTGCTGAGTCCAGACACACAGAGACTGCTGAGTCCAGACACACACAGACTGCTGAGTCCAGACACACACAGACTGCTGATCCCATACACATACAGAGACTGCTGAGTCCATACACACACAGACTGCTGAGCAGGGCTGCCATCAGAAATCTTAAGATCAAGATGTAGAGCAAAGTGTGTTTAGAGAATATAGTGTGTGTGTGTAGTGCAGAGTGTGTTTAGTAAATGTAGTGTTTGTAGTGAGTGCAGAGTGTGTTTAGTGAATGTAGTGTGAGTATGTGTAGTGCAGAGGGTGTTTAGTGAATGTAGTGTGTGTGTGTAGTGCAGAGTGGGTTTAGTGAATGTAGTGTGTGTGTAGTGCAGAGTGGGTTTAGTGAATGTAGTGTGTGTGTAGTGCAGAGTGTGTTTAGTGAATGTAGAGTGTGCTTTCTATTAGGCCTCACCATAGTCTGCAAGCCTGTCTCCACAACACCACTTCCCTCAGTGCCTGACACACCTACCCTCAGTGACATATTAAGCACAACGGTAAATGTCCTCCTAAAAATAGGAACCAGCAGAACAATTCTGACAACTCTCATGACACTCGGTTTCCACCCCCCCCCCCCCTCCCGCCCCACTAGGAAATTGACAACCAGTCCCTGCACACTTTTAACTATTCCTGACGTAGCTGGACCCTCTCCTACTGTTAATGTTACATTACCAGGTGATAGAGTAGTCCCTTTGAGGTTAGACACTGGGACAGTCCGTTCTGTTGTGCAGGAGAAATATATTTTTCTCTATAAGAAATCTGATGTGCTATCATGTGTGGGTGTAGATGGGACCCCTGCAGAAATCCCTCTAACCCACCAGATGAAACTGAAGGTCCATGACTCTACTTCTGTCGTTACCAGATTGCTTGTCAACCCTATTGCCCCTGTTAATTTGCTAGACAGTGATGTTTTGTCTGCTATTAATGCCAAGATTCAGTTTTGTCCATCTGGAGAGGTATCTTTGTCCTTTCCAATTTATTAGCGACCCTCACTTTGCCCAACCCTGTGACAGAGCCTACCATTGACTTGGCAAATGCATTTTCTTCTGTTCCCTTGCACCCAGACAGTCAGTATACACAAACACAAACAATACACATGGACTGTATTACCCCAGGGTGCACAAAATTCACCAACTACGTATAGCATGGCAATGGCCCAAATTCTAGAAGCTTGGCCAAGGGCAGATGATGTTGTGTTATTACAATATGTTGATTTGCTGTTATGTTGCTCAGATCAGAAATAATTTACAAAGCTAACAAGTCCAAACTGCAGACATGTGTTCCCACTGTTATTTTTCTAGGACATTGTATTTCCCATGGTACAAAATATCTCACAGAAGACAGGAAGCTGAGCTGAAAGCACTCACTGAAGCGTGCAAATTAGCCTCTGGTAAGACAGCTAATATTTACACACTCTCGCTATGCCTTCGATATTGTCACGCTTCGGGGAACCAAACACGCTAACACACACACACAGAAAAGGCGCTGTACCGGACCTTAGAGTGGCCGGGCTAAGCACACAAAGAATAGACAGGAGACAAGCCGAGTAAGGGGAACCAGAAGACAGAATAACGAGAAACAAGCCGAGGTCAAAGGGTAGGAGAAAGTCACAGTCAGATAAACAAGCCAGAGAGTACGTAACCAGAATCACAAGTTTCAGTAGCAATACTAGCAAGCAAAGACCACAACAGGGCACTGAGAGACAGGAATGGTAAGTATATAAATCCTGTGTTTTATTCTGATTGGATAACTTCCAATCAGAATTAACAATCACATGTAGGAGATATCTATACCTCCCACTGTGATTGTAGTGCTGTGACTTTAACGCCGGGTCACGTGGCTGACCTCGGCGTTTACATGAATGTGCGGTCTCCCAGCGTGCAGCGTTATACATGCTGCCGCTGGGAGATGAGAAGGAGGATGCGAGCGCCATCCGGGGCTGTGAGGATGCCGCTCGCCAACAGGTAGGGGAAGGGGAGACCGCGGGCGGCGAAGAACTGAGGGTGAGTGCTGCAAGCGGATTGCAGCCTCCCCTTACAGCCGCCCGTGGGATCCTGACAGATATAGTCCATGACTTTGGGTCTATATGGCGGGCTCGTGATTTTCTCACCTCGGCAGGAACTCCAATCAAGAACTCTGAATCCATAAGTGCCTTAATGAATGCTTTCCTGCTACCCACTCAAGTAGGCATCTTCAAAGTGGCAGCTCACGTGAAGATCACAAATTAAATTACAAGAGCAAACCACAAAGCAGACAAAGCAGCCAAGCAAGCAGCAATCCAACTTCATCCTTCCACACTCTCAGGTAATACCTTCCTACAGGTTGCCCTTCCAGAAAAGACTTCACCACAATATATTGAACATGAACTGTATAGTAAACACCCACTGGGTGGCACATGGGTTTATCGTTGTAGCAGCTAAGTACACCCAGGCTTGCATGATTTGTGCTAGAAATAGCCCTGCACAGGCTGTCAAAACGCCAGGTAAACATATACCAAGGCCACTTTACCCGTTTCAGAGACTGCAGATAGACTATATTCAACTGCCTAAGGTAGGAGTGTATGAATATGTGTTGGTGTGCATTGATTTCTTTTCAGGTTGGCCTGAGGCCCACCCAGTGTCAAAAGCCACAACGAAGGTCACAGCAAGTAAGCTTCTGGAGGAACTGGTATGTAGATATGGAGTACCTGAAGCGATTGAAAGTGACAGGTAGCCATTTTATTGGAGAAATAATGCAGGAAATAATGCAAACACTAGGGATCAGCCAGGCCTTCCATACCCCTTATCACACCCAGAGTAGTGGGAAAGTAGAAAGGGTAAATGGCACCCTAAAAAAAAGTTGCAAGAGACAGGGAAACCCTGTACTGAATGTATTCCCCTAGCACTCTTCTCTATGAGGTTCACCCCCGCCTTAGAAGTTGTTTGTCTCCCTTTAAAATTCTGTTTGGTTGTGCCCCAAAGACAGGACTCTATTTTCCCCAGACACTTCTATATCCAGGTCCTCCATAAAAAGTTGGGGCAGCTGCATAAACAAGTGTTTGATTCTATTCCAGATCCAGACTCTGATTATGCAATCCACAAACTACAGTCTGGTGACTGGGGTGTGATAAAGAGGCACGTGAGAAAAGGACTCGAATCAAGATTTGATGGTCCCTTCCAAATACTGTTAACCACTGCCACCTAGGTGAAACTAGAATAAAAAGCCAATTGGATCCACATCAGTTACTGTAAACAAGTCACTCCGACTGATCCCCCGACATGAAGCTGTTCATATCCTTTACCATTGTATGCTGTGATAATGATAATGCAAGGCAAGGAAATATATGGATGCAGATAGCAAGGGCTTTTAATCTAACCTCCTTTTGCCTCAACCCTCTCCTCAGTACTGAAAACGCCCTACAAATTTGTCTTATAGCTTTTCTACCCCCGTCTCACTCCTGGAGTAGTACCTACATGCCCATAGACCCAATAAAATGCTAAAATTACATTCTTATGCTTTCAGCCCACTTGTAGGCAAGCCCCCCTTAGCCCTGAAAAAAAATAATGTGACAGCCACTGAACTATGTTGGTCTTTTTCATGTAATTGTTCAAGAGACCCCTAATACTTGCTCCCCCCCCTCTCCCCCCCCCCCCCCCACTTGTAACTGAAACATGATTTAGGGGGTGAGGCAGTAAAGGGCATGTGTTGATTTAATCTTTAGGATCATGGGACCATGATCCATGAGCATATACAGAATCTGCACAATCTAGTGATGGAAATAAATAAGATACAGTGTTCTTTGGGGTTATGGATTGGACCTTTGGTCTTGGTACATGGCTCAGTATGCTAATTAAGAAAATATTGTATTTCTTATTGCAGTATTTGTCATGATGATTTTTTACATTTAAGTTCTTCTCCTGTCTTCTATCATCCTTGTGTAAATCAAAACCTCAAGTTGGTCGTACCTTAACTTATACGCCAGTCTCCCCTGCCTTTAATTCCTACAGCACTGTGTAACCAAAGAACTTGCCTTCTGGGGACCCCTGGCTCGCACTGTCTGAGGGAACTGTGGTGAAGATTTACTAAAAGACCCACAGGTGTGATTTAGCACACCTGGACATACCTCAGACCGCTGGATGAGCTTTGGGTTCAAAACAGGGGAATTGTGGAGGATTATACCTGAACCATGGCTTAAGCTACAGATGGCCAGTCTGTTTAAAATTATACACGAAAGAAGAAAGGACCACAGGCACTCCAAATTGAAACCGTATGCAGATTTATTAGGAAAAAATGCAACGCCAAGCAACGTTTCGACCAACAAAGGTCTTTTTCAAGCTGCATACGGTTTCAATTTGGAGTGCCTGTGGTCCTTTCTTCTTTCGTGTATAATTCTGGGATTGCTGGTCCTGATCCGGAGCACCCTTGGCCGTTGGGATTGAGTGCGGTTCCCACCATCTACTTTGCGTAATAGTCTGTTTAAAATTGGCTAAATTGGATCATCGTATACTTTGAACTTTACCCTAGTTTTAGTGCCTGACACGTAAGCACAATGTCTTTTTAATTATGACATTCTGTGGCTTCTGAGGAGAAGATTGCAGCTGTCACCCTCAGCCCCCCTTCTTATGTCCTAAGTAAATTCATGTTTTTTTTTGTTTTGTTTTGTGTTTTATATATAACTGAAATATGCTTAGTTCTGTAAATTCCTTTTATAGTACAAAGTGATTTCAAGCATCCTGTTTTTGTCACGCAAGTCACAAAGCTATTTATATAATCTTGTATGCTCTCCCATTAAAAAGCATCTTTGATTTCACAAACAAGTGTCTGTGTCTGATTGCTTCACCGAGCACTCAAAATTACAATTTGAACATAGGCTGGTTACTTTTTATCCACAACAAGACCTGTGTAACAAGGTAATGGAACTTTAGAAAGATGGAAAAGGAAATAAAAATCTAATCAAAACCTTGAAAATGCCTATTAGTACTGTTCAATCTCTTATAATGAAGTGGGATATTCAGGGGTCTCTTGATACCAAGTCAAGGTCAGGTAGACCAAGAAAGATTTTAGCCACAACTGCCAGAAGAATTGTTCAGGATACAAAGAGAAATCCACAGGTAATTTCAGGAGAAATACAGGCTGCTCTGGAAAAAGACCCTGCGGTTGTTTCAAGGAGTACAACACAACAATATTTGAACAAAAATTAGCTGCAAGGTCGAGTTGCCAGAAAGAAGCCTTTATTGCGCCAATGCCACTAAAAAAGCCCAGTTACAATATGCCCAACAACACCTTAACATGCCTCACAGCTTCTGGCACACTGTAATTATAAGTGACGAGAACAAAATAAAGCTTTATGGTCACAGGTAATCTTGTGAAAATTGATTGCAAGATGAATGCAGAATGTTATCAGAAAATACTGGCAGATAATTTGCATTCTTCTGCACGAAGGCTGTGCATGAGACACTCTTGGACTTTCCAGCATGACAATGACCCTAACCACAAGGCCAAGATGATTCCCCAGTGATCACAGCAGAAAAACGTGAAGGTTCTAGAGTGGCCATCATAGTCTCCTGACCTTAATATCATCAAGCCACTCTGGGGAGATATAAAACATGCAGTTCATACAAGACCACCAAAGACTTTGCATGACCTGGATGTATTTTGCGAAGACGAATGGGCATCTATACCACCTGCAATTATTAGGGGCCTCATAGACAACTATTACAAAATGCCGCATGCTGTCATTGATGCTATATGGGACAATACACAGTATTAAGAACTAAGGGTATGCTGTCACGTATACTTCATATCCTTGTGGCAAAAACAGAGATAATTACCTTCCGAAGATAGAGGGGAGTGCCACTCGGCGGTCTTCTGCCATGATGCCTGACTTGTGGGGCATGGCAGTGCACGTCGGCCACTGCGGACCCATGCAATTATATAGCCCCATGGTAAAGACGACATCGATGTGCGGGTGACATCAAAAGATGCACATGCACATTTTGCGGTCAAGGGCTAGGTACAGGCAATCGGATTTGCAAGAGGGTTATTTAAACTAACTTATTCCTTTAGCTCATTGCCCTGTTGTGGTTTCCCTTTGATGGTTATCCAAGGGGGGTTTTCTGTTTTTTTGCCTTTTGCTTCGTTTTGACTTCCCTGATTTCTGGTACCCTTGACTTTTGGCTTTTCCTTATCGCTGCGTCCTGTTCTGTGTCCCTGACCTCGGCTAGATTTCTCTCTATTCTCGGGTACATTAAGTCCGGCCATTCTAAGGCCCGGTTATACGTTACCCTTAATTCTAGGGTGTGACACTACTCTGCATGCTGGATCAGTATAATCCTGACATATGCAGACTTTTGAACATGTCATTTCATTTATTTTTTTATTTTCCTTCACCAAGGTACTAGCAAGTAAAATTTGCTTATAAATCCTTTATTAGATACAATAACAAACATACAATAAGGCGACCAAAAAAGGCACATCTACAAATATAATTACCACCAGTAAACAAGCCTAATGGGACAGAACATGAGTCACCAATCCCCCCAACATCAGACACCCTTGATAAAGGCAGCAGGAGTTGTGCCGAAACATTGGGGGTATTGGTGACTTGTGTTCTGTCCCATTAGGCTTGTTTACTGGTGATATTTATATTTTTACATGTGCTTTTTTTTGGTCGCCTTATTTATTGTATCTTTTTGTTTTTTTTGGTGTATTCAATAAAGAATTTATAAGCAAATTGTACTTGCTTGTATACTAGTGTGCATCCTTATCTTTAATATATAAAAACATTTGGGGGCATTTGACTTAATGCCTTATGAGGTTTTGCACCTAAGGATATAAATAGTTGCGATTATGAGATCATATTTTTTATTTTCTTTGTTGCCATGTTTTGTTTTGATTGTGCCATTTTGTTATAACCTACAGTTGAATATGAATCCCATAATAAATAAATAAAATGTGTTTTGCCTGCTCACTCAAGGGTATGCAAACTTTTGAGCATAACTGTATGTATTTATATATAATGAATATGCTACATGTGCCCAGAATGTAAAGTAGTAGTATTTATATAGCTTTTCCCACAGCGCTTTACAATAAGGGGGGAATTTACCAAATGAAACAATATGAGCTTACAGTCTAGAGGAGGTGGGGTATATAAACACAAAGTCACGACAAGGGTGCATAATTTATTATTAAACTACTGTCTTTTGAAACTGGGACCCCCACAGAGGTCAGATGACAGAAGGGGTAGTGTGAATGGCATAGGAATGTGAAAAGGATTTTACCATATGGATGTAAATTAATTTCTGATATGTTAATGATTATTAGCTTTGTGTAAAAGTATCATATCCCAAAGAAACATTAATATGTACCTACAGAATAATAATAAAGCCTCATTATATTATATTTAGAATGGGTCAAACACCATCTTCTAAACAAGCCCAAACATGAATGGCATAACGTAACCACATGGGAAGAGATTGTGATGTCTGGTTTATTGGGTCACAAGCAGGTTATGTGTCATATCTATGGAATGGAAAAATAATACCAAATTCATAGATGCAATTATTATTTCTGTGGCAAGTATATAAGAGAAGATAGAGCCAAATGTTTCTATTTGGACGGAGGTTGGTCTGGAACATAGGAGATGGTCACTTATTATTTCTATAGGTATGCCCTAATTCCATCCCTGGGCAAGACATGATAATCCACAGGGTATATATCCAATGATTTGTGAGAATTCTAAGTGAGAAACCATCTTTCCTACTAGAGTACCCCTGGTGCAGAAGTGTTACTTTGAAAAGCTAAGTGATAGGGACTTTTACCAAAGGCACAACACCTCAGGCAACGCTATCATCTGTGGATTTCTTTTTACATAACCTGCAACACTAACTGCTCAACTAAATGCTAGGACTCATTTTTGGTAGTGTACGCAGGATATACTGCGTCGGTATCTAGTTACTATAAAATTCTATCCATCTAGTCCTCTAGTAAAACTCTTATTAATAACTCTATAGAGGACAAGGAATAGCCATATCTTGTGAGACCTCGAGGAAGAGACAACCAAGCTACTTTTTTGGAAACTACAAAGAACTCAGACTGTTTATGGTATAAAGATCCAGCCTACAAAAAAAAATGCACAAACATTTTCATCAATGGGAATACAGAACAGGACAAATAAAACAGACAGAATCAGAACTGACTACAAAGTAATGAATTAGAATAATTATCCCCCTCCTCAAGTGCAAGCCCTCTCTAACAAATTGTTATCTGGACTGTACCTTCAGAGCAATCATTAAAAAAAAAAAAAAAAAAAAGTCCTCTGCTGTAGTACATAACATGTAGACTTACTGGTTCCCAAAGCATGTGGTCACTTACAGTACAACATTTAACTTGATCACATACAAAATGCATTTCACATATGAGTATATTTTATGTCTGCATAGAAAGCTGCTATCCCTCCTCCTCTCATGACCCACAGCCAGTGGCAGAACTACCGCGGTTGCAGGGGTCTCAGCTGCGACCGGGCTTGTCACTTCAGGGGGCTTGGCCGCCTTGCGGACCCCTGCGACCATGGGTCCCGCCAGCTGAGTAATGCGTCCCCGGCCCGCCGAATTGAAGGGGCCCATCGGGTGGCCCATGCTGCTGGGGAAACCCAATGCTATGTAATTCCAGGGGGCCCGTTCAGCGCGACTGCACCCCCTCTGATGTTAGCGGCTGGGAGGAAGTGATTTCCCCGGTCTTTTCCTCCTAGCAACCACCGGGAACCGTGCGGGAGGAAAGAAAGGTAGTCAGAGTGGGAACTCTGACTCCCATCAGCCTGAGCCACCACTGTACCCCAGGGAAAGGTGTGTGTGTGCTTCTCCACAACCCAGGGAAGCAGGGCATTGTCATTTAAAGGGCCAGTTACAAATGGCAGTTTGCAACATATCTCCCCTTTTGGAGGGAGACTAACCAGGCACCTGACCTCCTGTCGGTCAGTGCCTAAGTTAGTCTCGCAGCCCACCCACAAATAACAAGTAGCAACGTAGCCCCCCCCACAATAAATAGTACTGGCCTGTAGGTACCTTATTCCCTGTTTTGCGTCTTACACCACCCTTTAGTGTTTCTTACTCCCCTCAGCTCCTTTGTATGTCTCCTGCTGCCATTTTGTCTCCCTTCCCTTCCCCAGCTCCTCTATGTGTCTCTTTCCACCATACCCTCTGTGTTTCTTTTGTTCCCCTTCCTTATGTGTGTCTTTTTGCTCCTTAGCCCCTCTGTGTGCCCCTTTCCCAGCCACTTTGTGCGAGACACAGTCCCTCTTTATGTGTGTCTCCTACCACAGCCCCCCTGTATGTGTCCCCACCTCTTTGTGTGTATCTTTCTCCCACCCATCCTTTGTGTGCCTTTTTAATCCTCCCCACTCTTGAGTGTGTCTCTCCCCCTAAATTCCTTTGTGTGTCTCTTTTTTCCCTCCTCCAGCCACTTTTTCTTTCTCCCCAGCCTCTTTTGTGTGTCTTTTGTTTTCTCCTTCTGTGTGTCTCTCCCCTTAGCACTTTGTCTTGGCCACCACAGCCCCACTGTGTCTTTTTTTCCCCTTCCTGAGCCCTTCTGTGTGTGTCTTTATCCCCTAACCCCTCTGTGTGTCTTTCTCACTTTCCCCAGCATCTTGTCTCTTTCCCCACAGTACCTCTCTATGTCTCATTCCACACAGCCCCTCTGTATGTCTCTTTTTACCCTTACCCTCTGTTGATGTCTCCCCTTCAGCCCTCTGTGTGTCCTTTGTAGTCTTTTCCCCCTTCTCCCCTCCTGTTGTGACTCCTTACTCTCCATTTGTGGCCTACCTGACCAGACCATGGTAGAGGATCTTCTATTTCCTCTACCCAATCTAACAGGAAAATGCACACTGCTCCCAGTAAACACTTCCTTCCCCACTACTGAAGTAAGGCTTACTGGCCTATAGTTACCCGACTTCTCCCTACTACCTTTCTTGTGAATTGGCACAACATTCGCTAACTTCCAATCGTCTGGGTCTACTCCTGTTCACAATGATCGGTTAAATAAATCTGTTAATGGTTTTGCTAGTACACCACTAAGCTCTTTTAATAACTTTGGGCGTATTCCATCAGGTCCCATTGACTTATTTGTCTTTACTTTTGACAGCTGAAATAGAACCTCTTCCTCTGTAAACTCACATGTAACAAATTACTCATTTGTCCTTTTTCCTAACTCTTAGCAAAATCTTAGACCGTTGAAGATTCTGTCAACCTCTCCAGAATATTTCCAACCACACACTTTGTAGCAGCACTTAGAAGCGCTGATATATTAACCCTTTCAGGGAATCTTTAACAAAACATTTAAAAAAAAAATTATTTTGGTAATTTAAATGCATCTTTTTTAATGTTTTATATGCAGCTGAGGTCTAAAAGTATAGAAAAGAATAATACACAAGCAGTATCAGCCTTTGTATTTTATTTGTTCAGCTATTTTTTTTCAATGCAATTTAATTAAAATGTATTACTTTATTTAGCACATGACTTACAGCTCTAAACTTTACTAAACCGTTTCATTTGTTACAAATTCTCTGATGCTCTCTAGGTATTACTGGCAAAAATATATATTTTCATATAAATCAAGATGATGAATGTGAAAGAAACATTGTGATGAATATAATTTGGTATCTGTAACATGTATGGGCCTGTGAGATCTTATCCAATGCTAAACAGGTTAGGTACGATGTAGTCCGTGTGATTTCCATCAATCAAGCCTTGTCCATTATAATGAACGAACCAACATGGCACCTTACTGCCATTTATTGCGTCCTTCATATAATCTTTCTGTGAACCCCTAAAATAAATTGAAAAAAAAATATTAATCAAAGGGAAATATTAACACAAACCATGAATTCATTTAAATAATGTCAGTTTGTAAATATCCGCTTGAAAAAGGTCACCTTCATTAGTCCGGCTGTTATGCTTTTACGTTAGCAAGACTGGAGGCGGTATTGTTGAGAATCATTAGAGAGCTGGGTTTACTGCAGTACCTGGTACTCTAATAACATGGTAACACAATGTCCCCTGTGATGTAGGTTAGTGGTACTAAATGCAATAGGTTACAGGTGTCTAGAGTTAGGATGAATTTAGGTAAAGCCTGTCTCAGAGTGATAGGATTCACAGTCCTCAACATCCTGTGGGCAAGAACCCCTAACTCTAAATCGTTTTAACTCTAATCCACTTAATGCCTTACTAACCACTAAAAGCAATGGGAAACCTAGGGCTGAAACTCTGGGCAGACCCCATTCCATGCAGCAGCACAGTATGAAGATTGCAAAACCTGCAGTTATCTTGTCTGCTGCCTTTGCAAGCTGCCCCATGCTAACCCCGCCCAGACGTCATGTGGCTGTCCAAGAGTTTAATAAAAAGTCAGATGCTGTGGGCCAATGAAACCAGGAATTAGCATTACCTGCTTGAAAGCCAAGGGGGTGTAACCAAGATAATTTATGAAAGTGTAAATTTCTATTGAAATTCTATTGAAAGAGGACACACTTACATTCACACAGCTTTTCAGCAAGCTAAAGTTGTTTAGGGGTCTGGAGTGATCCTTTTAACTTAGATATGTCGGTTAGGTTACTGTTAATGGTTAGGTGTTTATTTTTTGTTTTAAATAATTACTGCTTGGTTACATAAGGCCATCATTTAAGTTTCTGAAGGTGATTGTTTTTCTTTACAATTCATGATCCATTTCATTTTCATACCTGGTCACTGTCAACAGTCTATTTTTCACGAACATAGAAGCATCTGGTTTTGCTGGGTCAGCAGTATTATGCACGTTGGAAATCTCAAAGTCAATTCCATGGAAAAATTGTCCTTTAAAATAATTGATAAAAAAAAATAAATAATAATAATTAATTCAACAGTTTAAACCTTAAGGAAAGGTAGACAGATGTGTGAGAGTGGAAACAGGATATGGCATGATATTCACTGCTAGTTGTCAATCTCTGGTTCGGTCCATGCCTGCTATGCATAGTCTCTTGCAGAGTGTACAGACAACCTCCAATATCAACCATAATTCATGCATATATTTGGTTTTCTCTAATACATCTGTTCTAGACATCATCAGGATGTGTATTATGTATCAACTCCCTATACATCAAGTATCTCAAACTATGGCCCTACAGATGCTGCTGACCTACAATTCCCATGGTTCTCTGACCATCTATTACATTTAAATAATGATAGAATTATAGGCCATCAATATCTGGGAGGAGGCCAGAGTTTGAGATCCCTGTAATAACAACTCTATCCAGTTTCTCTTCTATGTCTGACCAATATGATTTCTACCTGAAACTCTACCATGAAGACCTTATTTTTTCAGGTGTCTTTTGATTTTGTGCGTTTGCTTGCTGGTATATTGTTACTAGTTCCGCTGGTCTTGAATTATATGTATATGTTATTCTATTCTGTAATGATGTTAGCTTTATATACTAGTCTTCTAATCTAATGTGATCATTTTAGGTACACCTGTTCTTGCTTTGGATGAAAATGATTTGATTTCAGAACTATCTTTAGGGTGTGTTGTACTGTACTGCCATCCTAGAAATAGTCAATTTGGTTGCAGTTTGGCACTGGAGAGAACGATTTGTCCTTTAATTGTTTTAGTTTGTCCCTTTTAAGAGGAACATTTGCTCAAATCCCTTTCATAATCATATCAAAGGTTCTAACTGGAGCAACAGTGGATGAATTGACAGGGCCATACTGTTAGAATATCTGGTGTTTGTATTGGATGATAAATACACTTGTGTAATAGATATCTCAAAATGATTACTTATGTTACGTAATAGATATTTAGTTTCTGGAATATTTATAACCATGACATACAGACTTTATAGACTATTTAGAATAGCTGGACTTAACGCAGATCGTTTATTAGTGGCACAACCTGAGAGTAGGTATAGAGTAAATAGGGACAGGATTAAGAAGTACAGAACGTCACTATAACAACTATAACAAGACAAGATTAAAGGTAACAGAGAACAGAGAAGTCAGACCTAAAACAAAGTCAAAAATCAGAAATCCAACAGTATCGGTAACCCCGTAATGACATACAGTGTCACAACGTCTGGCATGAACTGGAACATGTAACGTGACAATAAGCAAATTGATAAAAATTGCCCATTTATAAGAGAAACATATTTTCTACTATCTTGAAGTGCATTCTGGATTCATTCTATACACAAACAAAGTAACTCCGAGGTAGGCGATCTACAGCACTCTAGATGTTGTGCAATACATCTCCTATAATTCTAGGAAGGCATCAAGGGAGATATAATCCGCAACATCTGGAAAAGCCAAAGGTTGCCTAAACCCTTTACATTATCCAAAATGTTTAGCGCTGGGAGTGTGTTATGTGTTTGGACTGTTCCTTTCAAGGTTTATGTTGACTTTCCACAAAATTAGTTAAGGGAATTTCCCCACTTAATCAGCTAGACTTGATGCATGGATTAAACCTGTGAATAGGTATATTAGCATGAAATGTGTAAGGATTTTGTAAGAGCTATTATGTTTTTGTGTATATACTTATTTTACCAGTACAACACTGCAATCCAAGTTGGATAAATTAAAACATCAGTTTTTATTAGAAGTCTGATAATGACAGTTGTTTCTTTCTCCTTTGTCTATTTGTTATTTCCCAAGTTTTATTATACATGACCTCATGTTATTGTTTTGTTGAGTGCCCATGATTTTTCATTGCCGTCTCATTATTTTTAGTCCCACTTCCCCTCATAGTGATTACCCTAAAGCCTAGTAAGTGCTGATGTGACTCTTACCCAGCAGTCCATGAACGCTTGCTGAGAATTTGTGGTTGTCTAAAGTATAAAATCCCAGGAAATCCCTATTAAAAGGGTGGTTTTTCCAAACTTTATGCAAAATAATGACAAATTTTGCTCCTTCTCCCATTGAAAGAAACACATTTTTCTTGTTAATAAAAAGTTCAAGCCTGGAAATAAATAATTGCATTAATTTCACATCACAGAGCAAATGCACACCAATGCAGTATATCAAACCTGACACGGCATTGTGTTAATTTATCCTTTATGTACACGTGTTAGACGTGTGCAAAGGTTTATTACAGACACTTTTTCTGAATGAAATGCCTTTTAATCCACACCCAGACAACTTGATTTGTCAGAGATTTACTTGTAGAGTCTTATTTAATGACTCCACTGGTAAATATCATACAGTCAACTCATCCATGTTTAGATTTGGATTAACCATTTGAAACAAACTTTTGCACAAGTCTAACATGTGTAGTATTAACAAACTCCTCATAATAGCAATTAATTAGGGTAAAATAGTAAGTGTATAATTTATTATCAGCTATACATTATGTATTATCAATTCTACAAAGGAAAACAATGCAATTAGATTTCAGATAATACTTGAAAATCTGAACATTGACATGGAAAAGAGCATAGTAATGATTACTATACGGTATACAGAAATATTCTTTTCATTGAATGAGGAACAAATACAACTTCAATAAGGTGGTAGTAATAATAAAACTTGTTAAGGTAAGAGATAATGAGATAAGACAGGGCAAAATTAGATCTTGATTAGGTAGGTCAACAATATGAATATTATATGCCTCATAATTTGAGAAAGGCTCTTGTTAGCTGAAGCGTTGCCGGTTTCACTCTAAATAAAATCTGCATCATCGGACGTGCCTGTGTGTTCCCGGATATTTATTTATTATTCTGGAACTGTCCTGATTTCAGAGAGACAGGACAGGACTGGAAAATAGAGACTGTCATCCCAACTTTGTTCCCTGGTGTCCTGCTTTTGGTAACACGATGGGACTGTTCCAACAATAATAGCATGAGCCCATTATAAGACACACTTGACAGGTCTCCCTGTAGGGTCAGCCCACAGTGGACAGGTTTACATTTTTGGCTGGCAGCCTGCTGTGTATTCACACCAGATTGACTGGCCAGTAATGGGTGGGTCTGCCCTCCTTTTTGTGCAGGCAATAGCATACACTAAGCAATAAGACATAATAGGCATCACAGAAGCATGGTGGGTTGAAACATATGACTGGACAGTTAACTTAAATGGTTACATAAAAGGTCACGTGGTATGTCTATTATTGGTTGGGATATGTTATAAATCACCTAAAGTTGAAATTGGTGAGGAAGGGAAAATTTGGAAAGCTGCATATCTGGGTAACGCATTCATTATTTGAAATACCCATTCATAAATTAGGATAGAAGGCCTAGTAGTTCATCTAGGTGAATAGGTTTTGAATCTGTTGAGTGACACCTACCAACTTGTCTGGATCTGGTTATAACAAACAATGCTGGTCTTTGGGTAGCTATTCTAAAACAGGATATTATAGCACTAAAAGAAAAGTGTAGAGACAGACTACAAAATGCATAAGCGGAATGGAAGATTTTAGTTATAAAGAAAAGCTAACAAATTTATATCTTTTTAGGTTCGACAAATGGTTATATGAAGAAAATGGTTCTTTACAGTCAGAACAATAAGGATGTGGAATTCTCTGTCTGAAGTGGTGGTTTTTATCAGAGTCTGTAGAGATGTTTAAACAGCAACATAAATAATTCTTGCAAAAACATAATATTCAAGGATAACATTTTTAATATGTGGGGTGAGAGCTTCTTGCTTCACTGAGAGTTCTGAATGCCATTCTGAGGATGAGAAGGATTTATTTTCCTACTTTGTTGCAAAATTGGAAAGTGTTCAAACTGGGTTTTTCCTCATGGGATTAGTATATGACATTGATGATGATGGATTAGTGCTACTTATTACTATACATTTGTGATATGAATAATGTTATGCAAACTATTTAGCAAACATAGGTGTTTTTGTTTGCAAAATGGTTTGGTACTTGGTAGACTTGCTATTGTTGTTATTGTGCTTGACTTTAAGAAACACAGCACACGGTACTCGCACACTTGCACAGAACACATTCGTCAAAAAATTGGAAAAATGGTCTTACTACAAACATTTAACAAAAAAAAAACTGTCGAACTGTATAGTTGTGATTTGAAGGTGGTGTTAAGTGGCAGTGACTGACAGTAGGACACTGCACTAACCTTAATCACCAGTGTCACATTAGGAAACATAGAGAAGACTACCTACTACTTAAAGCTTGTGCAAGTCCCGTTGTGGTGTAACTAGGCAATAATAACCTTTCCTTGCTCTTTACTGAAGAGCAGTTAACAAGTTTAAAAAAGCAAACTGTAAATTGGCAACCTAGTCTCATAGTAAGGTCAATTACATAATGGCAATCTCCTTTCTCCCACTTAACTTGTTTTAAGTGCCACTGAGTGTTAGGTAGGTTGATATATACAGCTGTACCTTCTAGTCTAGTCTCTATTCTAGTCTCACAATAGCAAACTCTTATCTCCCACTCAAAGTTGCTTTAAGTGTCCATGGCAGTAGCTAGCTAAACACATTAGTAAGCTAAATCTAGTCTTACACTAGAATTTATGGCCCAGGCTTTCTCCTGCTCCCACACATGCACAGCAAAGGTAGAACACACAGTGCCACTGTTGGTCTGTCTTCCTAAATCGCAGCAGTCAAAGTGTCTGGAGGTATCTTGTTTGGAGGTTTAGCTTGCTTTTTTGTTCCTTCTTTTTTTTTCACGCTCTCAGTTGTGCAAAATAAACATTTACTAGATGTACCCTAACCTTCAAGAATCTTCCATCTCTTAATTGGACAGGAGAAAAAGCCCACAAAACAAAACTGGGCAGACAGCATGACCGTCATGGCGACCTAAGCAGCATATTTGTATACCCACAAAAAAAAACCACTTCAAATTACAAATCAACACAAGCATGTTCAAGCTTATGTGTGTCAGTGTCCCCATGATTCTGGCTTGTGGCTGTACAGAAATCAGAATTTTGCTTGACCAAAATACTGCCTTTTAATTGCATGTATTGCATTTTTAAATATATTTTAATAAATTGTCACATTGTTATATGTACAATATCTCACTGTGCACCTTTTTGTTTTTATCTATCTGACTGTTGGTAAATTGAGAAAGATGTATTACACATACAGTATTTCACAAAAGTAAGTACAGCCCTCACATTTTTGAAAATATTGTATTATATCTTTTTATGTGACAACACTGAAGAAATTACACTCTGCTACAATGTAAAGTAGTACGTGTACAGCTTGTATAACAGTGTGAATTTGCTGTCCCCTCAATAACTCAACACAGCCATTAATGTCTAAACCGTTGGCAACAAAAGTGAGTACTAAACAAAAGTATATATATATATATATATATATATATATATATATATATATATATATATATATATATATATATATGTAGTCATGTTCTGTTTTGTCATGTTTTAGATATGAATGTCTGATTTTTTTTTTTTTACTATACAATATTATATGAACAGTCGAGTGACAACATATATGTATGTTATGTGATAAAGTGAAGGCAGAGAGGCCATTTAGCCCCAGGGGGAGTATATGAGTATATGTAGTTTGTGTGTTGCACAACACAAAGCTATGTTTAGTTATGGGCCCCTGGGGTGGAGCATTTGGAGAGAAGGGTGGGCCAATGCTCCACTCCACACTTTAGTGGTTTTCCTGGGAGACATAGATCCAGGACAGGGTTTTTTGGACTGTCTCCAACCCACTGCTCAGCTGCAGATAATCAGCTGTAGCAGTGGCAATAAACCCCTCCCTGCTAGGCAGGTAAAGGGGGGATTGCTGGCTTCCTCCCAGGAAGCAGGTAGGAGAGAGGCTGTTCTCTCCAGTGAGAGAGTCAAGGAGACTAGGCACTGGGAGTGCAGAAAGGAAGCAGTCAAGGCTGGCTTTGAGCACTGGGAGTGCAGAAAGGAAGCAATCAAGGCTGGCTTGGAGCAGTAGGAGTGCAGAAGGAAGCAGTCAAGGCTGGCTTGGAGCACTGGGAGTGCAGAAAGGAAGCAGTCAAGGCTGGCTTGGAGCACTAGGAGTGCAGAAGGAAGCAGTCAAGGCTGGCTTGGAGCACTGGGAGTGCAGAAAGGAAAGCAGTCAAGGCAAGGCTGGCTTGGAGCACTGGGAGTGGAGAAAGGAAAGCAACAAGCTAGCTAGCAGAGTGTTGCTATCGAATAAGGTTGGTGCGATATGTTTTTGCTAGTTTAACCCTGATAGAGAGGGATATTAAAAGTGAGTCAGTGCTCAGACGAGCTAGATTTTTGTTTAAAGGGGAAACCTGTTATATTTATGTTTTAGTTGTGTTGCTGTGTGGACTTGCCAATCAAGTTGCCTGGATTATATGAAAACCAAAGGACTGTGCCTGTTTTTTACCCTAGAGGACCGTGCTACCTGCTGACAAGGATTACAGTTAGCCTGTATATTTGTAAGAGAGAGAAAAAAAATCAAAGAATAAGATAATACGATTTTTAAAAAAATACTTGCAAAAAAATAATATACAGGGATATACTTTCATATTAGTGGGGGAATAGCTGCTTGATCCAAGGAGATATCTGACTGACATTTTGGGGTCAATAAGGAATTTGTTCCTGGTTTGTGGCAAAATTGGAAGCGCTTCAGACTAGGTTTTTGCCTTCTTTTGGATCAACAGCAAAAACATATGTGTGAGAGGCTGAAATTGATGGACACAAGTCTCTTTTTAGCTATGTAACTATGTAATACACAGGCATTGAACTAATAATAGAGCTGCCATTGCAAATTTAGTCCCATTGTATCCAGGAGATGTTAGATATTGTCATGGGACCCGTGATACACGCCTGTGATCAGATTTTCACTGACTTCACACCTGTCAGACGAGTCTTTCTGTCTTTAATGGGTGCGGACTCCATTCACGCGCGTGCTCTGTGTACACACCTTGGACAGGACAACATCTGGACACTGTGGACACTACATTTGCAATAGCAGCTTTGTTAGTTCAATGTGTACTAAATTAAGTGACTTTTTTTGTAACCAATTGCATTAATTTAAACTAAAGCACAATGTTCCATTTATTTTTATGATATTGACTTTTTAGATACATTTAGAAGTGTGCCTGTAGCTTGTGAAATTATATTGTCTCCTTCACCCCTTTTTTCCCACCTTTGAGTGCTACAAACACACAAACACATATATTACTGAGAACATACCCATCCTCACGTAGTGTCACTATTTCCTGCCATGAGAAAGTTGTCTTCTTTTCCCCATTCTTGACAATGATTTTATCTGTATTCACTTCGATTTTCAATTCCATGCCTTTGTTAATGAGGCCCAACTTTCCAAAAAAGGTTTCATTTGATATCAAATTACCACTCGATTTCTTTCCAATAAGTTCACCATTGACTGCAATTCCTAAAAAAGATAAGAAATATATACAGTTGAGAAAGTCCTATCCTAGTGGACAAGGTATTCTGCCTATCATTCTAGTATTTCAGACTTAGTATTAAAAGAATACCATTATGCCTGTCTCCACCACGACAGAAGCCCATAGAGCAAGGAATAGCACGAAGCAATAAATACCTTATCACACAGTAGGTGTATTGTCATTTAGGCACTAGTTGACGTAATACTACCTTTGGTTAAACTGCCACACAAGACTTATTGGCCTGAGAGCACAATAACATATGATAACACAGGATAGTTCCAAGAGGGATATCCCATACAAATATATATTTGTTGCTTACTGCAGTTATTTTGTTTTACCCCCCCTACAATTGCTCTTCTACTTCATGTTTACCCATACCAAGTGGATGGGGATATGTTTGACAGGAAACAGTTAAGTCAAGCACATACACAACACATAAGTCGTTGACTCTCTGTGTAACCTAAGCTGTAAATTGCGTTTATCCTATTCAGTGTATGCCTCATACATGACGTTCTTGTAACAATGTTGTACCATTTGCTTTCATGATACTGCAAACAGTGTATTTTATGTACGAAAACTCAAAATACAAATGATATAAAAAAAAGAAAGAATACTATTATAAAACCAAAAAGACTTATGAAGAGTTTTAGACAACAGATTAGGCTACAATGTTCGCTGTTAGCAGCTGAAAAGAACATTGATAAGTTGTCATGTATAAATAAGAGGACATTAATTCGGGTTATTAAAATATGTGTGATTATAAATCAATGGAAAGACAAAATCTTGATCACGTGTCACAATTATAACTATCAATTATCAAGAAGGGTATTCTGAAAATTTGATTGATATGAACAATGGAAGATGTTAGTTGTGATGAAAGGCTAAAAGAATTGCATTTGTTTATATTAGAAAAAAAAGTCTCAGAAGAGATATATATTCTGCAAATTTACACATGGCAGCATAATAATAGGGTAAGTTCTGGCCACTTGGCTGATTAGGACAGGAAATAAAAGCTATAAATACCCAGATTTAAATCTGAGGTGCCCGTATGCACAACATTCTAAATGCCCCCTTGCTCCCTAACTCAAAAATAAGGCAGATAAAATAAGTATAAAGAATTTCTTAACTGGTCATTGCAGGCCTAAAACATAAAGTCACATTTGACAACTGCATACATATAAATGAATATGTGTGCATATTTCTGCTCTCCCTGTAATGTATTTTTGAATCTGAGAGTTTACATTTACTATTGGAGTACATAAAATGTTTTCTTTTAAGAAGTGTAAGCAAAGATTAAGATAACAACAGGTTTATTTTCAGGTTTAGGCTCTGAGTGAAGGAGCATTTACGTCTTATGTCATCTTTAGACCAGTCAGCCTCCTATGGTTAATGATATTAGAGCTGCAAGAGCTGTTATACAGTGTGCATCACTCAGAGCTTCCCCTGCTTTTCCTGCAAGGCATTTCCTGTGTGAGAAGTGATCCCTTCCACTTCCTGTCCAAACACTGGAGGAACTGGGGCAGCATTGAGTTTTACACTGCTATAAAGCTGACTACCTGGGACTCTGTCTAAGGCTCCTGGTACTCATCTCTCCTCACCAGCCTATCTAAGCTAAAAAGAGTTGGATTAGGTTTTCAGATTTTCAAATCTTCATTTGCCTGTGTAATCCAGGCCTACAGTTTTAAACTTATTCCGGCAGCTATGCTGTTATCAAGTCTCCGGTATAAATATGGATGGTTACGGTTATTTCCGTTACACCTGTTACTTAGTATGGGGTTTCCTTATAACAAATGGGTCACATTTAGAAAGTTTGTTGGGGAGCATATAGGTAACTTTTATAGGCCTTGTGTTGATGTTCTAGAAAAGAGTCCTGATGATGGCCCTACTGACTATATGGAATCTGCCTGTATGCTGTAGTCCAGTACATCTACAGAAGCCTGATACTAATACACTGACACTTGTTTATAACAAGATATGTGGCATTGGTTATCAGCAGTGGGTATTTTAGTTGTTTAGGTGTTCTGGACACTCATCTACTTGTCTGTCTGAGCAAACCTTATACCTTTCAAGCCTGGCTGTATTTCCATATTGCTACTTGTTCTTAGTGATATACCTGACTATTGTACTGGCACAGCAAATTAAAGGGACACTCCACAGCATTGTTGTGAAATGGCTTTTTATTATATACATTTACTATATATATATATATATTCCCCAATCAATACATGCTTGTATTCAATGGGGGTATATCTTAAAAGAAATTGAAAAGGCTGCAGATCTTATGAACTGTAGCCTTAGTATGCTCTCCATTTTTTCCTGAAAGAGACCGGGAAATAACCAGTCAGAGAAGCCTTTGAATTGGTGTCAACTCATGCACTGTTGCCTTCCTGGCTGTTTGACAGCCAGAGGGGTGTTCCCTAGTTCATTCATAAAAGTGCTGATTTGTCATAGAAATCAGTACTTTTTATAAACTGAGGTTAAACTAGGATACTCCTCATCTATAAAGCAATTAAGCAAGCTGAATGGCATTTGGGATGTGGAGTGGTCCTTTAACATTAACCACTTTCAGAGAGTGGAAGATATTCTTTAATCTGGACACTCCTATCCAATACAATCTACAGATGCTAAATTCAATTCAATTCATCCTTTCCTAAGACTTATGTGGCATTTATGTATTTTCTCTGCACAAAAGTTAAAAGTAGCAGATAGAATGATATGGCATTGTATTATTGGTATTTGTGGTGCTCAGCATGCAGACATGCCTCTTTAAGTGTGGCGGTACTTACCTTATCCGGGGGACGAGCACTCCTGCCTCCACACAAGCCGCGTGTGCCTCGATCTCTTCTTAGCGGGCCGCGTGAACGGACTGCAGTGAGCGGTCACCTGGCCTGTCTGGCACTAGGAACGCAGCTCGCATCACGAGCACTCTCTTAAAGGGGCAGTGGGAGCCACAAGTGGATTCAGGCTCCCATTGGCCCACGTCATTCTGGCACCCCTACACACGCACATATCTGTATGTAGTTGAGGCTTGTCCATAGGGACTTCTTCAGAAGTTACCAACTCCCAGCTCTCTCCTTCTCTTATAGCAGCAGCTATTGCATTTTTCACAAAGACTGGCGGCAGACATCAGGTGCCTGCCGCAATGCTGTGTCTATCCCTGACCACCAACCTCCACAGGTGTCTGATCATCTTATTAACCACCTTAACCACGAGTGCCTGCCTTAATGAGCTTGGAGCTCCCAGAGGACCCCACATGTAGCATGGCTGGCAGCAAAACATGGTAACAGGCTCCGTTCGTACAGAATCTGCCTATTACCTTCACTGCACAGTTGTTGCCTCCCCATGTTCATTAGGCAGGCACCTCTCCAGCAGAGGGACCTGCCTCATTCACTCCCTGCTGGCTCCATGTTCCACAGGTAGGCATGTCTGCTGGAGAGGTGCCTGCCTCATGCCATCTTGGCTGGCTCCCAGTAGAGGTACCTGCCACCACTGTCCCCAGCTCCCTCCTGTACACTAAGGTAGGCACACAGTGTTTGAAGTGGTGTCTGTCTTACTTTACTGCCTTACTAAGGAATAAAAAGTTTTATTTATAAACTATAGATCTATAAACTATATTTGGCCTATCTTCCCTCTTCTTACTATCATCCATCTGTCCGAATTACCTTCCGATGTCCTTGCTGTATATCCTAGTTAGGTGGATCAGCGAGTCAATGTCCCGCTCATTCTTGGCCTACAGCTTGATATCATCCATGTAGAGTAGGTGGCTGATGGTAGCTCCACTCTTGATCCTGTATCCGTATCCACTCTTCTTGATGATCTGGCTAAGGGGGTTGAGGGATAGCGCATCACCTTGCTGATAGCACATCACATTTAATGTTCACTTGAGATACTGTCCTGGAATTGGCATCTAGAGTTGTTTTGCACTTGCCCATCAAGTTTTTGATGGAGGTTCTTATTGTCTTGTTGACCTTGTATATATCTAAGCATTGCAGTATCAATGTGTGTGTGGCATTGTGTCATAGGCTTTCTTGTAGTAAACCCAAGCTGTGCACAGATTGGTCTTTCTGGTCTTAGAATCCTGCACAACTGCTTGGTCTAGCAGTAGTTGTTGTTTTGATCCTCTGGTGTTGTTTCCAATTCCCTCCTGAGTATTGTTCATGTAGTGACTCATCCTTGACCTTCCATGTTATGGGGAGGCAGGTAATTAATCCATAGTTAGATGGTGTTATTCTTTTGTGAGGGTCCTTCATGACCAGTATTATCTGCCTTGGGTTAGCCAATCAGGGTGGGAGCCTGTTGTTAGTAGCTGGTTCATTTGTGCTGCAGGGTGGTTATACAATGTTGTTACTTTAGGTGTGGATCATGTCAGGTCCTGGGGCTGACCACCTCCTCATGTGGGTTACTCTTTGCTGGATATCTCAGACTGTGATGGTGACTAGATCCTGTTCTGGCAGCATGCGGTTGTCCATTTTCAGGTCTAGTTGCCACTGAGTCTTGGTGTTATGTGATGCTTCTTTCTCCCACATGTTCTTTCAGTACTGTTCAGTCTCTGTTCTGGGTAGGTCTTGGGTAGATATCTTGCAGCTGTGCTCTTTGGATGGTATTGGTCTCTGGTTGCCAGTATTTTCTTAGCGGTTTCCAGTGCCTTGTACTTCCTCAGTAACCAAGATCTATCCTTGATGTTTTCACCTATGTGAAGATGATCCAGCTTACTAACTTCCTTCTGTGTTGTCTTTATCTTGGCTTCCAGTCGTGCTCTCCCTGGGGGGCATTGCTTCTCTTTGAGTCTGAACTTGTAATCAAGTAGCTGGAAGACCACTAATGCTGTGGCTTACATGAGCCTGTTGGGGTTGTGGACAATGCTTCATTAACTGTAGCTAGAGTCAGGTTAACAAATTAATTCAGGCTGACAACCCTCTGCAAGTATGGATGTGGGTATGGGGATTTCTCTTTCTAGTGGCACACGGTTGATGTTTTCGGTAGTTCATCCAATTCCAGTTGTGACACAAGACTAGTTCCTCTTGACAATGTTCAAACAGTGTGTAACCAGCTGTTTTGGTGTTAGGGTAAATGATGGTTTCTTGCTCATCCATAGTTCCCACATATGTTTCCCCTCTCATTGGGTCTGCTGTTATAGTAGCATTCAAGCAAGTCTAGGTTCTCATTTCGTGCCCAGGAATGGTTTGTTCCAATAGTTCACTTGTCATCAGATTGTCCTGGTTCCCTAGCATCTGACATGGTAATCCGGGCTACATCCAAGCCGGCATGACTCTCTTGGCTCATGTTGCTCTCATATGTTTGATGTGGGCTGTAGATATCCTTATCCCATTAATTTCATTGAATATGTTTTGTGTCCCATCTGCAGTAGACTATGACTGGATGGAGGTGTTCTTTGTAATAACTTGACACTAAGTGATATGGTTGGATTAATTTCTTAACCTGGTTATCTTAGTCTACTTCTCATGCTCTTGTAATCTTTCAGGTCTTTATCATTGAGGGCTTTGGTCTTGCCTAGCAGTGGGTGAGTGTCAGATTCATGTGTTATAGAGCTGCTGCTTCCATGGTGCATTAGGTCCCACAATCGCTGTGGCATCATGGGAGGTGACCTGGTTTGATCTGTTTTATTTTGTTATTAAGTTGAATTTTGTTTTAAAACCGCATGGATTGTATTGGCACATTTGCCCTGTGGGTATATGTCACAGTATATGTAAGAGAATCCAAACACACAGACCCTAATCTACATCAGAGTATACTATGATCCATATTAATGGATTTTAGTGGCTGGGCTTAACTTCTGAATGGTCAGAGAGATAGCCATGGTTAAGTGTAGGAGAAATTAAAATATATGTTAGACAAGTCAAATATCAGGTATACAGAGAACAGAATACACAGTAATCAAGCCAAGGTCCGTAAAAGGAGATCAGAAATATCACCAACACACTATAGAGCTAAACAAGAACCACAATGGATTTTAAATACCCATGGCCTTATTATATATTTAAGGGCTTCTCTAAGGTGCCTTAAGATGGTCAAATAATTCGGTAACTAGGGGGATAGGGTATACATTTCAAATAGTGATACGATTCAATCCCATATAATAAATGCATGGCCTTAAATTACCCTCTTTTATTCAGAAGCAAAGAAGAACCCAGCTCTAGCAGGTGAAGAGGACCTTCTATTGAATCCTTTAGCAAAAGATTTTTGGATATACTTCTACATGACCATGTTTTCTTTTTCAGATAGTGGATAAACCCTTCCCTTAGCCTTAGGTGGCATAGCACTAGGTAGGTTAATCGCATAATTGTATGGAGAAATTAGAGTAAACGTTAGACAAGCCAAATATCAGGAATGTAGAGAACAGAATTAGCAATCACTAAAAGGAGATCAGATATATCACAAATGCACTATTATGGCCAGATTTTAAATACCCATGGCTGTTGGGATTGGACCACATCATAGAGGAGCACCAGAAAACACAAGGCCTACGGATTCCTGATTTTGCTATTGGACACGCCATTTGGATGTGGGTGAGAGCACATATAAATGCACACGAGCAACATGTAGCGTCCAAATCATTGTCAGAGCAACAAGGGCGAGCCCTAGAATCGTTAAGTATGACAGTATGTTACTTTTAAAAATATAATTCATTCATAGAAGCACTCAGATATGTAACACTGATGCTTCCTTAATGCTATACAATCTTGCTAAATGCCAATAATAGAGTTTGAAATTAAGAATAGCCAGAGTGAATTTTATTTTATTTTTTTGGAAAGCAAAGGTATTCAGTGCTTTAATAATTAATTATACATTATTCATCCAAGGTTCCACTCCAGAGTCAAAAATTCCTTTTTTTTTTTTTTTAACTCTATTGAAAATCTCATGAAGACCTTTATATTGCTATTGATTGCGTCAACAAAAGGTATAAGGATATGTGAAAAGTTAAACATTAGTCTTTTTTAGATATATATATATATATATATATATATATATATATATATATATATATATATATATATATATATATATATATAAAACTAATCTTGCTATGTTCCACAGGACCGTACTGTATAAATGCATACAGACAAGTTGATGCCTGGAAAAGATTGCAAGAAATGTAATATAATGTTTACATACTGGTTCTTAAAATCTTGTAGGAGGTGACCAAAGTTGGACCTAGGACAGTGATGGCGAACCTTTTTGAGCCCGAGTGCCCAAACCGCAATACATGCCAACTTTTTTTTCCTTAAAGTGCCAACACGGCAATTGCGTGTGTGTGGAGGGGGGGTGCGTGTGTGTGTGTGTGGGGGGGGGGGGTGCGTGTGTGTGTGTTGTATGTGAGGGGTGCTTTGTGTGTGTATGAGGGGTGCTGTGTGTGTATGAGGGGTGCTGTGTGTGTATGAGGGGTGCTGTGTGTGTATGAGGGGTACTGTGTAAGTGTATGAGGGGTGCTGTGTAAGTGTATGAGGGGTGCTGTGTAAGTGTATGAGGGGTGCTGTGTAAGTGTGTGGGGGGTGCTGTGTAAGTGTGTGGGGGGTGCTGTGTAAGTGTGTGGGGGTGCTGTGTGTGTGGGGGGGGTGCTGTGTGTGTGTTTGGGGGGTGCTGTGTGTGTGTTTGGGGGGTTGCTGTGTGTGTGTTTGGGGGGTTGCTGTGTGTGTGTTTGGGGGGGTGCTGTGTGTGTATGGGGGGGGTGCTGTGTGTGTGTGTTTGGGGGGGGTGCTGTGTGTGTGTGTTTGGGGGGGTGCTGTGTATGTGTGTTGGGGGGGTGCTGTGTGTGTGTGTTTGGGGGGGTGCTGTGTGTGTGTGTTTGGGGGGGTGCTGTGTGTGTGTGTTTGGGGGGGTGCTGTGTGTGTGTGTTTGGGGGGGTGCTGTGTGTGTGTGTTTGGGGGGGTGCTGTGTGTGTGTGTGTTTGGGGGGGTGCTGTGTGTGTGTTTGGGGGGGTGCTGTGCGTGTGTGAGGGGGGTGCTGTGCGTGTGTGAGGGGGGTGCTGTGCGTGTGTGAGGGGGGTGCTGTGTGTGTGTGAGGGGGGTGCTGTGCGTGTGTGAGGGGGGTGCTGTGCGTGTGTGAGGGGGGTGCTGTGCGTGTGTGTGAGGGGTGCTGTGCGTGTGTGTGAGGGGTGCTGTATGTGTGTGTGAGACGGGTGCTGTGCGTGGGGTAGGGGTGCTGTATGTGTGTGTAAGAGGGGTGCTGTGCTGTGTGGGGGGTAGGGGTACTGCTGGGGGGTAGGGCTACTGTGTGGGGGGTAGGGATACTGCTGGCAGGGTATGGGTACTGCTGTGGGGGGTAGGGATACTGCTGTGGGGGGGGGGGTAGGGGTGCTGTGGGGGGGTAGGGGGACTACTGGGAAGTAGGGGTACTGCTGAGGGGTAGGGGTACTGCTGAGGGGTAGGGGTACTGCTGAGGGGTAGGGGTACTGTGTGGGGGGGTAGGGGTACTGCTGGGGGGTATAGGGGTACTGTGTGTGGGTAGGGGTACTGTGTGTGGGTAGGGGTACTGTGTGTGGGGGTAGGGGTGCTGTGTGTGGGGGGGTAGGGGTACTGCTGGGGTGGTAGGGGTACTTATGGGGGGGTAGGGTGCTGCTGGGGGGGGGGGGGTGGGGTGGTGCTGTGGGGGGTAGGGGTGGTGCTGGGGAGATAGGGGTGGTGCTGTGGGGGGTAAGGGTACTTCTGGGGGGTAGGGTGCTGCTGGGGGGGTGCTGTGGGGGGTAGGGGTGGTGCTGGGGAGATAGGGGTGGTGCTGTGGGGGTAAGGGTACTTCTGGGGGGGTAGGGTACTGCTGATGGTGGTAGGGGTACTGCTGATGGTGGTAGGGGTACTGCTGAGGGGGGGTAGGGGTACTGCTGGGGGGGTAGGGGTACTGCTGGGGGGGGTAGGGGTACTGCTGGGGGGGTAGGGGTACTGCTGGGGGGGGTAGGGGTGCTGGGGGGGTAGAGGGGGTACTGCTGGGATGGTAGGGGTACTGCTGGGGTGGTAGGGGTACTTCTGGGGGGGTGCTGTGGGGGCTAGGGGTGGTGCTGGGGGTGTAAGGGTACTTCTGGGGGGGTAGGGGTGCTGTGTGTCAGTATCCCCCCCTCCCTCCTTCTTACCTTTAATGAAGTGGGGGGGGGGGACACAGCCATCCCTGGTGGTCCGGTGGCGGTACCGTCATCCCTGGTGGTCCGGTGGTGGCAGGCAGTGCTTCCGGTTCGGGAGGCAGGGGAGGGATCTGTGATGCTGATTCCCTGTCCTCCCGCGCGATGCTGTGTGGTGCGTTGCCATGGTAACGCTCGGCAACGCTCCACACAGCATCGCGCGGGAGGACAGGGGATCAGCATCACAGATCCCTCCCCCTGCCTCCCGAACCGGAAGCAGAGTAGGCGCCTGCCATTTCGGGCAGGCAGGTGCCTACTCTGCAGTGATGGCGGACCTGTGGCCGCGTGCCCACAGAGAGGGCCCGGCGTGCCACCTGTGGCACGCGTGCCATAGGTTCGCCATCACTGACCTAGGATGTGTGATCATAATATAATCAGATATGTGTTTGAATAATTTTGAATAACTTACAATGTGTGAGAGATCTGGGTAGTAAGAGGCAATCTGTGGTGAGATAGGGTTTAATAGTGCAGTGGTGCCAGATGGAGCAAGACTCAAGCATGACTCTCTTGGCTCAATGATAAATGATAGGTGCAGAGACATATAGAAAATTGGTGGAAATAAGAGAAAAAAATCAAAGAAAAGGGAGAATAATCCATAACAGACCTGAGTGAGGCCAATTAAATTGCAGTTGCTGCAGATATTTATATTTATTTATGAAAATAGATTGGTGGACAGGTTTGTAGTAAATGGTTAGGTTACACAAAATTCTATTTATTGGTTAAGAGCTGTTTAATAAATTATGTTGTGAAGACTAGACTTGTGCAAAGCAGAACATTTTTGTCTGCCGAGCCATTTTTTTCAGAAAATGTAATTTTAGTTTGGTGTCTCTGACATTCATTCAGTTAATGGTTTGGCTAGTCCGAATATTGTCCATGATAAAATATTTGGGAAACTATTCTGATGAACAAAATAGGGATGCAAAAATGGGCCAATAAGTGTATGGCAAAACATATACATAATGTAAATGTTATGCATATATTTGGCATCAACTGGATTTTCCGCCATTTGTTTCACAGATAAAGTAAGAAAATGTAATCAATAGAGGGAAAAGAGGAGTGTTTAAAAAAAATAAAAATCTATTTATATGCTATATTATATTTATTGAATTCTCCATTTTCTTGCTTCCCCCTTTCCCCTTGTATTGGTCATTTATTTTCTTTTTCTTTTTTTTAAATGGAAAATGTATGCATGTAATCATTGGAGTTATATCTACTGGACAAAGATGTTTTTGTTTCCCTATGTTTTTGACCGTGGAATTGTCCTTTTAATAAACAGTTGGGTCATATGCAGATGGAGGCAATATTTTTTTATCAGCAATGCATCTGTCTGCCGTCGGGTGAAGTGTATTAGTTTTTTTTTTTTTATATATAATGTCTCTGAAAATAAAGTAGCTCATTCTTGGATCAGTGTAGAAAAAAACCTACCCAACTCTGGGTCCACAATAAGGTTCAGGATGATGCCGGGATGCTCTTGGATATTAAAGCACAATGCATCCTTCTTCTTGGGAACTTGTATAACAAAGTGAGGATCTGAATCAACTGTAAATATATTTAACAAAGATTTTATCAGACAGATAACTATTGCTCAATATGCATTGTAACCTTTTGCTGGGGGAATATGGACCTATGCACTACAGGAGCTGTCTTAAACTACATAAACTGCAAGCTGTTTTTACTCTTTGTAGTTTTTTGTTTTTTTTTTTGCCTTTTTAAGTTTTAGAAAATATTTATTGAACAAGTGCTGGGGTAGCAGCAGCATTATCTTTTCATTTCATTGCTTGTAACACATTCCTGTAGACTTGTTCCTGGCTCAAACTATGATCGTAATGCTAATCTTCCTGGCAGTTTCTCATGCTACTCTGAAACGTATGAACAGCTTCATATACATGCATTATACTGTTTCCTGGGCCTCTGTCTAAAATAGGGATTCACTCTTGATGGCCCTCTAAAGATACTTTAGGCTCAGGGCAACTGCCCCTATTGCCCTGTGACAAGAATGGTGCTGCATCTGGGTCATAATAACTAAAGTGCTTTAATGGATTTAATAATCAAAAAAAATAAATGTTTATGAAATGTTAATGCTTACCGAATGATTGAGTAGCTGCTGGAGGACTGTGATGATAGCGTTGAGCTGCAAAAAGGAACCAAATGAAATCAGCTTATACTGAATATATTTAATAGGTAAAAATAATTTTAAAAACCTGTAATACTACCCTAGGATTTAACTACATCTTAGAAATAAAAAGTGAGCCAATGATAAAAACATTGTTGTTTAGTCACACACATTACAATATCCTAACACAATTGCGGCTGGTGACTTTTTTTTTTTTTTTTATAGTTATTAACGCTTTTATTGTGGCAAGTATAGTTACATACATAGATTGTGGAAACATGGCTTACAGAATGTTATAGTTTGTATAAGGCAGCATTGACAATGCAAGAATGTACAGTTTTGGCGTATAGCTGTTACTTGCTTCATTTTTCACGTTGCTCATTAGAGTTTATCTATACTTGGTGTCCCCCAATAAAAGTAGGTGCAACTGTCACAACTTATAACCAAATTATTGTTAACTAGAACCGTAGCCTTAGTTTTAGTTTTGGTTTTCCCCCTCCCCATACTGGTGACTTTTTTAAGTTGGTGGGCACCAGACTGGACACATAGATTTGACTCTATCCCTGTTTGTTTCTTTTTAATTCTTTATAGTTTTATGTGTCATGCAATTTCTGTTGTAGGATATATGTATACTATCACATACTTTTCTAAGCTGAGCAATAGCAAGAAATACTATTTAATCTGTATAACAATGTAAACTTAGATCTTAATTCAGAACATGTAAACAGAACTTAACATAAGAGAATCGTGAGACAATGTTGTTATAAGGAAAATATTAAAATAATGTCTTGGAATGCTCTTTCAAGAAGGGGTTAGTAGTTAAGGGTGTAGGTTTGGGAGAGCTCTGTGGGGAGGTAGGTTTACAGGTAATGAATAATTGTCGAATTGAAACGGAATGGGTATGCCACTTTAAGAGCAGTCAGTGCAGCAGTGGGAATGTAAATTGGTTGTGTAGCCCGAGACCTCCAAATATTTTTCCAGTGTGAGAAGTAGGAATGGTAATGAGTTAGTTGGATCTGTTAACATCAAGAGGTGATCATTAGCGTATTCTGGTGTTGTGTATTCCTCCCGTCTAACACGTAGATTTTTTACTTCTGGGTTTTAACTCAAGGTTTGTAATATAAACCTGTGAACCCGTCCTGTCCCAGGCTTTTGTTTGGTGTGAGAGACTTAAAGGATGTTGCTATTTGTTCTGGATTTATTAGGGCCCCAGTCAGGTTGCCCCTTCCGGGGGTGAGAAAGGGTAAGGGTGCAGTGTTTAAGTATGTCTCTATTTGTAATTGTAAGTTGTCTAGTTGTTGTCATGTTTAGGAAGCATGATCGTATAAAGTGGCCCACCTAATTACAAATCCATAAAAGGAAAGAAAGAGAGCAGCCCCCAAACTCCTGATGATCTTGGTAATGGTTAGCGGGTGAAAAGTGCGTTGGGTGCATTATCACAAGCCTCCCAAACCAGGACTTTTACATTTATAGTCCTTGTGATTATAACTGCTAATATTTAAACCTCCCTTTGTTCGGGGGCTGCTCTCTTTCTTCTTTTATTCTGGATTTGTAATTAGGTGGCCTGCTTGGGTCTGCATAACCTTAGCCTTTGGGTGATTTATATATGTATCAAACTTGTGGAATGTTGGGAACATGCGCCAGCTGTCTAATACATAGGGATTAGTTATTATATATGACTTTTGTACTATTATAGGGACCAACCGGCACATGCACCTTCCCTGCTACCTCATGACAATATTCATAGTTATATGCTACGTTTGCCCTGTCTAATTACACTCACAAACGTGAGCGGTACGGTTGGTTCTAAATTGATTTTTTTTTGCTAGATCTAAATAAAAATAGTGACATAGCGACATCTAGTGGTTGAATTGATATTTTAACTTTGACTACTACGAAAGATGTTACTGAGCGCATAGATACTATTCAGACAAACTATATACTTTGTATCAAGCTTGTGTTCTTGCCACATAATTGCCGTCCATTTGGGTTTAAACAGTCCCCTTAAGGAATCAGGCCCAAAAACCTTAATCAACTCAAAACTGAAAATGTCTTTATTCCAAATATATATTGAAAACTTTTCATAACATTATTTGAACCCCCTTTTTTTTACTTTAAAAAAAGGGAAAAAGGAAAAAAAAGATTAATCCAAAATCTTCTCAAATGTATTTATTTATAAAATATTTTACCAGGAAAGATACATTGAGATTTCTCTCGTTTTCAAGTATGTCCTGGGTCCACAAAACATTGCATTGATACATTATGGTACAATAGAATACAAAAACAAAATATGTGAGGAGAGGGCTCCCTGGGTATATACCAGTATCTAAAGTAATGGTGTGATATATATGGTGGAGACAAATGTAACAAAAACTTAACTTATAAGCAAAATGGCTATGTACATAAATTCCTTAGCCTTGTAAGGCTATTCCTATATTAGATGAGACAGGTCTACCACACAGTATACAGGACTGGCTTAACTGTTGGTCCAGTGTAAGGTAGATACTGTATGTATATTAGTCAGATTTGAGCAAAGATCACAGTTTGTGTACCATATTAAAATACAAAGTAATCATGCCAATAGTATTGATAATACTAGCACGTGTTACTTCTGATGTTGTGATGGTAATGGCAGGATAGTACCAATATATGCGGAAAGATATGTCTGTCAAGATCTGTGCTTAATACAGAGTCAAAGGGTGTGTTAACTTGGCATGGATGGTCCTCGCACAGACTGGCAAGAAATCTGACTAGATGGAAAAATAGGAAAAAAGAGGAAGAAATGATTGCAATAGAAACGTAAATTATTTACAAACTAACTATATACATAAACAACTTAGCCTTTCTTTTTCCTACATTGAGGGTCAAGTCCCGAGACACCCCTGGAGTATCTCACTGGTGTATCACCTCTGTGACTGTGTTAACACTTAAGACACACTGCTGTTACGCTGTTGTATGGGTGGAACACAGTCATAGAACCCCTTTCTACCTTTTTGTTTCCTCCAGTAGCGGTTTGCTTTTGTATAGCAAACACACTATGAGAATCCTGATTGTTGATCAACCCTAATCTTTATTTGTTTTTAATTGTATTTATTAAAAGTTATATTTTAAGAATTAAAAATGACCCCCACATATGTTCTAATTTATTAATCTAGAAGTATAATTTCATTCTCAGTCTAATAATGTGATTCATTAACCTGGTGTCTAAAGTTCCAGTTGCAGTGCTATAACAGAATAAATTGAACTTAATGTAAAAGTAAGAATGCAATTTTATAACAGAATTATTTATTAGATCTGGAAGATAGAAACGTATATATATATATATATATAGTAGATTGGATTAGCCGTATTAGCCCCGTAGACAAGATGCCAAAATACCAGAGTATTGCAGTATACAATGATGCCTTTTTTTCCTGGACTAAATATAAAAAACAGAGAGTAATCAGGAACATACAGAGGTCAGGGGAACCAGAAATCAATAACAGCAAAAGAACGAAAGCCAAGTCAAAGGAATACAGAATGTAGAATAGTCAAATGTAGCCAAAGTCAGAACCAAGAAATATACACAATAATTATAATGTGCTATTGGGACTAAACAAAAACAAAACAGGGCAATGAGTTATGTCCTGGCAGCGGCATACTCATGGGGGGGGGGGGGGTCCGCACTGGGTGCCACTCGTTACGGGGTGCCACCTACCCTCTTAGTGAAAGCCATGGCTGGGCAGCAGGAGGAGGAATCCGTAGGCTGTCAACTTGCTCCGCCCTCACTGTGTTTTGAGCTGAAGTGCTCTGACGCTGTGTGGATGGAGCTGCAGTGAGAGAGTCTGGAGCCCGGATCAGCAAGGAGCAGCAAGCTTGTTTGTTTTTTTAAAGTGTTTTTTTTTGTTTGTTTTTTGTGTGCAGGGGTCTTGTAGGGGAGGGGGTGGGGACAGGGGTCTGTAGAGGGGGGTAGGCAGGGTTTTTTTTATGAATGGGGTGCAAGGGATTTGTAGGAGGGACAGGGCTCTGGTAGAGTGGGTGAGCAGGGGTCTGTAGAGGGGCGTAAGCAGGGGTCTGTAGAGGGGGGATTGGGCAGGGTTTTTGTGAATGGGTTGCTCAGGGGGTTTGTAGGGAGGTGCAGGGGGTTTGTAGTGGGGTGCAGGGGATTTGTTAAAGGGAGACTGGACAAGGGCTTTGGATAAAGGGGGTTTGTAGAATTGAGACTGGGCAGGGGATTTGTAGAGGAGCGGGTGCAGGGTTTTTGTAGAGGGGGCAGGGTTTTATAGAAAGGGGGGTTTTGTAGAAGGTGAACTGGGAAGGAGGGGATGCAGTTTTTTTGTAGAGGGGCAAAGGGATTTGTAGAATGGGGACTGGGCAGGTGTTTTGTCGAAGGGGGACTGGGCAGAGGTTTTTTAAAAGGGGGTGCAGGTTTTATGTAGAGGGGGCAGGGGTTTTGTAGAAGGGGGACCAGAAGACAATAAAAAAAAATAATAATAATTTGAATTAAAAAAAAAAAAAGTGAATGTTTTACAGTAGTGGGGGTGCCAAACACAGGATCCAGCCCAGGTGCGAAATGCTCTAGGTTTGCCCCTGAGTCCTGGAATCCCCTTTTATACTGTGTTCGTTTAATTTGTAGGCACGCCCCCCAAAAATTTGAATTTGAACATTTTGGCGGGACGTGACCTCATTAGCGACATGACGTCGGCACACACGTGCTGCATCATAAAAAGGGGCAGGGATATCATGGCTGGCATAATAAACGCTGGAAAGAAGAGAGGGACTTCAAGAAAGGTCCCCCTCTATGTGCAGGATGTCTCTAGTGTTTGGCACTGAGTGTGCCAACAAATAAGGTATCTTGACAGCTACATGTATCAGGACTATCTTTTTGGCACTATTGAAATTAATTATTGGCTTGAGGGAAGAGAGAGGAAGGTTTCAAGTATTGGAAAATTTGTAATTTTGCTTCAATAAACGTGCAGGGCCTAATTTCCCCTTTTAAAAGGACAATACTGCTTAACCTTGAAAAAACTAAGTATCCACATGCAATACAAGAAACCCACTGGAGACGATTAGATAAAATTTGTTGAAACCTAAAGATTTACATACTGTTACTCATTCCTCTATGCTTGAAAAGAAAAAGAGAGTGGTCTCTTTCTCCCCCCCCCCCACCCTCCCCCCCCCAAGAATATAGATCTAAAATCACTCATGTTAAGTATGACTGACAACGAAGGAAGATAGCTAATAATAATTTGTGGCATAAATCAGATCCTCTACAAACTGGCCAATGGATATGCCTCAAACAATTTACCTATGAATTTTATATCCAATTTTTGTGAAAGTATTGATACAATTAATCAGGATTCACTTATATGGTTGGGTAACTTTAATTGTGTCATGGATAAAAGGATAGATAATCTTTATTTGGAAAGGGTACATGATAGAAATAAACTTGGATTTTTGACTCAATGTAACACTCTTTTGGATATATGGTATACTTGCCATCACAACAAAAGAGACTATACTTGTTTTTCAATATCCTATTTATCTTATTCAAGACCGGACTATGTTTTAACTGACTTCGAAATTACACAAAGAATCAAAAAAACTCAAATTATAGGGATTCCTTGGTCGGATTATATGACACACATGGTTCTTAAGGATAGGTTTACAAGGAAAAGACCTTAATGGAAATTAAAGGAGTTGTTACTGAAGTCTCATTCTAATAGAGAACACATCAAGAATATGATGTTGCTTTAATTTAGTGAGAATATTATTCAGATTCTTCTCCTGCAACAATATGAGCCGTATTCAAATGTGTCATAAGGGGCCATTGTATTTAATTGTATTTGTAAAATAAATCAATCAGAGAAAATAACCTCTCTGACATACATTGAACTGAAAAATCTCTCCAGAACTAATAAATCCAAACCTTCAATAAAAATTTCAAAACAGATCGAAAATATAACAAATAGAATAAACGATCAGTTTATAGAACCAATACAATTTTAGAAAAACTGAAAACCTCATTGTACTATTGTCACGGTAATATACCCCAACACGCAGGAATAGGCCAGATAGTCAAGAGACAAGAAACCAGGATTCGTCTTACCGGACCTTAGAATGGCCGGACTAGACGAGTACAAGAAAAGACAGAGTCCAGAACAAGCCGAGGTCAAGGGAACGGAGAGACAGCGTAAAGTAGAACAAGCCGAGGACTGGTACACAGAAGACAAACCAGCGGATAAACAAGCAAGGATAAAGAGAGAGCGGAGTCAGGAACAAAGCCAAGGTCAAGCACCAAAAAACCAACTGAACGATACAAGCACTAAAGGGAACTGGACAGAAACCACGATAGGGCAAGGTGCAAAGGAAACAGGTGAGTATAAATACCCTAATGTTCACTTTGATTGGCCCCTGTCATATCCACGCCCCCAAAACGTGAGTGTATGGGGAACGTGGCATGACAGGGGCCAATGGGAGACTGATTCTAATTTAGTCTCCCACTGTCCCTTTAAGAGCGCGCCCGAGACGCGCGGCGCGCTCTTAGTGTCAGGCGGGACACGTGACTGCTTCTCGCGGTCACTGCCCGCCCGACTGATCTCGTCGTTGGCTGAGCCGCGCACGGCTCGTGCAGGAGCAGGACCGCGCGCGGCGAGAAGAGAGGACCCCGGCCGGCCCCTGGAGAGGGTAAGTACTGCTACAGTACCCCCCCCTGAAGACACGCCCACCGGGCGGGGAGGAGCAGGCCTGGCAGGAAAGCGAGCGTGGAAAGAACGCACAAGGCGAGGAGCGTGAACAGCGCCAGCGGAAATCCAACTGCGTTCCTCAGACCCATAGCCCTTCCAATGTACCAGATATTGGAGGCGACCCCGAAGAAAACGAGAGTCAATTATAGCAGCCACTTCAAATCCCTCATGGCCCTCCACAGAAACCGGAGGAGGAGGAGGGACATGCCGAGTATAACGGTTGCACAGGAGGGGTTTTAACAAGGAGGTATGAAACACGTTAGGAATGCATAGATTCCTAGGAAGATCCAAGGCATACGAGACAGGATTAACCACATGCAAGATACGAAAAGGACCAATAAAACGAGGAGCCAACTTCATAGAAGGCACACGAAGACGAATATTGTGAGTAGAAAGCCAAACCCGGTCCCCCACAGCATAGGATGGAGCCGCCCTGCGATGTTTGTCTGCCTGAAGCTTCTGGCGAGCAGCGGAAGCCACCAAAGAACACTGAACCTGCTCCCAAGTATTACGTAAACCAGCCAAATGTTCATCCAGAGCTGGCATGCCCTGTAAGGAGAATGCAGCTGGAAGAACCACGGGATGCCGGCCATAAACAACGTAAAAAGGGCTGTTACCGGAGGATTCATGAGCAGCATTATTACGAGCAAACTCAGCCCAAGGAAGAAGGTCAGCCCAATTGTTCTGATGGTGGGACACGAAACAACGAAGATACTGCTCTAGAGATTGGTTGGCACGTTCAGCAGCTCCATTAGACTGGGGGTGGTAAGCGGAAGAAAACGAGAGGGAGATACCCATCTCTGAACAAAACGTCTTCCAGAACCTGGAGATAAACTGGCTACCCCTATCGGACACGATCGAAGTGGGAATACCATGCAACCGAAACACCTCCCTGGCAAAGATAGAGGCAAGTTCCTTGGATGATGGCAATTTGACAAGAGACACAAAATGAGCCATCTTAGAAAAACGATCCACAATCATCAGGATGACAGTTTTACCATTCGCAGGAGGTAATTCAACAATAAAATCCATGGATAGATTGGACCACGGCCTCTCGGGTATGGGCAACGGATGCAACAACCCACAAGGAACTCTGTGGGAGGACTTCATACTGGCACAAGTAGTACAGGCATTAACGTAATCGGTGACGTTCTTGCGTAAGGAAGCCCACCAGAAATATCTAGAAACTGCTGAGAACGTTTTAGAGATACCAGGGTGTCCAGCAGTTCTAGTGTCATGATATAATGACATGATGTCTCGTCTCTCGGGTATATCAACGAACAGTTTATCAGCAGGCCTCTCCCCAGGAGCCATGTTTTGTTTAGCCTGAATAGCTTGTAAGAGGGAAGAAGAAATAGAAAGTAGTAGCTATTATTCTGTCGGGAGGAATGACAGGGGTAACATAAATTTCTAGTTTGTCAGTAGTCTCGAATTGTCTGGACAGAGCGTCAGCTTTAGTATTACGATCACCTGGTCTGTATGTGATTATGTAATTAAAACGAGACAAAAACAGAGACCACCTGGCCTGCCTAGAAGACAATCTTTTTGCTTCACTAAGGTAGGAGAGGTTTTTGTGATCCGTTAAAATGAGGATGGGATCCCTAGTACCTTCTAGTAGATGTCTCCATTCCTTGAGCGCCAAAATGATAGCAAGGAGTTCACGATTGCCTACATCATAATTCTTCTCTGCTTTGGACATCTGTCTGGAAAAGAAGCCACAAGGGTGTAACGGTTTTTCAGGTGAATCTCTTTGAGACAAGATAGCACCTACCCCAATCTCAGAAGCATCAACTTCAAGAATAAAGGGTAGTGAAGGGACAGGATGCTGTAAAATAGGGGCAGAGGCAAATGAAGCCTTCAGGAATTCAAAGGCCTCGAGTGCTTCTGGTTTCCAGACATGCGTATTACCATCCTTCTTGGTCATTCTGGCTATAGGTGCTACAATGGCAGAAAACCCTTTAATAAAACGCCTATAATAATTTGAGAACCCCAGAAAACGCTGAATGGCTTTCAAACCCTGAGGTAGAGGCCATTCCATAATGGCAGAAAGTTTCTTGGGATCCATACGAAAACCCTTGGCAGAGATTATATAACCCAAGAATTGGACTTCTGATTGATCAAATGAACATTTTTCGAGTTTGCAATAGAGACCGTTAACAAGAAGAGTTCTCAACACTAATTTAACATGCATGTGATGAGTCTGTAAATCAGTAGAATAAATTAATATGTCGTCCAAGTATACTATAACGAATGTATGTATATATTGACGTAGGACATCATTAATAAATTCTTGAAAAACTGCTGGGGCGTTACAAAGGCCAAAGGGCATCACAGTATATTCGTAGTGACCACTCCTGGTATTGAATGCGGTCTTCCATTCGTGATCCTTTTTGATACGTATGAGATTGTAAGCACCCCTAAGGTCCAATTTAGTAAAAAACTGTGGCATGTTTAAGCCTATCAAATAGTTCCGTGATCAAAGGTATAGGATACGCATTTTTGATGGTGGTTTTATTTAGGCCCCTATAGTCAATACAAGGCCTTAATTCGCCATCTTTCTTAGATACAAAGAAGAAACCAGCCCCTGCCGGGGAAGAGGATCTTCTTATAAATCCCTTTTCTAAAGATTCCTTAATATATTCCTCCATAACCAGATTCTCCTGAGGAGATAAAGGATATATTCTCCCTTTGGGAGGCATAGTACCAGGTAGTAAATTAATAGCACAGTCGTAAGGCCTGTGAGGTGGCAACTTTTCAGCCTCCCTTTTATCAAAAACAGATTTAAGAGACAAGTACTGAGGGGGTATGACCGTAGGCACGGGAGGAATATTAGTAGAATTCAAAGGGGTGATTTTAACAATACAAGACTCTTGGCAAGCATCACTCCAAGAAACTATTTGTCCTGACTCCCAATCAATAGTGGGATTATGAGTACGCAACCAAGGATACCCTAACACGAGGTGAGAGGAAGGAGAAGTAATGATCTGAAACCGAATGGTTTCAGAGTGTAACACCCCTGTAGACATATGTAGTGGTACAGTTTCATGTGTGATAACTGGAGAGCATAATGGTCTACCATCTATGGCCTCAACGGCCAAGGGTGTCTCCTTCTCTCTGGTGGGTATGTTATTCTCCTTGACAAAACTGGAATCTATAAAGTTTTCGGCCGCTCCGGAATCAACCAGGGCTAGTATATTCCCTGCTATGCAGTTACTACCAAGGTGCAGGGAAACAGGGAGAAGCAATTTATTAAGAGGCAAATGTGAGGACTCTGATGTCACACCCAAGGCCAGTCCTCTATACGGTCTTAGGTGCGATAGTTTCCCGGACGCACGGAACATTCTTGTCTCATATGGCCCCTCCTACCACAATAAAGACAAAGTCCCTCCTTTCTCCTATAAAGTTTTTCAGCGTCAGTAAGTTTGGCAACCCCTAACTGCATAGGTTCCTCCTCTGACCCTTTAGATCCCTCGGGAGTCTCAGCTCTAGGTGAGTTAACGGGGACAAAGCGTCTATTTCTGGACCTGGTATATAACCTGTCACAGATCCTGTTATCTATATCGATGAGATAGTCAATAAGGTCCTCTAGGGGTACAGGGAGGTCCTTAGCTGCTACCTCATCCAACATAGTTTCAGACAGACCTTCCATAAACGCAGTAGTAAGCCCATTGTTAGTCCAATCTACCTGTGAGGCAAGAGTACGGAACTGAATAGCATAATCGGCTACAGATTTAGATCCTTGCTTAATTCTCATTAACGCCCTGGCGGCATTTTTTGACCTTTTAGTCGTGTCAAATGTTCTACGAAACGCTGTGAGGAAGCTATTGAAATCGTGTACCATAGGTCCATTAGCCTCCCAAATAGGATTTGCCCATTCCAGTGCCTTATCCGTAAGCTGGTGCATAAGAAAACCCACCTTAGATCTATCAGTGGGAAATGAACGTGGGTACATTTCAAAGTGGAATTCCACTTGATTAAGGAATCCCCTACATGTCTTAGCGTCCCCTCCATACCTAGGTGGCGGGGTTAGATGTGCTGAAGCATTAGGCATATTAGCTGTGTCTGGTACAGGGGTTACAGGAGGCGCAGGTACAGGTACCGGAGCTGATGTGGATAACAGTGTCTGGATGGCTTGAGCCATTTGATCCATACGGTGATCCTGTTCTGCGAATCTAGCCTCATGAGTGGCCATCTGTTGTCCTAAGCCTGCGGGGTCCATGGCCCTATCGTAATGTCACGGTAATATACCCCAACACGCAGGAATAAACCAGATAGTCAAGAGACAAGAAACCAGGATTCGTCTTACCGGACCTTAGAATGGCCGGACTAGACGAGTACAAGAAAAGACAGAGCCCAGAACAAGCCGAGGTCAAGGGAACGGAGAGACAGCGTAAAGTAGAACAAGCCGAGGACTGGTACACAGAAGACAAACCAGCGGATAAACAAGCAAGGATAAAGAGAGAGCGGAGTCAGGAACAAAGCCAAGGTCAAGCACCAAAAAAACAACTGAACGATACAAGCACTAAAGGGAACTGGACAGAAACCACGATAGGGCAAGGTGCAAAGGAAACAGGTGAGTATAAATACCCTAATGTTCACTTTGATTGGCCCCTGTCATATCCACGCCCCCAAAACGTGAGTGTATGGGGAACGTGGCATGACAGGGGCCAATGGGAGACTGATTCTAATTTAGTCTCCCACTGTCCCTTTAAGAGCGCGCCCGAGACGCGCGGCGCGCTCTTAGTGTCAGGCGGGACACTTGACCGCTTCTCGCGGTCACTGCCCGCCCGACTGATCTCGTCGTTGGCTGAGCCGCGTGCGGCTCGTGCAGGAGCAGGACCGTGCGCGGCGAGAAGAGAGGACCCTGGCCGGCCCCTGGAGAGGGTAAGTACTGCTACAACTATATGGGCAACAGGGCTGATAAACATTTAACTCATAAATTAAAGAAAATATATGAATCTAAAATGATTTCTAAAATTGTCTATGAGAGAAAGACTTTTCTATCTCCAGATAAAATCGCTAAATCATTCGAAAAATATTATATAAATTGAAACTTATTTTCTAAATAAATTTTCGAAAAATGTTTACTTAACCCCTTAAGGACACATGACATGTGTGACATGTCATGATTCCCTTTTATTCCAGAAGTTTGGTCCTTAAGGGGTTAAGGGCGCTGGACACAAAATGTCCGTCATTGCAGTCCTCCCCTTAAGGACGCAGGATAATTTCCGTCCAATACTAAAATTAACCCCAGATTGCCACAATCGTGGCAATCATGGGTTAATGTTCCTGTAGTGTGCCTCCATGTCTGAGGCACACTACAGCAAGCAGTTTCACTGATTCAGCCCATGTAATCGCTCTGACCAGTAGTCAGAGCAATCACACATGCTACAGTGAAACCCAATCTGCCTCCCTGCACCTCTGTGTGAACTGTGAAGTGCAGGGAGACAGATCGGTGCTGATTTGTCTCCCGCTGTGGGGAAAAAAAAGTTAGCAATAAAATCCCACCTTCCCTCACTTTTTTCAAATAAAATGTAATACCTTCCCTGCCCTTTGATCACTGTCTGCAGTGATCAAAATACAGATTCCAGTATTTCACTGTGATCTGATTTTTTTTTCTTTTGTCAATCTTTACTTTTTACACAATGAAACAGCATCAATCAATAAACATTTAGAGGTATAACTATGTATAATTTTGATTAAACAGCACAATTTTTGGAGTGTGAGGATTATAGTAGCTTAAGGTTAATATTCCTATATGATTAATGTGTTTTAAAGAGTAATACGGCATGCAAGCATGAATAACTGCTATACATATTAGTGGTGAAAATATTAAGTTATAAACCACAACCTGGATTCATGTGTTTAAGCGTCAGAGATAACACATTTAAGCGTTAGAGATAACACATTAACAGGTTGAGGTGCAGGATTAAACTCAAGATATATCTGCGGGTAAGTGTAGCTGTATGGTCGGTTAAGGGTAGTTGACGTTACAGAAATTAGTGGTGGTAAGCGGAAAGCTACTACCACTTAATGTTGCACATATGCTAATAAGAGTGATGACCACTTGGGCAAGGCATCACAGGGCTATAGAGCTTGGCTATCTGGGCACTGGGAAAGTAAATAATAAAGTTAGAAGGCAACAAGTTGAAATCAAAATAAAATGGCAGGACTAGTCTGCAGGCTTTCGGTGTAAGAGAGGTGTAAGCCTCCATTATCCACTGTATATATAATGGGCCTAGCAATATGCCTGTCCATGTACTAAGTCCACTCAGCAGGGCATTGGAAAGCCAGTCCATAGGGCCGTGGGGGGGAACCCCGCCAGTCCCCTACTTGGTTGGGGATCCACTGAGTTCCTCTGGAATGTCCTCTCTGGCCGCAGGATCAATTGACCTTCAATTTTGCAATCCGCCGGCAGCGTGTCATGGGCACGTGTCGCCTGAGTACCACGCATCTTCAGCTTGAGGCCTGAATGGGAGCTCATTCCATAAGACCATTGATCCCATCATCAGGATCGTATGCCCAAGGTTCCACCGGGTCCCGGTCATCCGCCAGGGTGTATGGTTGGCAAAGAAGAGTGAGCACCCAGCCCAGAAGAAGGACGTGCGGCTAGGAGGTCAGCATTGTCCACTCTTGCGGCGGGCTGTGTTGGATGGAGAGGGCTATTCGCTAGAAGAGTTTCCGGCTCTGCTGAGTGCTTTGTGGTTCTGACTGCCATCTTGAGTTGTGTGGCAGGGATCGTAGGTTGCTGCGTCTGCACTGTGGGATGCATTCAGGCTCCAGAACGCAGAGCAGATGCTGTCCAAGTCAGCTTGGAATTTGGTGTGTCGGCCATTTTGGTTGCGGCCCTGGAATGAGATGAGGCAGTGTTGGCTGACAGGATGCCTATAGTACACGGCTGCTTCTTCCCTGGGGAGGACCGGGATATCCCCTACCGGTCCAGGTGATTTTTTTCTTTTAACCCTTGAGGGTTAACATTTATTTTATTTTTTTAGCCCTCATAAATGTATTTAGTTAGTTACCTAAATATTTGTTCTTCATTTAGCTAGGGTGGGTAGAAGTTAGTGGGGAAATTGGGGGATTTACTGTTAGGCTAGTTAGGGGTTAACAGTAAAAAAAAGTTTAAAAAAACTTGTTTAAAAAAATGTTGAAAAAATGACAAATGGGGGCAGAGCATGGAGCCGAACCTGAACGGTCACACATTCACGGAGCTCCGAGCAATCAATGAAAATGTAAGTTAATCTGAGACACCAGGGTAACATCAAGCGACCCAAACACCCTTCGGAGCACCCCCTGAGATCAAGACACAAGCGGATGCCGTTTTTGGTCCCGCAAATGGGTAAAAAGACCAGACGAAGATCTGGGGCCTACCTGACGCTCCAAACCTCGAGGAAGGAGACCCCAAAGTTCGACATCTGCAACGGTACCTATCTACTAACCAACCCCACAGAACCGGGCTGTCACACTATGGGGCTGTCACACTATGGGGCTGTCACACTAAGGCCCCCACAAACCGTCGGCAGAGAAACGCAAGATATCGGCGACATGCTACAGCGGCTGATGGCGCCCAAGATGGCGGCCCCGCCGGAGCGCACACCAGCCTCTATAGACGAGGGGGAACAGAATGGGGCCGGATTAGAACCATCCACCGCTCCTCCAGCTATGGAAATATCGGCCAGCCAAGACACACTCACCCCGGCTACCAAAAAAGACCTAGCCGACCTTGTTATAGAAATGAGAAGAATGCATGCAGCAGATCTCAATCTCATTAAGACTGAAGTGCAGGCGATGACCGCACACACACAGGCAACAGAGAAGGATATTATAGACATTAAAAGAGAGGTGAGGGAGCTAAAAGACACTTGTTACCACATACAAGCAACACAGTCCACCCTTAGACCTAGCAGAGGATCGTAACAGACGTGCCAACTAGTGATGTACCAAACGGTTCGCCGGCGAACATAGCGTGTTCGCATTCGCCACCGCGGGCGAACACATGCGCGGTTCGATCCGCCCCCTATTCGGCATCATTGAGTAAACTTTGACCCTGTCCCTCACGGTCAGCAGACACATTCCAGCAAATTAGCAGCAGACCCTCCCTTCCAGACCCTCCCACCTCCTGGACAGCATCCATTTTAGATTCATTCTGAAGCTGCATTCTTAGATAGAGGAGGGAAAGTGTAGCTGCTGCTCATTTGATAGGGAAATTGATAGCTAGGCTAGGGTATTCAGTGTCCACTACAGTCCTGAAGGACTCATCTGATCTCTGATGTAAGGACTGCACCGCAAAAAGCCCTTTTTAGGGCTAGAACATCAGTCTGCTTTTTTTTTTTTTGTGTAATGTAATTGCAGTTGCCTGCCTGCCAGCTTCTGTGTCAGGCTCACAGTGGATACTGTGCCCACTTGCCCAGTGCCACCACTCATATCTGGTGTCACAATAGCTTAAACTTGACATTTAAAAACAAAAAAATGTTTTTCACTGTAATAGATTGAATAGCAGTTAGTTGTCTGCCAGCTTCTGTGTCAGGTTCACAGTGGATACTGTGCCCATTTGCCCAGTGCCACCACTCATATCTGGTGTCACAATAGCTTAAGCTTGCATTTAAAAACCAAAAAAATGTTTTCACTGTAATAGATTGAATAGCAGTTAGTTGTCTGCAAGCGTCTGGGTGTCAGGCATTCAGCGTGTACTCTGCCAACCTCTGCAAGTGCATTTTGCCACTCATATCTGGTGTGACTATAGCGTGCCTTTAAAAAGAAAAAAAAAGTTTTTCACTGTAAGCTAATAGCAGTCAGTGTCCTTAAAGGACCACTCTAGTGCCAGGAAAGCATACTCGTTTTCCTGGCACTAGAGTGCCCTGAGGGTGCCCCCACCGTCAGGGACCCCCTCCCGCCCGGCTCTGGAAAGGGGAAAAGGGTTAAAACTTACCTTTTTCCAGCGCTGGGCGGGGAGCTCTCCTCCTCCTCTCCGCCTCCGATCCTCACCGTCGGCTGAATGCGCACGCGCGGCAAGAGCTGCGCGAGCATTCAGCCGGTCGCATAGGAAAGCATTCATAATGCTTTCCTATGGACGCTTGCGTGCTCTCACTGTGATTTTCACAGTGAGAATCATGCAAGCGCCTCTAGCGGCTGTCAGTGAGACAGCCACTAGAGGAAAAAGGGGAAGGCTTAACTAATTGATAAACATAGCAGTTTCTCTGAAACTGCTATGTTTATAAAAAAATTAGTTAACCCTAGCTGGACCTGGCACCCATACCACTTCATTAAGCTGAAGTGGTCTGGGTGCCTAGAGTGGTCCTTTAAAGCGGGTGTCAGACCTTCAGCGTGTACTCTGCCAACCTCTGCCAGTCCACTTTGCCACTCATATCTGGTGTCACAATAGCGTGCATTTAAAAACAAAAAAACTTTTTCACTGTTATAGATTGAATAGCAGTTAGTTGTCATCAAGCAGGTGTGTCAGGCCTACAGCGTGTACTCTGCCAACCTCTGCCACTCATATCTGGTCTCACAGTAGCTTGCACGCATAGTACCACTAATCCAAAGAAAAATGACAGGCAGAGGCAGGCCACCCCGCAGGGGCCATCGTGGTCGTGGTGATGTGATTCCCTTTGGCCCTAGAATAATGCCCAGTTTTCAGAGGCCACGTACCCTGAACTTGAAAAGTTATGAGGACATAGTTGACTGGCTAACACAGGACACCCAATCTTCTACAGCTTCCGCTCGGAACCTTGACGCACCATCCTCCTCCAGCTTAGCTTCGGGCACCTCTCAAGATACCACTCACCCGCCTGCCGCCACCACCAACACTAGCACCACAGCCGCTTCACTTGGTATGTCAAAGGAGTTATTCACACATCCGTTTGAAGAAATGAGTGATTGCCAACCATTATTGGCAGAGGATGTAGTTAACAGGGATATGTCTCAGGCAGGCAGCATTACACACATGGACTTACGGTGTGATGATGATGATGATGTTGTACCCGCTGCTGCTTCCTTTGCTGAGTTGTCAGATACAAGTGAAGCGGTTGATGATGACAATGCGTCCATGGATGTCACGTGGGTGCCCGCTCGGCAAGAAGAAGAACAGGACGAAAGTTCAGATGGGGAGACAGAGAGGAGGAGGAAGAGACGAGTTGGAAGCAGGGGGAGCTAGTGGCACAGCCAGACAGCATGCATCGGCACCCGGGGTCAGCCCGACAGCACGCCAATCAACGCATGCTGTGTCCACCACCAGAATGCCGTCATTGCAGAGCTCAGCAGTGTGGCATTTTTTTTGTGTGTCTTCCTCTGACAACAGCGATGCCATTTGCAACCTGTGCCAAAAGAAACTGAGTCATGGGAAGTCCAACACCCACCTAGGTACAACTGCTTTGCGTAGGCACATGATCGCACATCACAAACGCCTATGGGATCAACACATGAGTACAAGCAGCACACAAACTCAAAGCCGCCATCCTCCTCCTGGTCCAGCATCTTCAGCCACGTCAACCACTGCTGTCCTCCTTGCCCCCTCTCAACCATCCGCCACTCCGTCTCTCGCCTTGAGCAGTTCCCGCTCATCTGCCCACAGTCATGTGTCTGTCAAGGACATGTTTGAGCGTAAGAAGCCAATGTCAGAAAGTCACCCCCTTGCCCAGCGTCTGACAGCTGGCTTGTCCGAACTATTAGCCCGCCAGCTTTTACCATACAAGCTGGTGGAGTCTGAGGCGTTCAAAAAATTTGTAGCTACTGGGACACCGCAGTGGAAGGTACCCGGAATAAATTTCTTTTATCAAAAGACAATCCCCAACCTGTACTCGATTGTGCAAAAGGAAGTAATGGCATGTCTGGCACACAGTGTTGGGGCAAGGGTCCATCTGACCACTGATACCTGGTCTGCAAAGCATGGTCAGGGCTGGTATATCACCTACACTGCGCATTGGGTAAACCTGCTGACGGCTGACAAGCATGGAATGCGTGGCTCTGCAGAGGAGTTGGTGACACCGCCACGACTTGCAGGCAGGCCCGCTGCCACCTCCTCTACTTCTCCTACTCCATCCTCTTCCATAACCTCCTCGGCTGAGTCCTCTTCTGCTGCTGCATCTTGCTCCACATCAACGGCACCCCCCCAGCTCCCCAGGTACATCACGGATACGGCAGTGTCACGCCGTCTTGGGTTTGACTTGAAAGCAGAGAGTCACACCGGACAAGCACTCCTGTCCGCCCTGAACGCACAGGTGGAAAAGTGGCTGACTCCGCAGCAACTGGATATCGGCAAAGTGGTTTGTGACAATGGAACAAATTTGTTGGCGGCATTGAAGTTGGGCAAGTTGACACGTGCCGTGCATGGCACATGTGTGTAATCTAATCGTACAACGCTTTGTGCATAAGTACACAGGCTTACAGGACATCCTGAAGCAGGCCAGGAAGGTGTGTGGCCATTTCAGGCATTCCTACACGGCCATGGCGCACTTTGCAGATATCCAGTGGCGAAACAACATGCCAGTGAGGCGCTTGATTTGCGACAGCCCGACACGTTGGAATTCAACACTCCTAATGTTCGACCGCCTGCTCCAACGAGAAAAAGCCGTTAATGAATATTTGTATGACATACCAAATGACATTTGCAGAACATACCTTCATTGAGATCACTGAGGAGGAGGAACGGGAAATGAGTAGCTCGGCATCCAACCTTGTGCAAATGGGGTCTTTCATGCTATCGTGCCTGTTGAGGGACCCTCGTATAAAAAGGCTGAAGGAGAACGACCTGTACTGGGTGTCCAGGCTACTAGACCCCCGGTATAAGCAGAAAGTGGCGGAAATGCTACCGAATTACAACAAGTCGGAAAGGATGCAGCATTTGCAAAATAAATTAAAAAGTATGCTTTATGCAGCGTATAAGGGTGATGTCACAGCACAATGGGAATCTAACAGGGGAAGAGGTGAAAGCCATCCTCCTCTTCCCACGACCACGCCGGCAAGGACAGGACGCTTTAAAGATGTGTTGTTGATGGAGGACATGCGGAGCTTTTTAAGTCGCGATCCACCCTCAGAGAACGACTCGACCGACTACCTCGCCTTAACTGCAGATATCGACACTCTGAGGAGCGATGAACCCCTTGACTACAGGGTGTGCAGGCTTGACCTATGGCCTGAGCTATCCCAATTTGCGATAGAACTTCTGGCCTGCCCCGCTTCAAGTGTCCTTTCAGAAAGGACCTTGAGTGCAGCAGGAGGTATTGTCACTGAGAAGAGAAGTCGCCTAGGTCAAAAAAGTCTAGATTACCTCACCTTTATTAAGATGAATGAGGGATGACAGTGGGCGATACATTCAACTAAAAAAAGGCCTGATGAGATGAGCTGCCTTGGGCTAAAAATGGTCCACACGCTGCTGTATTTTAGCTCTGAATGCCGGTTGACTTGCGTGACTTATCCGCCACCAACTAGGGTTCAAGCCGCAATGTTTTAGGGCACTTTCTGTGTGGGAAACAAACATCAATTTTTATGGACGCTGCTACAGCAGCGGCTGCAACAATACCTAATTTTTCAGGCATGTGTACATGTGTACATGTGTACGGCCCTCTGGTGCTGCACTGTGGCTTCAAAAAACAGTGCTCAGTGCGCACCACCCAGGGCAGTACTCGACACCATGTCCACCATGCTAGACTGACATACAGGCCTTGGCAAGGCACAAGCGGGTTTAGCTGGGCATCAGGTCACTACTCAAGTGCTAATTATATACATATTATGCAGTACATGCTGTAGTAATTCTCAACAATATTGCTGTACTCAGATGACATAGCTGAGCAACATATGAAGTATTTTACTGCCGTAGCACACGCAAGGTTTGCAAAATATATATTACAAACTCATTGTGTCAAAAAGGCAGAAAAAATGCTTATTACCACTACACTATGTACAAGCTAGCGGAAAAATGATTTCACGCTAAGGTTCAAAATATGTCTTTTGAAATACCCTGGGGTGTCTTGTTTAAGAAATGGTATGCCGTTATTGGGTAGTTGGAATAATCAACCTATTAAAAAAACTCCCAAGTGGGGTATGGACCCAGCGTAAAAATTAATTGTTTGAAAAATACTTAAATGGCTGTGTCTCAAACGTCCACATAAACCTGGCAAAGGTACATATGGGGCACTGCTGTGCTCAGACGTCATAGTTGAGCAATATAGGAAGTTTTATAGACCCGTAGCACACATAAAGGTTGCAAATTATACAGCAAAAGCTCACTGTGTGTCAAAAAGGCAGAAAAAATGCTTATTACTACAACACTTGGTACAAGCTAGGTAAAATTATTTCAGTCTAAGGTTCAAAATATGCCTTTTGAATTACCCTGGGATGTCTGAAATGGAAGAAGTTGGAATATGTAACCTTCTTAAATATTTCAAAATAGAATACGGACCCATCAAAACAATCTATGAAAACTTACACTTAAAAATCTGAAATTGACAGGTCTCTTTTACAGCACTGTAACTAGGACGGGGGCGGCGCCTGGCTGCCGAGCAGAACAGACGTGCATTTGGCATGGATAAAATTATTAAATTGCCAAGCTAAAGGCAAATCTAAGTGCAGTTGTGCATGGTCTTAGCAGAGGGAGTCCGGGTGGTCCTCAGGATACCTCACAAGCGACTTTCTGACACCAATAGCCTGACACGGAGAGTTGAGGTCTACTTGTGCCAGAGCCGGGGAGAGGCAGACGTTCTCCTCGTTCTTCAGCTCTCCGTGTGACCTCAGAACACCGCAACCCCCCCCCCCCCGGACGGGTGGGGGTTATCCCGGTCCTCACTGGAAAGCCCTCTACTTACTTTTGTGGACTTTATAAATTATCCGCAATGCTGTAGAATGCAGCCTACTAGGCAAGATGGCTGCCTTCCAAGAGGGTGCCCCAACACAAGCCTACCACCAGAAGCCTCTGGGTGCAGAGTCCTGGGTGCAAGCATTCAACTGAATTTGTGCCCTATTCTGGGCCAAGATGGCAAGTAGACAAGCAAATGCCTCACCAGGGGATCAGCACGCCCGGGTGCAGCCCAGGCCTGTTAGAAGGAAAGACCAGATGAAGCACCCCCAAGCACACCTCACGCAGAGTCCTGAATGGGAAGAGGGCAGCAAAAGCAGCAACGCTGACAGACTAACATGCCACTCCACGGCAGCTTCACAGCATGGCACTCTGGTTGGGGCTGTATCTATGTGCGCAGTCAGAGGGTTCCCGCTCAGAGAGGTCGGCCGCGCGTGCTGAAAGGAACCAGAAGCACTTAGCCGGAAGATGGTCCATTCGGGAGCCCTGGCAGAAAAACACAGGAGTGCATCGGTACCCATGACTGGTGAGACCCTCACACAAGGCTAAACGGACTCTGGCTATTATGCATCGGCAGCCTCCCATCTCTCCGCATCGGCGAAGCAACCCTCAGAAACACTCACAATGCGCATGCAAGGCTTGCGGTACCTCCTTAAAGTGTCTAAACAGACGATCCAGTGGTTATTATCTCTTGTCATTTATGTAGACCCTCTTCCTTTCTTTTAAGTTTACTAGCTAGGTTTCTTTAGACTAACAGTGCTACCCGGCAAACGATCTTTGACACACTCTCACGCTATTATGATGCAGCCTGTCTTCTTACTCTTTAGCATGTTACACAATGCTGTACTTAATTAATAGCATGTTTCTTTTACCTTATGTTATACCACAAACACAGTCAGACATCAAGCCTTACACATGCCGTCTATCTTCCCTTCTGACTATCACTAAAGCGTACTGCCCTATACATGTCATGCCCAAGAATTTAAAGTAATATCTAAGATTAGACATGTTCCTAACTGTTATTTCTACTATACTATAAAATTGTGCTATATCCTAGAAATGCCACACAACGTTATATTTTACAATAGTAGTATGTGCAGAATCTCTAAGCGTCATGCAATTATTCTCCTATGTATTCTGATGCACTTGTGAAAGCTGTTGTGGCTTCGCAAGCTAAACTGTATTTTTTTTATGCACAGCAAAAAAAAAAAAAATACATTTAAAAAAAAAATAGTGTCTAGGTCATACATTGGGCATATTGTTTTACTTCAAGAGGTAACAACATACTTAGGGGAAATTTATGACAGTGGCACTTATCAAATGTACAAAATATCCAGCAAAATGCAACATGTACGTAAAAAAAATTCATTTATTTTTCTGACCACAAAATTTAAAATAAATTGATGAAACAATGTGGCAGGTTAAGGTATAATATATGCCTAATGAGATACCCTGGAGTGTCTGCTTTCTCAAATTGAAGGCCTTTGAGGGGTTATTTGAACAGTCAAACTGATATAATGCCACAGAATAAGACAACTATAGAAACTGAAATAGCATGGTCTCCTATATGGCATTATAGCTTCACAGAATAGTGGCAAAGGCATACAATGGGGGTATCATAGTACTTAGCAGATTCAGCTGAACACAATATGGGTTTCTGTACAGGGATAGCACACACCGGCTTTATGAAATACACACATTACAAAAACCTTGTTATATGTGTATGTGCCAAAATAGAGAAAAAACACAATTGTACTTCAATATTTAGCAGAGATTGGCGGTGAAATGGCTACATAAAAGGTGTCAAAATAACCTTAGGTAAATAGCCTGTGATGTTTACTTTATATAAATATATACTTTTGTGTGGCAATTTTGTTTTCTGTGATGGCTACTAAACTTCCAAGACAAACATACCAACTTCTAAAATTGTTTAACATTGAAATTTTATTTTAGACCTTGTAGTTTGTGACCTGTAACTTTCAAAATAAACTGAAATCCTACACATGTTGTGTACTCTGTAAATCAAGACACATAAATGAATTGATTTTGAATTACATATTATGGACATATTATGCACACATTATTATTGCCAAAACTTGGAAAACAATATATATTTTTTGTTTTTTTCCCCCCCTTCTGGAGAGGAGATGCAGACGTGTTGGCGTACGCATGCACGCCACATCGATGAGCTGATCCGAGACTGCTCCCATGCTGAACTGTGTTTGGAATACTGGAGAGCTGGCACAGAGGTAGCCTGGAAGTCGGGGTAGCGTGAAGATGGCAGAGTGCAGAGCGGAACATGAAGGCATAAGGACAAGTAAGCTGCAAATAGGAGCTGTGAGAGGGGAGTGGAGGGAGCTCGAACAGCCTTATAAATATAAAAGACTAGACTAGACTAGTGGCTGAGAGGAGGAGGCTTCATGACAAAAATGGCATCTTAAAAAAAAATGGACCAAGAGGGGAGCCCAGGCCCAGCCCTGCTTGAATATACCAGAATGCATAAAGCCAGTTTCAGTTCCTGGGTGCCGTGAGTAGAAAAAAAAAGGTAATGAAAAGTCAGTATAAACAGCTAAAAAAGATTATACTTGAATATATTGTATTGTATGTATGTACAATAAGAGTAACGAAGACAGGAGAAGGAAAGAGGTAAAGAAAAAGGAGAAATAAATAAATGAAAAATATAGTGTTCCCTGTTTGAAAGAGATCTGATGATCGAGGCTGATATATGAAAAAAAAATGGTAGACAAAGAAGAGAGAAACCTTAATTGTAAATATAAATAAAACGGGTGTGCTCTTAAACACATGAGGAAAGAGAAGTGACAATTAAAACTGCAGCGTAAATTAAGAGACACTTGATGTTTGCTGAAAGAGATTGGTAGAAATTTGTTTTTACATTTTCAGCTAATAAAAATAAGAACGCAAAAGTGAATAGCTGATACGAGACTCCCACATATTAAGTTATACTATTATCTGTTTTCTCCCTTCTTCCCCCACGCCTCCTTCGGGGTTCACATTGTGAAAAAGAAGACAATTAGTTAATGTCGATAAAATTCGGACAAAGAGACTTTCACATTTCTTTACGACTCAGGTGGACTAGAGTGGAATAGAAAATTCTTAAATAACAACCCCAAATAAAAGCCTCTTAATAAAAGGAAAAGAAGACATACAGGAAATTTATAGAGAATGAGTGGAAAACGGAACAACAAATAGTGACCCCAGAGCATCCAAAGGCATGTTTTGAACAACAGATGGAGCAGATAAAACAAGAAGTGCAGGGTAATAATGCAGATCTCAGAAAAGATTTACTGGGCATTGGACAAATAGTTAAAGATAAATGAGGAAAAAAAATTGGAATTTATAACAGGCACACAAAAGGAGATAATCGAAAAACAACAAAAAAGATACAGGAAATGAAAGCAAGATTTGCCGATTTCCAGGATAGAAGCAGATGCAATATGATCCAGAGACCAATGAAGAGTCCCAGGGTCAAAAGAGGGGATATCCCAGAGTCTTGTGTCCAAATAAATCTTAAAACATATACTTTATTTATTACGGTAATACACAAGAAAAAATATATATATATATAAATCACCCAAAAAGCAAAACACAAAAGAACGTGAAACTCCTAGAGGGGAGCTATAACAGCTCAAGAACCTTGTCACAGTATAAGCAAGGAATAGTAAGACATAATAGACCTAGTGGAGTAGGTAATTGCCTGCTGCCAATCCTATCTAGATACTAGTAAAGGGTTGCTCGTGTGTACAGGCATAGATTAATAATTTAGGGTCAAAGCTCACTGTGTCTACAAAGTAGCTGCATAAACACAAATCTAGTACATTGTGTCTATAGCCTCAAAAGTTAGAAGGATTATTCAATTGGTGCTGTATAAAAAGGAATACTTGTCCCAGGTAAATTATAGTCCTCCCCCAACTGCTATCAGTCTTGTAATAAGTGCAAATGATAAATCTGCCAATTCAAGTAAGAGGCAGAAAAAAAAAAGACAGAAAAAAAATTAATTCATCATAGATATAAACCTTTATTTTCCTCCTATCCAAATCAGGAGTACATCATTGATGAAACAAAAGTATTGAAAGATGTATGTGCCATAGTCTTTGAGAATATGCTCTTCCTGATATCTGTATATGTAGGCATTCGCATACATGGGGTCCATTGATGCCCCATGGATGTGCCAGTCCGTTGTATGTAATATTTAGTTTCAAACCTCAAATAATTGGGCTCAAACATAGCTCTATAATTTCTGATATGCACTATATATATATATATATATGTATATGTGTGTGTATTTTTAATTCTACGTATATATTTATGTAATATTTTTACAAAATTAATTCATCGTATTAATTACAATTTGCGGAACCTGCCTGATAAATGCCTGATAACTGGCAGAAAGTCCAGGGAATTTAATTTGTTAGCACTATATTTAACCCTGTAACTTTCCAAGACACCATAAAACCTGTACATGGGGGGGTACTGTTTTACTCAGGAGACATCGCTGAACACAAATATTAGTGTTTCAAAATAGTAATAAATAGTTAGTGTTATTTTTTATGTTATACAAAGGGAAATCTAAAGGTATATCTTATATTATTATAGTTTATATCTCTAAAAACAAGGTCTATGTTTACTAAAATGCCTTTGTATGCCTACGAACATAATAATGACTGTCACAATTGTATTTTTTGTATGCATAAAACGAAATAAAGATGAAATTATAAAAAAGTAATAAATGAGCTATTAAATGAAAATGTAATAATACTGTACATAGTTTGAACTCTTACCATGACTTGTTTGATATGGGGAGGAAGGTGTGGCACCTACAAAGATAAAACAAAAAAAATAATCATCATGTTGAATATGTCTGTATATCTGTGTGAGGAATTGCACATTTTACAATTAAAACATTTTTATATCACATCATTTTATATAAAATAAATTCTGCTCTTATGATTGTGATACTCTGTGCAGTTCTCAAAAAACAGCTGTAAGCCATGAATGCATTACAAAAATGTAATTGCTTAATAAAAAGCTCAAACACAATTTTAGCTTCTGCATCCCAGGGACTCCTTTCCTCAAAACAACTTCAAAGTGATTAAGTTGTATTAAAGGGAAGAAATTATTTTTTTATATTGCTTACATTCCGGCTGATGACCAAAAGATTTTGTCTGTTTGAAAAGGTGAAACTAAATTGTGCCATGGCAGCTGGATGAGAATCCCTGTCTGACTGGCCCCACTTAGGGCTTCACATTCAGTCTTTTTTGAAGAGCTCTGGACATGGGCTTACCATGATGTAGCTGTTCCCTGGTGTCCCCAGATACTGGAAACAATTGAACCAATTTGGGATAGGAACTAGGATTTTGGAAGGTTGGGAGCTATACACTTTTTTTTCTTTCTACTTACACTTTTGAAGTAAGCCTTTCACAAGAAAGAGACATTTTAATATGCACACAGAGCATAAAACACACTTTCTTTTATGATTCAATGTGTATTGGGAGTTATGAAGTCAGGAATAGGGTTAAATAAAATTTCATAAGCAATCTGAGTTTAAACTGCGTTCTCAAGAAGACTAGGTAACAACTTACACAAGCAGTACATGGGGGGAACCTGTGCCGAATGAAATGGTATAACAAATAGCTTTTTTTTTTTTTTTTAAATACCCCTTGTTGGTTCTTCCGGAAATGCCAATGGATGGGCGACATGTTGCCTTTTTGTCCACAAGCCAATGTGCCCCGATATCTTGTCCCCAGAGCATCATAGTGATGGGCAAACGTTTAAATTAAAATATTTACAGGATTATTCGCAAAAGTTTGACTTTTTTCAAATAAGTGATTTGGCCTAAAATTAGCAATTCCCTTTAAATTCCAACTCATTCATGTTTCAGTTCAAATATTTGGGCATAAAAATATAAAATTCACTTTGTATTCATGACAGTTAAAACTATCGTGAATAACTGTTATTATTTTAGTAGGCTGGCATTTACCCATTATTTGATATCATACATTTTTTATATAACCAAATCTTAAATGAATACTATATAATGATTACATTATTGTACTTATTTTTAAAGTAATTGGCATGACAAACAAATATGTTTGGTGGATTTATTTTATTTATCTGGATTTAAATTAACTGGGCACACATTTTCCTACCTTTTTAAATTACTATCCCTGATCATCCAAGAATTAAAAATCCTACGGTAGTCAATATGATCCATATTATTATAACAAAAGCTTACTAACTCCTTTATAACACAACTGCCAGGCAACACAAGGGTAGGGCGGGGGGTGGGGGGGGGGGTGGGGGGGGAGTGGTCCCCCATGCTACTACCCATAGACATCAGGGGAGGGGGGGTCCCCCATGCTACTACCCATAGACATCAGGGGAGGGGGGGTCCCCCATGCTACTACCCATAGATATAGGTGTGGCATTACAATGTAATAATAGGGGATGGACTGGTCACAGTTCACACCCTTACCCCAAATCCTGGTTAGTATGTGGAGCTATTATTAAAAATAAATAAATGAGGGACATCCTAGAGATCACCCTAGCCTTCACATTGTTCCAGCCCCCTGCATTTAATTAGTGAATGGGCATCAATATCTGCCCAGTCTTTAGGTTTTAATTTAAAAAAATTAAAAAAAACAACAAGCACAACCACCTAAAACGAGCAGTGCATTTAAACACACAATAAAATGAAATGGTATTTACCCTTTTCACTATATATTAGATATAAAAGGTTCCTCAAAAAGCCTCAATCTAATGCTGCATTTTACTAAGGCGAAACGGCAGGGCTTGCTATGTGTTTTGTGGTCTATGGTGTTTCATAGTATTTGTATTTTTAATTGTATTTACTATATTTCTATTGTTTTTGTTTCAAACCTTGAAACATATTTTATTTATTAAGAGCTTGGTTTTAGCTGCACTTGTACTTTCATACCATATTCTTCAGTGACATGTTGATGGACTTTTTAACTCCTTACATTCTGTAAGTGTAACATAATAGAGCAGTAAAATTATTACCATTCAGTACAGACACTCCTCACTTACCGACCTGGTTCCGTTGCGACGTTCCGGTCGTAGAACGAATTGGTTGGTAAGTGAGGAGTGAATTGATTCCCTGATCTGATGCATTCGTCTATGTTTGGGGAAAATTCCCCGAACATAGACATGCGCACCAGAGCAGGAAATCCCCACAATGGTTCGCACTTACGCCTGGTCGGCGTACAGGTAGATCGCTAAATGAGGTCCACCTGTGTTGCACTATGGCTGTTTATCATTTCTGTTGCATTAACTTTTGAACATCCAGCGAACCATCCAATCCAGAAGATACCATTATTTGTTGATGAGCTTTCACTCTTACTTACATTTGTGAGTTTAACTTTTTTATGCCACCAAGTGTATTGGATTCACTGCACTATTTGGCTCGTGTTCTATATATTTTTTAGATATACTTCTTATGTATGTTTTAACTTTATATTCAGGTATTCTTCACTCTTAGAATTTCGGGAGGAAGCAGAGGAAGCTGATGTAGCTTAGCGAAACACGTCTTCACGCCTTCTGACGTCATCACACACACCGGCCGCTAAGTCCTACTTCCTGGAAATCTAAGTGTGAAGAATACCCGAATCCTGAGCCCTCTATTCAGCCGACAGCTGGACTAAGCATTAAGGGAAACTCTAATGGAGAGGTTTTGAATACTTTCGAGGAGAGCTGCCTGCGATTTCCAATCATTTAAATAAAGGATTTCAAGTTATTCACAGTCTCCAGACATTGCATGTTTATCCACATTGCCATCATAGTTAGAGCAGACTCATTTGCTCTACGTTTGTGAGTGTTTTTTAGTCCCTCACTTTATTCCTATTTGTCTTAAAATATTACCCTATGTGTGGTTTTTTTCTGTTCCTTTCACAAGGTATATCCCTTCAAAATTGCTGATTGTATATAGTATATGTGGTAAATCTTACCTGCTTCATTTATATACTATAGCATGTGAGTATTATGCTATTTATTGAAGTGCACAATTGCATTAGCACTTTGTTGCACCTTTTGAGTGTTTTTGCTGCACATTTCACTTTATGCTTGTACTTTGCACAGTAATCTGCACAGATAAATGAAATATGCATTTTCATACATTTAGAGTGATCTAAGTGGTTTTATGTTTTTGCCCTTGAGACTTAGCACACTTTATGGTTTGTTTTAGGTTATTTTATGTGGTTTGAGTTTTTCACAGTATAGGGTGCTGCTTTTAAGAAAGGTTTTTTAGGGATAGTCAACCTTCGGCACTCCAGATGTTTTGGACTACATCTCCCATAATGTTATTACACCCATAAGGCTAGCAAAGCATCATGGGAGGTGTAGTCCAAAACATCTGGAGTGCCAAAGGTTGCCTATGCCTAGTTTAGGTTATACATTTTTTTCCCACCAGTTTTACTTGTTTTTAACGTATACATTTAACTATATGCCCACTGGTTCCTAGTTATCAATAGCTATTAGCTGTAGTTTATCAGGCATTATGTCAACAATATATGGAAAAATAACACTTCGTCATTAACACTGTTTTAAATGTAAAATATAGTTATAAGCATATAACTGCAGTAATTTATCTGATCCCAAACCATGAACCTTATTGAGAGCTGAAAAACTCTTAATAAATGCATAGCTTTAAAGGAACACTTTAGTCCCCAAAATAACTTTAGTCTAATAATAAAGCTTTTTTGAGTATAGGTCATGCCTCTGAAGTTTCACTGCTCAATTCACTGCCATTTAGGAGTTATATAATTTTGTTTCTGTTTAAGTAGCCCTTGCCACACCTCCCCTGGCTTTGACTGACACAACCTGCATGAAAAGAAAAATAGTTTCATTTTCAATCTAGCAAGCTATTAACAGAGCAGTAGATAAGAAAATGTAAATTAAACATAATTAGCAATGAAGGAATAGACTGTAAGCTCGTTTGAGCACGGTCTTCTTTAACCTATTGTTCCTGTAAGTTTTCTTGTAATTGTCCTATTTATAGTTAAATCCCCCCTCTCATAATATTGTAAAGCGCTATGGAATCTATTGGCGCTATATAAATGGCAATAATAATAATAAGGAAGGATAAACATTAGGTGACTCTTTACAGGAAGTATTTATGAAGGCTGTGTAAGTCACATGCAGTGAGGTGTGACTAGGGTGCATAAACAAAGTGATTTAACTCTTAAATCCAGAGGCTGCAGGGGCATGATCTATAAACCAAAGTTTATAAAAAGTTGTTTTGGTGATTATAGTGTACCTTTAACAGTTTTCCAAATGATTAAAAACTTGTCAAATGATTTACCTACACAATACTCACATACTTTAATGGAGACTTCTGTAGATAATTTGGAAATGGCATTGACTTATTTGGAAAGCTTATTATATGATGCCAAACTGTTGTTCTTTCAGGTTTTCAAACATAATATGTGCAGAGCTAGACTACAGAACTGATTGTTTTTATACACCTCAATTTATCAGAAAATAATCCCCCAGTAATGTATCAATACTTTTATACCATCCACAAATTTATCAGCAATGAATGTGTCCTGTGGTTTGTCCTTTTCCTCTGGTTTTGTAACAACCATCGATGTCACTGGAGTCACAAACTTGTAATTAAGGGAAAGTTCCAGGATTTCGGCTGTCAGGTTACTTTTTTCTGGTTCCTTTGCAAAAACACTAGGAAACAAAATAACTGAAAATCAGAGAGGCAAAAAAGAAAAATAAACCCACATATAAATTTATATATATATTACATAATGTGAGAAAGTGTCCCCATATTGTAGACTTTTTTTTACCACTATGACACTTAAAGTACAAACTGTACATGGATACCCCATTTGGGTGTTAAAGGGACACTATAGTCACCAGAACAACTATAGCTTATTGGATTTGTTCTAGTGAGTAGAATCATTACCTTCAGGCTTTTTGCTGTAAACACTGTCTTTTCAGAGAAAATGCAGTGTTTACATTACAGCCTAGTGATAACTTAACTGGCCACTCCTCAGATAGCTGTTAGAGATCCTTCCTGGGTCATGGCTGCATAAAATGCATCCAAACATTCAGTGTCTCCTCCCTCTGCATGCAGACACTGAACTTTCCTCATAGAGATTCATTGATTCTATTCATCTCTATGAAGAGATGCTGATTGTCCAGGGCTGTCTTTGAATTGTGCTGGCTCTATGACACTTAAAGTACAAACTGTACATGGTCTGCCTTTTTATCAGTCTTTTTGTCAGTCTCAGCCAATCCTATTGTGATTGGATCAGGCTACCACTTCTGCTGATGTCAGCAGGCAGTGGGCAGGTCTAAAGGAAACAGGGACAAAGTATAAGGTACCTGAAGGGGAGGGAAACAATCGCTTCCTGAGAGCCAGGAGGAATATTATGTACTTTGTGCCCAGGCCAACGCACCCATTACTCTGGAACTCTTTTGGGCATAGACCAGGTGTGTGGCCGGGGAAATATTTCCCTAGGTGGGGTTTGGTCAATTCTCCATAGATCCAGGTGCTATTTGGACAGCTTGGGCGCTCAGAGACTAGCTATCCTGGGGTATATTACATGTGGGAGTTCAGTACTGTCTTAGGTGTATTGTCAGGCTTTTTTTGTGTTAAACACTCCATGTCCGGGACATAGTTTGTTTACCGCTTATCAACTCAATAATTTCCAAGACACAGAGACGACTAGGCGGGTTTATATGTCCATGAATGAAGACCCCATGCTGGGAGTTTGTGTATAAATTATGTGTACCTTGAATAAAACAGCTCTACTCCAAACATTAAGTCTCTACTAATGTATGAGGGGAAAGATATATGCCAGCTATATTGACTACTGCATCTGGAAGAATCGTTTGCGGCAATACTACGGCGGTCCAGCACACATAACCTGCCCATTCTTGAATATGTTTTATAACCCAAAAGAGAAAGGATGGTGATGCAGTTATGTCCTATAATGAATGGGTAATAACTCATTATTATATGTGTTTTCACAAGAACTTATTTGTGAAATATTTTGAACTTTTATTGTTTATACTTGTAAAACTTCAGATAAGAATAGATATTATTTTCCCCATAATGTTAATTCAGGGTAACACACCGTTTTTCTAATAACTGCTGAATAGTAAGATATGCCCAAAGTCTCTCTGTAAAGTCCCCAAATATATATTCCTGCTGTTTCTGGGCATCATCTTTTTCCTTGAGATCCACTTCTTCTTTGTAGTATAAGGAATCAAGAGCCTAAGGAAAAAAAAAGAAAAAGTAATTATTACATTGTTAAGCTGTTGTCTGTAAACAGTATTTGGTGATTGTTTTGAAGAATTTCCATATTGTGACATTAGTAGGGGGATTTATTTTAGAGGATGGGGACGGTAGCATCATAGCATTTGTTTAGGTTGACTGATTAAAACACACTGTATTATCAACTGGCACATATTGTACCAACCAATTATCCTGTGCCAGCTAGTAAGCTCAAAGCTTATCATGCATTGCACTTTATAGGAGGTCCTAAAGACATTGAATCGAAGTTGGAGTACAGGGTTCTGTAGTCCCTTATTAGCGTATGTTCTTTTTGGTATGTAACTTACCCTATGTAAGAGCTGTATAATAAATACAAATGTTTGCAGTATTCTTAGATATCCAAAATCCAACACAATAGAATTATTCAAATTAGTCAAGAAGCGCTTGTAATATCAGATAAACACACATAAGTCATGCTGTCATAGAGAAATACAGTACCTGATGGTAATATTGTATGTCTGCTTGGCAATGTACAGAGCCTGTACAAGAGTCATTGACAATACACACTATGACATAAATGGTATTACTGAAACATAGTGGGATGAAAACACATTTGTGCACTTAATTTAAATGAGTATTTGATAGGAAGGATAATAAATATGGAAATGATACATTTATATGTCAAACCTGAATTGCAGACATTTATAAGGACCAAACTTCTGGAATAAAAGGGAATCATGACATGTCACACATGTCATGTGTCCTTAAGGGGTTAAAGAAATGGCATATTGATGTCTTATGGGTAGAAATTGTTTAGGAGATAACAGGACCAATACCTCCACTCCTTTAAGAATTGCTATCATCTATCACCAACTCCCCCCTCCCCCCCTGGTTTTTCTAGACTATTCATTGAGCACTTTTCTTCCTGGCGTCCCTACTTCAACTCATCTAGCACTCCTTCCCTTATAATTGGGGATTTCAAATTTCAATATCCCAATCAACAACCCTAATTGCACTTATGCCTCTCGTCTGCTCTCTGTAACCTCCTCCTATGGCCTTACGCAATGGTAGAACTTAGCAACCCATACAGCTGGAAACACTCTTGATCTCGCTTTCACCAACCTCTGTACTGCCTCTAATCTCTCCAATATTCCTTTTCCTCTATCTGACCACCATCTGCTGACTTTTGACATTGGCATACCTAAGACTCAATCGACACCACCGTGTGAACATCAATCTCACAGAAACCTGCAATGTCTTGACCTAGAGCATTTCTCCACTAATCCCAAACCTCTTATTTTACCTATCTCAAATCTCACCTGTCCTAGTTCTGCAACCTCCTACTACAATTCCACCCTCTCCTCTCAACTAGACATCATGGCACCTTCTACATTTAAATGCTGCAGGCACCCCCAACAACAACCGTAGCACTCCAAACTGGCTTGATACCTCCAAAAATGCTCCAGAACTGCTGAACGCTGTTGGAGAAAGTCTCACTGTGCGTCTGACTTTCTCCACTGTAAATTTATGCTGAGCTCATACAGTTAGCTCTTTCCTCTGCAAAAGTAAATTACTTCAATACCCCCAGTACCACACTCTCCCGCAAACCCAAACGACTATTTCACACATTTAACTCTCTTCTTTGCCCTATTGTTCCTCCTCCACCTACTAACTTGACCACCGCAGACTTTGCAACTCACTTAATTGACAAGATCTCTACAATCAGGGAAGAGAACTCTCATTTTTCTTCTTCTCCTTACAATACTTCCCCTAACTTCACTCCCTCTGCTGTTCTATGTTCAATCACACCCACTACATTGGAAGAGGTTTCTGCTCTGCTCCAGTCCTCCAGCCCTACCACCTGCTCCTTAGATCCTATTCCTTCGCATCTCATCTGTACGCTGTCTTTTTCTCCACCTGTCACTAACATTTTCAATCTCTCTCTCTCCTCTGGTATATTTCCATCCCCCTTCAAACATGCAACTGTAACCCCAATTCTAAAGAAGCCCAACTTGACCCTAACTCCCCATCCAACTACCGTCCTATCTTGCTACTGCCTTTTGCATCCAAGATCCTTGAAAGAGTTGTGTATGCGAGATTGACAGACTTCCTCGAGTCCAACTCTCTGCTAGACCCACTTCATCTTTTTTCTGCGCGAAGCACTCTGTGGAAACGGCACTGACCAAAATATGCAATGATCTACTCACTGCAAAATCACATGGTCACTACTCTATCCTAATTCTCCTTGACGTGTCTGCGGCTTTTGACACTGTTGATCATCAACAGCCTTTTCTCATCCTCCGCAATATCAGTCTACAAGATATTGCTCTCTCCTGGTGCTCCTCCTACCGCTCCCAGCGCTCTTTCAGTGTTTCTTTCTCTGGCTCTGCTTCTTCTCCCCAACTCCTTTCTGTCGGTGTCCCCCAAGGTTCAGTCCTTGGTCCCCTACTGTTCTCCATTTATACTGCCTACCTTGGTAAACTCATTAGCTCCTTTGGCTTCCAATACCATTTCTACGCAGATGACACACAAATCTACCTGCCCTCTCCTGATCTCTCACCTTCTCTCTTTACTATTGTCTCTGATTGCCTCTCTGCTATTTCTAACTGGATGGCTGCCCACTTCCTTAAACTAAACTTGACCAAAACTGAAATTCTGGTCTTTCCTCTCTCAAGTGTTGCTACTTCTGTGTCTGTCTCCCCCCAAGTAAATGGTGCTACCATCAGCTCCACCATGCAGGCTCACTGCCTAGGTGTTCTCTTTTACTCTGACCTCTCCTTCAAGCCTCATGTTCAGTTTATCGCCAAATCCTGTCATTTCCATCTCAAAAACATTGCGCGCATCCGACCCTACTTAACGCCAGATGTGACTAAGGTGCTGGTCGATTCAACTGTCCTTTCTCGCCTTGACTACTGTAATCTGCTTCACAGTGGTCTTACATGCTCCCAACTTGCGCCGTTACAATCCATAATGAATGCGGCGGCGAGGCTCATCTTCCTGTCTGCCCGCACCTCCCACGCCTCACCCTTCTGTAAGTCCCTACATTGGTTTACTGTAAGATATAGGGCTCAATTTAAAATTCTGGTTCTTGCTTTCAAACCTGTACATAATGCTGCTCCCACCTATCTATCCTGCCTAATACACAAGTATGTCCCGTCTAGGCCCTTACGCTCTGCTGAAGACTTACGTCTATCTTCTGTCCGTTCTCCCACCTCTGATGCTCACCTTCAAGACTTCTCAAGGGCTGCACCGTCCCTGTGGAACTTGCTTCCCTCCTCCGTTAGATGCTCACCCAGTCTCCACTCCTTCAAAAAATCATTAAAAACCCACTTCTTCATAAAAGCATATCAATTAAACTGTTAATAACTAACAACTGACTCCTATCTTGCAACTGTCACTAGTCTCATACTATCCTTACCTTTTTGGGTCACTTTACCCCACTCCCTCTAGCATGTAAGCTCATTGAGCAGGGCCCTCAATCCCTCTGTTCCTGTATGTCCAACTTGTCTGGTTACAACTACATGTCTGTTCGTCCACCCATTGTAAAGCGCTGCAGAATTTGATGGCGCTATATAAATAATAACATCATAATAATATTGATGAGGGAAATTAGCTGTTTGTGCAAATTGCACATTTGGGTAAAACTTTAATGAATGGAGATTTTAACTACCCAGGCATTGACTGGGATAGAGGGAAGACGTTGTACAGCTAAGGGCCATATGTTTTATATATATATATACACACACACACACACACACACACACACACACATACATTTTAAGTACGCATTCTATAAAGCGCAAGTGTGAAAGTGTTTATTGACACTGGGTGTGCTTGTAAATGAGGAAAAAGCAGAAATTTTGAATATTATAATTTCTTCAGTGTATCGCTAATAACCTCTAGAGAAAAGGTATGAACTGCCATTGCGGCAGCCCTCACCTCAAAAGGTATAATAATAATGTGCCAGCCCCCTCCTAACGCAACCCTCCTCAGCCCAAAGTTTGTGTTTATACAAACACTATATATAGAGACATCTCTTTATATAGTGTTTGTATACAAACACACATTGTTTATATTGTAAACATACACACATACACTATTTCCTGACCAATTCTACATGGCAGCATTTACTCTTGGGTAGCTCCTCCCCTCACAGCAGAAAGGACAGGAAACAGAACTCTGAAACTGGTATATATAGATCCTCCCCCTACCCATCAGGCAGTCTTTTTTCCTGTCCTTCACAAGCAGTTTGGAAGGAGTCTGCTTATGCAGGCCAAGGTTTTCTTTTATGCTCACCAGGCTATTTTTGTAGCCATGCCAGGGTTCAGCCTCTAAGCCCTGAAGACCCAGCAATACGCACTAAGATGAAAAGCTGCTACCCTGGGTACCCCCTTTAGTGACCGGGGGTTGGACTCAAACTCTCCCTGAAGGGGATGAAAATGGTCCACTGCATGCCAGGGTTCAGCCTCTTATCCCTGAAGACCCAGCAACAGGCCAGCTTGGGTACCCCCTAAAGGGATGTATGTGATCTACTGTATGCATGAAGCCCAGCAAACAGCATACCGGTAAGAGTTTCCAGCCTGGGTACTTGCTTCAGCATCCAGGGGTCTGTCTCTTGGAAGTAATGACAGTTGTCCACTGCATATATGAGGCCCAGTTGAGTCTAAGCTTTTATCCCTGAAGACCCAGCAAACGGTACATGTGTAGGAGTTACCAGCCTGGGTACCTCCTTCAGCAATCAGGAGTCTAACCCATAACTCTCCCTGAAGGGTTGACAGCGGTACACTGCTTACATGAGGCCCAACAGAGTTGTGACTGCCGGGGTATACCTATTATTTGTGTTCCACCTTGTATGGTGATGATGAATGACATATGGGGTACAGATGGAAGCCTATAGTTTAAACAGTTTAGGCTGTCAGTTGTTCAAATCCCCATTTTTTTTTCCGCTGAAACTCATGCAATGGTTCAGGTGAGTGCATTAGTAGTTTGGATTAAAACTAGTATAGGCACCTGGGTCTCTGTTCTTTCAGTCCCTCCCAGCTGCTTATTTTAGGCTTCCTTCTAACAAATAGGTCACATTTAGGAGATTTGTGTGGTGAGCATTTTAGGTAAGTTTATATTGTTTGGTGCAGGTATATGTACCCAAAAGAGTGCTGATGATACAAGTATGCATTGGGCAAAGTAGTGCTGATAATGCAAAAAGAGTGCTGATAATACAAGGAGGCATTGTGCAAAGGAGTGCTGATAATGCAATGAGACGCTATGAAAAAGAGTGCTAATAATGGATATCCTGGCTGTACAAAGTCTGCTGGAATTCCACAGCCTGGGGTCAGAGGAATATCCAAGGTAAGAGAACCTTCCTGGGTGTCTGTTTGAAGTACACATATGTATATGACAGGTTTTGAAAAACCTAGCTCCAAGTCCACACACACACTTGTTTCTATCAAGGTATGTGGCATTGATTGCTGTTATCTGTGCATTATCACAAATAAGCAGGCCTTTGCAGACATTGGAAGAATATGCTGCACAGGAGACCACCGGGCCTCAGTATCTGTACATGAACTGGTGGTGATACAGCATCGGTATGTTTCCACTACATGCTCTAATGTATGAACAGTGTGTCCGGTATATGCTCTAGGTATGAGTTGCTATGAGGACACGGCCTCAGTATTTGTATCCACTATATGCTCTAGGTATGGGTTACTGTGGGGACATAGCCTCAGTGTAGGTGTCCGCTATATGCTCTGTGTATGAGTTACTGTGAGGACACTGCCTCAGTATATTTATCCACTATATGCTCTATGTATGAGTTACTGTGAGGACACTCTCCGTATATTTATCCACTATATGCTCTCGATAGGAGTTACTGTGAGAACACAGCCTCAGTGTATGTATCCACTATATGCTCTATGTATGAGTTACTGTGAGAACACAGCCTCAGTGTATGTATCCACTATATGCTCTATGTATGAGTTACTATGAGAACACGGCCTCAGTGTATGTATCCTCTATATGCTCTATGTATGAGTTACTATTAGAACACAGCCTAAGTATATGTATCCACTATATGCTCTATGTATGAGTTACTGTGTGTACACAGCCTCAGTATAGGCACGGCATCAGTGTATGTATCCACTATATGCTCTATGTCAGGGGTAGGCGGCCTTCGGCGCTCCGGGTGTTGTGGACTGCATCCCCCATAGTGCTCTTACACCCATAATGCTGGCAGGGCATCGTGGAGGGTGTGGTCCGGGATGGCTGGGGTGCCGAGGGTTGCCTATGCCTGCTCTATGGGTTAGTTGCTGTGCGAGCACAGCCTAGGTATATGTACCCACTATGGGCTCTGTGTGAGTTACTATAAAGATGCTCTGTGTGTGAGTTGCTGTGGGGACACAGCCTTAGTATTTGTACCCACTATATTGGCTGTGTATGAGTTGATCTGAAGACTCTGCCTCAGTGTGTGTTCTTTATATGCTCTAAGTCGCTGTGAAAACTCAGCCTCAGTATATGTCCTCTACATGCTCTATATGAGACATTGCTTCAGTGTATCTGTTCCCTATGTGATTGATGCATTAGTGGAAACACAATATGTGTGAATGATATAGGGCACATCCGCTATATGAATCCAAGCTAATACTGGTTCTATGTCGGTTGTGAGTCGCAACCTCAGTATATATGACTGGTGTAATATGTGCATGAAGTTCGGTTAGAACACAGCCTCAATTTAGCTCATTCATATAATCTTAATATGTGTACAGGCATAGTGTCACTGTATATAGCAGAGGTAGGCTATGTATGATTTCTGTTTAAACAGACTCCGTATATGTAACTGATATATCTGTGTGCATAAGGTGCTGTTAGTAACTCTCACAATGTATGTGATTCATATAATCTGTATGCAGGTTGGTATTATTATATAACCCCAATTTATATACGGCATTGGTAGATTTAGTATATACGAATGATCTAAGGTCTGTTTTGCGCTGAAATGTAGCACTGCCCAGTTCTAGCAAATACTAATGCACTAGTAACTGGATAAGTGATTATTGCCTACTGTGGATTTTCTATTTCAATTTTTTAAATGAAGTATATAAGGGAACATACTGCTGTTGGCTTTGTATTAGATTCCTTCTCCCTCAGGTGTTTCAGGATAAGCAATTAACACATTTTTATCACTTCAGGTAGATTGCAGGTGTTTCTGAACCTGTCTGAGTGCCTCTCCCAGGAGAGAAGGAGACCTGATTTTCCAAAATGAAGCATGGTACTGTTTCACAGAATCAATGTTAATTATTTTTTTTTGTGGGTGCACATCTATGTAATTATTCATGAGACAATAGATTTTCTATTACCAGGTATCCTCTCCTCTCTGTCCAAGATAGGGAATGTTTTTTTAATTGGTGACAGTGTTTTACCTTTAGATATATGCTGATTACTAATTCACAGCTAAGTAGATCATACTAGTTGCAAGAGTACAAATTGGGCTAATTGATCTCACAAGTAGGTAACGCTGAAGCCATTACCTGATTTAAAAGCTGTTAATATTGTTTTTTTTCTCTCACCTGGTCATAACCTTTTAGTCTTTAAATCTGAATTCATTTCCTTAAAGCATAAATCTTATCTTTTATGCCTTGGGGTCCTGAAAGTTTGGCAATCCCTTTCGTATATGTCAGGAGTGTCATGCTTCTGGTTCTTAATGTGTTAATGATCAGAATCTTCTGACCAATTCCCCTGTTGTGAAGGGGAACATTATACATTCCTTTCTGCAATAATGGTATTGTTTTAGGCTCATATGCTCAGGTAACTTTGATGCTGTGAATTGCATGTATTTTAAGGTCTTTCCAGTCCCCAGTCCTTCCTACCAGGTTTTCTATTTTAGGTAAAAATTCACCTGCTACCTGAACAATAGTGGAAATCCCTAAACAGGTTCTGTAATTGCGACCAACCTGTGGATTATATGTTTGGATTGGGGTTGATATCTTGCAGATATAACAAGCTGCTTATCATCACCATATGCTCTGCCATAAGTCCTTCTTCACTGTCTGAGGATAAGGTAAGAGGAAGTATGTGGTTGTTCTCCTAGGGATAATTGAATATCTTCTACTGCCCTGCTTATTGTGTGTCTGTTGCCACAATGTATAATGTGCCTCTGGTTACCACCTTCCCATCAGTATCTTGCCTAATATGTGTGTGTATATTTTCTATTACCATGTATATCTTACTTATGTTGCACAACAGTCTCTAGTAAATGTGATTAAACTGTTTGGCATGACCTGTACTATTTTACAAATATAGGTACGGACATGGTTAGCCTCCTTATTGATTATTAGTTGCCACAAATTCTATGGTTCATACCGATATTTCTTTATTTTCCTCAACTAATCTGTATATGGTTCTTCTTGCCTTTTGCCTAGTAATGTGATTAGTTTATCTCCTGTGGCTGATCATTGCTGTATCAATTCGTCCACTGTGTGAGGTTGTGAATCTGAATTTAGCAACATCGGGTAATTGTTGCAGTGTTTTAATGACCGACTCTTATTTCTCTACTAGGCTCTGCCCCTTTCTGACAGGCAGGTATTGATTTGTTCCTGTTGCTTCAGGTAAGTAGTTCACAAGGCAAGAGGAAGCGGTGTGAATCGTCTTTATTAAATACATCCAGAAAGTAGTAAGATTCTCAGTGTTATTCTCCCCATGTTTAATAACATGGGGTCTCCGTTCTCATCCAACATTTATCTGCGTGTTACAGTATGATCACTGGAAGTTATGCCTTTGTTGAGGTTTTGATGATATCAATTCGGTTTTATATCAGTAACATTTTTCTTCTCTAGTTTATGCTTTTATGGCCTTAATTCCTATCTGACTCTATATCTATTCAGGATATTTCTGGTATTGAATGCCAGGAGGTTGCTGACCTTGCAGCCTCTAGGGGAAATTTGTCTTGTCTGAGCAGATTTTTATGACAATTTCCTATTGGTTCTTGTTTGGCTTTGTAAAGTCTTCTACGATTTATACAGCTCAATAATGGTTTTATAGCTATTGGCTGTTTTTGAACTCTGTCCCTCCCTCTATGTATTGCTTGGGTATTCCCCAAGAGTAAATGCTGCCATGTAGAATTGGTCAGGAAAATGGAAAATTCCTTCATACTTACCGTAATTTTCTTTTCCTGATAATTATACATGGCAGCATTACGGTCCCACCCATATACTATAGGAGGTGAAGCTAGTTACAAAGACTGCCTGATGGGTAGGGGGAGGATCTATATATACCAGTTTCAGAGTTCTGTTTCCTGTCCTTTCTGCTGTGAGGGGAGGAGCTACCCAAGAGTAAATGCTGCCATGTATAATTATCAGGAAAAGAAAATTACGGTAAGTATGAAGGAATTTTCCATTATCTATCTATCCATCTACTCACACATTTTTAAAATAAGTTTACTTACTGTTTGAAGTCAGTAGATCTCTGGATCCTCCTGCTCGGTCTCCAGCCAACTGCATTTTGCCTTCAGCTGCCTGTCAGTCAGAGCTGACACTGTGTGTGCAGGATATCTTATCTCTCACACTATCGGCTCTGACTGCTGTCAACCTCCGGGATTATTACAGGACACTACAGGCACGTTCACAGTGCCTGCAGTGTCCTGATACAATGTTTGAAGTCTTCAGCTAAACGTGAAGATGTCAAACGTGAGTACTACTCATCAGGCAGTACTTAACTAGGAAGTCCCTCTGGTGGCCGTCTGAGTGACTGCCACTGGAGGTGTTCCTATGCTCTATGGTTAACACAATGTTTACATGAAAAAGCCTGCAGGGATCTATTGTTCTCACCTGAACATCCTCATTAAGCTGAAGTTGTTTAGGTGTCTATAGTGTCCCTTTAAATGTGCCTTTCTTTATGTACCAAATTAATGTGAAATATGTATTTACTGATCAATTTAAATAGTTTGAGAAGAACCTATAAAGATATGCAAATAACTACTGCAGAAACCTTATAGCAAATATGTGATTGGATCACACAGGACAAAGTGCTACAGCAATTAAAAATAGGGCCTGATAGTATTCATTCACAAGCAAATAGTAGTTAGGTGTAGTAACTAGTAATATGGATAACTGCTGTTTTTAATCTGTCAGGAATCTTTATTTCAGGAATTGTACTGAAGGTCTGAGAAAACCAAATATATTTCACAGATTAGAGAATGGTTCAAAATTATTTAGGGACCATATGCAGAGATTCATTGTAGACATTGACATCATTAATAGTAATCAACAAGGTTTTATGAAAGATCAAGCTCTAGTCAAATTAACTTATTTGTATTCTAAGAAGAAGTCAGCAGAGTATAGATACTTGTGTTGTAGTAGCTCTGATATATGTTGGGTTAAAGGTAGTGTAGTGAGTAGTTGCGAATGGAAAATGTTTAAGTTAGTCATAGGTCATTCGTGGAGTTCCGCAAGCGTCTGTTCTGGGTCCACGTCTCTTCAACCTGTTTGTTAATGATCTTGCACTATACATTAATAGTTAATCTCTACGCTGAATGCGCGGAGCAATTTTCGGCAACTGTTTTAAAGAATGATGTTATGGATGTAGAAAGCGTGTAGAAATGGGCTCAAAAATGATTTAGGAGGATGGAAAATATTAGTAATGAAGATAGGCAAAACAAATTGGAACTTCTTTACTTGAGAGAAGAGGCAACTCAGAGGGGATATGATAACAATCTAGAAATATATACAGGGTGCAAAGAACAAATGGTACAAAAGACAATATGTCACCTATTTAGACTTGAAGTGAGGCCTTTGCAATTGTAGAACAATTTTCTGCCTAAAGAGGTCTTTCTTAGATTCTGTACAGATTTATAAACAATGTCTTTATTCTGTTTTTGGAAACAAAACAACTGAATATTCCTATATCAAGTTTATTAATATAGAGACATATTTAATATTATACAGAGTACTTACTCCTTTGGCTTTCACTTCTGATGTAAATGAATTCAAATCATTATCTATAATACGTCCAGCAATGACAATCTCACTTCCATCAAAGTATTGCTTATAGCTGCTCTTAGTGACATCAGACACCGCGTTCTCTGGGTACTGTATTTCAATATCCATCAAGGTGGGATTAGCCACTTCGTCATAAAACCCCTGAAAGAAAGTTAGATTTTGTTCTTAAGCAGAGATGTCAGGATTGTGTGCAGAGTGTGTTATATTAGTAACTGAATGTGAAAACTTTGAAATATGTGAATTGCAAATGAATGCTCATCAAAACAAAATGTAAACAAAATTTTAATTTTGCGCTATTTCTGTTTAACCGTTATTTACCTTTATGCACCGACACTTATTATATATGATTTTGTTCAGTAGAAACAGAGCTTTTATTTCACATTAACTATTCATATATATATATATAATTTATTATAAATACAATCTAAAAAAAGTTTGAGAAATGAAGATGTTTTATTTTTTTCAGTGAATGTCACAATACTGTTAGCTTTTACTGCAATAAAATACACATATTTGTGTTCAGCGATGTCTCCTGAGAACAACAATACCCTCCATTAACAGGTTTTATGGTGTTTTGGAAAGTTACATGGTCAAATATAGCATGTTCCATTTTTCAGTTTTTTTTCACATTGAAATTTGCAAGATTAATCATGTTGCCTTTGAGAGTGTATCGTAGCCCCAGAATGAGAATTACCCCCATGAAGGCATACCATTTGCAAAAGTAGAGAACCCAGGGTATTCAATATGGGGTATGTCCAGTATTTTTTAGTAGTCACTTAGCCACTTACCCCACTTGCAATACCTTGGGTTGTCTACTTTTGCAAATGGTATGCAATCCTAGGGGTAATTCTCATTCCTGGGCTACTATACGGTCTCAAAGGCAACATTACCAATCTGACAAATTTCAATGTGAAAAAACTGAAATGCAAGCCTTATATTTGACTCTCTAACTTTCCAAAACACCTTAAAACCTGTACATGGGGGGTACTGTTATACTTGGGAGACTTTACTGAAAACAAATATTAGTGTTTCAAAACAGTAAATAATATTACAATAATAATAATAATGTCAATCAAAGTGCTGTATGTGTGTAACAGATGCCAAAAAAGTCACTTTCACTGACAATATCATAGTTGTAATACAATTTACCATTTTGAAACACTAATATTTGCTTTCAGTGAAGTCTCCCGTTTAAAACAATACCTCCCATGTACATTGTTTTAGGGTGTCTTGGAATGTTACAGCGTTAAATATAGTGCTTGTGAATAAAATTCTCTGGACTTTCTGCCAGGGTACTTTCTGCCAGGGTTGTCAGGCAGGTCCCTCAAATTGCAATTAAAACAATCACATAATTATGTTAAAAGATTACATAAATATACACATATAATTTTAATATATGAAAGAAAGAGAAAACTACACAAGGATAGGAAACAAGCCTATCCCTAGAGTTTATGGGAGGGATTACGAAGGTAAGTAGGGCTTAACTCTTTGCAATTGTGAAATGAAAAATGAGGATGGTTAACCCCTAAACATAAGGAGAACAACCAGCAACATAGAAATACCTCCAGGTATATTACCCAAAATATTGGGTAATATACTTTATTAAAAATAAAGTGAAAGAGTAAAAAGATAATGGGAGTAGTCTAGGACAAGGATAGGACACCTTTGGCACTCCAGATGTTGTGGATTACATCCCCCATAATGTTCTTACACACATAATACTGGCAAAGCATCATGGGAGGTGTAGTCCAAAACATCTGCAGTGCCGAAGGTTGCCTATGCCTGGTCTAGGATATAGATCACAGGTGTTACTTGCACTCAGTGGACTACAATTGTATCAATTGTTAATGATTGAATTATAACAGTATGTATGATACAAAGTATCTGTCTCTCTGTAGACTATAAATTCTAACTTTAGAGATAGCTGAACCTCATCGGTAGTATTCACATTACCATATAGCCACCTATTTGATTAAATGTCTATTAGGTATATAGAAGGATACATAAATCCCCAGTGTATGTGTGTATATATATATATATATAGCATAGAATTGGCTTAACGGTATGTTTAACCAGAATAAAGTAAAATTAGTGAATAAAAATCTAGAGATTAAAAATGTATATACAAAGAAATTCATCAAGTGTCTAGAACCAACAGACGTATAGTGACTCGTGATTTCCGGATTCCTGTCTAGGTAAGGGTAAACGCCATATAGTCAGAAGCAAAATGCTGGTAGAATTAAGTCAACCCCACTTATATCAAAGGAGAGGAAGAAAGAGGTCTGTTTAAGGAGAAAACTATCAGTATTACATTAGATGCTCGGTTACTTCACAACCCCAATCTCCAAATTACCTGTATCAGATCCCTTATAGTACTATAGACCTTAAATGTTGATTATCAGTGAAGGTAAAAGAACAGACTATCACCAGCCCGGGAGAGGGCAGTCAGCAACACAGAACGTAAGTAAATTGCTTAGATGCCAATAACCATGCAGTAGCTAGCTATACCTCCCCCCCTTATGTTGCTTTCAGGGCAACCCCTCTAGACTAAACTGGAATCCTAAGTCGAGAGTAAAAAAATGGGTCGCAAGAGAATACTGAGAACGGGCAGCAGCTGAAATAGCCTGCCCTTCGGTCGGTCCCCGCTCAGTTCTCAAGCTGTTTTTTGCTCATCTTGTGCCATTACAGAGAGAACTTCTCTGAAACATATCAGACTGGTCCCACCCATACGGGCAGTCCAGATCCGAAATGCCAGCAAGTTCCCTCTGCACGAGAGACACAGCAACCCCAGACGATCGTTTCAGCCTTGTTAGGCATCATCAGTGAGGCATAGCTGATATCTCTCTAGGCACCGTGAGCAAGGGGTCCACGTCTGGATTATCCCTTTAAACTTGTGGAGAGTAAAAAATGGGTCGCAAGAGAATACTGCGAACGGGCAGCAGCTGAAATAGCCTGCCCTTCGGTCGCCCCCCGCTCAGTTCTCAAGCTGTTTTTTGCTCATTTTGTGCCATTACAGAGAGAACTTCTCTGAAACATATCAGACTGGTCCCACCCATACGGGCAGTCCAGATCCGAAATGCCAGCAAGTTCCCTGCACGAGAGACACAGCAACCGCAGACGATCGTTTCAGCATTGTTAGGCATCATCAGTGAGGTATAGCTGATATCTCCCTAGGCACCGTGAGCAAGGGGTCCACGTCTGGATTATCCCTTTAAACTTGTGGAGAGTAAGCTGGCAGGCAGGCAACTGCTCTTCTATTACAGTGAAAAGAAATTATTTCTTTTAAATCTAAAGCTTAACCTATTGTAAAAACAGATATGAGTGGTGGCACTGGGCAAGTGGGCAGGCAGGTAACTGCTCTTCTATTACAGTGAAAAAAAATATTTATTTTAAATCTAAAGCTTAAAGCGGCACTGTCATGCCGAACTTACCTTTCCTCAATCTCTTCCTCTTCTCCCCCTCTCTCAGGATCTGTTATTCTTTTCTTCCTGTCTTCTTTAGTTTTCTTTAAAATCATAAGACAAAGTAGGGACTCTGTCTTATGGAGGATTCCTCCGCTTGACCAGCTCTGACCAGCGGAGGAGCAAAGTGTGCTTCATTTCCGCTGGTCAGAGCAATTTTCCCATGATCCCTAGCTTTCCTCCCTGTTCCCACAATGCTTCCTGTCAGTATTGCCGAACGTCCTGTCACTTAGACAGAACGCCGGCAAAACTGTCGAATTGCATCCTAACAGAATGAGAAGAGTTTCTCCATTGGTGTTAGGATGCAATTTTGTACTTTGTTCGTATCGGAATTTCATTCTAATGAATGAAACTCCGATCCTATTCATTGCTGTGGCTGCATCTTGCAGCCGCTTAGTAGATAACTCCCTAATTCCCACGGTATCAGGGAGCTATCTACTAAAAGGCTGAAAGACCTGAATTGGTCTTGAAGCCAAATGTACTAATACTAAGTAAAGATTACTTAGTATTAGTAAATAATATGCCCCTACTCGCTATACCGTGAGTAGGGGCATGTCTAGTAAGCAGTGAGCAGCCTGTGGCTGCTCACTGTAAAAAAAAAAACACCTAATAACCCCCCCCACCCCCTGCGCGGGGGTTAAAGATGGGGGGGACCTACTGTCCTCCCCCCTGGCCCCCACCCCTGCGCTGTGGGTGGGGGCCCTAATAAAATAATAAGGGGGGGGAAACTACTGTCCTCCCCCCCTGGCCCCCACCCCTGCGCTGTGGGTGGGGGCCCTAATAAAATAATAAGGGGGGGGACCTACTGTCCTCCCCCCCTGGCCCCCACCCCTGCGCGGTGGGTGGGGGCCCTAATAAAATAATAAGGGGGGGGACCTACTGTCCTCCCCCCCTGGCCCCCACCCCTGCGCTGTGGGTGGGGGCCCTAATAAAATAATAGGGGGGGGGGACCTACTGTCCTCCCCCCCTGGCCCCCACCCCTGCGCTGTGGGTGGGGGCCCTAATAAAATAATAAGGGGGGGGGGACCTACTGTCCTCCCCCCCTGGCCCCCACCCCTGCGCTGTGGGTGGGGGCCCTAATAAAATAATAGGGGGGGGGGACCTACTGTCCTCCCCCCCTGGCCCCCACCCCTGCGCTGTGGGTGGGGGCCCTAATAAAATAATAAGGGGGGGGACCTACTGTCCTCCCCCCCTGGCCCCCACCCCTGCGCGGTGGGTGGGGGCCCTAATAAAATAATAAGGGGGGGGGACCTACTGTCCTCCCCCCCTGGCCCCCACCCCTGCGCTGTGGGTGGGGGCCCTAATAAAATAATAGGGGGGGGGACCTACTGTCCTCCCCCCCTGGCCCCCACCCCTGCGCTGTGGGTGGGGGCCCTAATAAAAGGGGGGGGACCTACTGTCCTCCCCCCCTGGCCCCCACCCCTGCGCGGTGGGTGGGGGCCCTAATAAAATAATAGGGGGGGGGACCTACTGTCCTCCCCCCCTGGCCCCCACCCCTGCGCTGTGGGTGGGGGCCCTAATAAAAGGGGGGGGACCTACTGTCCTCCCCCCCTGGCCCCCACCCCTGAGCGGTGGGTGGGGGCCCTAAATGAACCCCCCCCCCATCAAGGTGACTAGGGGTCCCAAGCCCCTAGTCACCCCCCCCACACAAAACATTCTATCCCCTACCTACCCCCCTCACCCTAAAAATAGTGAGGGGGGAATAAAATAACTAACCTGTAAAAAAAAAAAAAATTAAACTTACCATTTGACGTCTTCTTTTTTCTAAATTCTTCTTTCTTCAGCCCCCAAAAAAGCCAAATAAAAATCCATCATACCCGTCGCACTTTAAAAAAAAAAAAAAAATCGAGCGCAAAAAAAAAAAATAATCCATGTTCACCCATGGAGGGCACGCCGCGTACTGAGCTCCGCAGGGCGGATCAAGGCTTATATAGCCTTGCCCCGCCCTGCAATTAGGCTTAGAACACACTGATTGGTTGGTTTAAGCCAATCAGAGTGCTCTGTGTCATTTTACAAGCGTGAGAAAATTCAAAAGAACTTTCCCACGCTTGTAAAATGACACAGAGCACTGTGATAGGATGGATTTCAAGCCATCCAATCACAGTGCTGTGTGTCATTTTACAAGCGTGGGAAAATTCCAAAGAACTTTCCCAAGCTTGTAAAATTACACAGAGCACTGTGATTGGATGGCTTAAAAACCATCCTATCACAGTGCTCTGTGTCATTTTACAAGCGTGGGAAAGTTCTTTGGAATTTTCTCACGCTTGTAAAATGACACAGAGCACTCTGATTGGCTTAAACCAACCAATCAGTGTGTTCTAAGCCTAATTGCAGGGCGGGGCAAGGCTATATAAGCCTTGTCCCGCCCTGCGGAGCTCAGTACGCGGCGTGCCCTCCATGGGTGAACATGGATTATTTTTTTTTTTTGCGCTCGTTTTTTTTTTTTTTAAAGTGCGACGGGGATGATGGATTTTTATTTGGCCTTTTTGGGGGCTGAAGAAAGAAGAATTTAGAAAAAAGAAGACGTCAAATGGTAAGTTTATTTTTTTTTTTTTTTACAGGTTAGTTATTTTATTCCCCCCTCACTATTTTTAGGGTGAGGGGGGTAGGTAGGGGATAGAATGTTTTGGGTGGGGGGGGTGACTAGGGGCTTGGGACCCCTAGTCACCTTGATGGGGGGGGGGTTCATTTAGGGCCCCCACCCACCGCTCAGGGGTGGGGGCCAGGGGGGAGGACAGTAGGTCCCCCCCTTATTATTTTATTAGGGCCCCCACCCACAGCGCAGGGGTGGGGGCCAGGGGGGGAGGACAGTAGGTCCCTCCCCCTTATTATTTTATTAGGGCCCCCACCCACCGCGCAGGGGTGGGGGCCAGGGGGGGAGGACAGTAGGTCCCCCCCTATTATTTTATTAGGGCCCCCACCCACCGCGCAGGGGTGGGGGCCAGGGGGGAGGACAGTAGGTCCCCCCCCTATCTTTATTTAGGGCCCCCACCCACCGCGCAGGGGTGGGGGCCAGGGGGGAGGACAGTAGGTCCCCCCCCTATCTTTATTTAGGGCCCCCACCCAGCGCTCAGGGGTGGGGGCCAGGGGGGAGGACAGTAGGTCCCCCCCCCTTATTATTTTATTAGGGCCCCCACCCACCGCGCAGGGGTGGGGGCCAGGGGGGGGAGGACAGTAGGTCCCCCCCCCCTTATTATTTTATTAGGGTCCCCACCCACCGCGCAGGGGTGGGGGCCGGGGGGAGGACAGTAGGTCCCCCCCCTTATTATTTTATTAGGGCCCCCACCCACCGCGCAGGGGTGGGGGCCGGGGGGGAGGACAGTAGGTCCCCCCCCTTATTGTTTTATTAGGGCCCCCACCCACCGCGCAGGGGTGGGGGCCGGGGGGGGGAGGACAGTAGGTCCCCCCCCCCCTTATTACCATTTATGTTTTTACAGTGAGCAGCCACAGGCTGCTCACTGTTTAGTGGACATGCCCCTACTCCCGGTATAGCGAGTAGGGGCATTGGGGAGATTTTAATCTCCCTTGTGCTATTATGGGGGTCATATTGACCCCCATAGAGTGAGGGGGGGACCTGGGGGGCTTATGAAGTGGTGGGGAGCACAGCTCCCCACCGCTTCTGTCTTTACATATTGCAAGGAGGGAGCTGCACGCCGGTAGCTCCCTCCTTGTAATAAACCGAACAAACAAACGAACACTGATACTCAGTGATACTCAGTGTTAGTTTGTTCGTCTGATTTTTTTCTATTCATTCATTCGTCTGTCTGATGAATGAATGAATAGATGAAATTCCCGTTCGCATGTCCAGGTGTTTCACTGGGCATGTGCGGGAATCTCACAGTCTGTCTAGTGTGGGTAGATGACGTGTCCCACAGGGACTTCACCTACCCACACAAAGATGGCGGCGCCCTGAATAAAGATCGGGGCAGAAGATACAGATTTAAAAATAGGTAATCTGGGGGGCTTAGGGGCATTTGGGGGTGACTAGGGGGTCAATTGGATGTAGTGGAGGCGGGAGGGGGGTTAAAAAAAAAACGGGATTCGGCATGACAGTGCCGCTTTAAGCTATTGTAAAAACAGATATGAGTGGTGGCACTGACTGTGCAAATGGGCAAGGCATCCAGCCTGACACAGAAGCTGGCAGGCAGGCAACTGCTCTTCCATTACAGTGAAAAAAACGTATTTCTTTTAAATCTAAAGCTTAACCTATTGTAAAAACAGATATGAGTGGTGGCACTGGGCAAGTGGGCACAGTATCCAATGTGAACCTCACACAGAAGCTGGCAGGCAGGCACCTGCAATTACATTACACAGGGAAAAAAAAAAAAAAAAAAAGCAGCCTGATGTTCTAGCCCTAAAACTGGCTTTTTGGGGTGCTGTCCTTACAGCAGAGATCAGATGAGTCCTTCAGGATTGTAGTGGACACTGAATACCCTAGCCTAGCTATCAATTTCCCTATCTAATCAGCAGCAGCTAAACTTTCCCTCCTCTCACTAAGCATGCAGCTTCAGAATGAATCGAAAATGGATGCTGGGAGGGAGGTTGGAGGGTGTGGAAGGGAGGGAGTGCTGCTGATTGGCTGGAATGTGTCTGCTGACCGAGAGGCACAGGGTCAAAGTTTGCCCAATGATGACGAATAGGGGGCGGATCGAACTGCGCAGGTGTCCGCCCGCCGCGGCGAACACGAACACGCTAAGTTCGCCGGGAACTGTTCGCCGGCGGACAGTTCGGTACATCACTAGTCACAATCTTTGTAGGTTTTGTATGTGTAGATTTTCAATAAAGTATATTACCCTATATTGTATTTCTATCTGGATGTTTTTCTATGTGGCTGGTTGTTCTCCTTATGTTTAGGGGTTAACTATCCTCCTTTTTAATTTTAATATATATATACACACACACATATATATCTATTTAAATTCTACGTGTATACTTACATAATCATTTATGTAAATATATATATATATATATTGGGATGGATTAAGACCAAACCTAGCAGGCAATACTCTAAATAGAGTATGAATTTACTGGTAGTGAGAGCATTACCATGTAATATAAACAAAAGTTGGTTAGGAGACCCTGGAATAGTGGTTAGGAAGTTATCTAGGACTTATACCGGGCACCATTTATTTCTGATAGGGTAATAAAGGATCTTTACCAGTTGGTCCCTCTGTGTGGTTTTAGTGTGTTTGAGGGACAATATGTAGTGGTCTTGTATTTTTACAATTTGGGATCTCTCAATGCCGTCATGGGAAGTGATGCTTGTAGTGGTCAACTCTCCAGGTCTGAGGAACCCATAAAGCTAAGTAGATAACGTTTTTTTTTTTTTTTTCTTCAATTCTTTATTTTGTCGTGCTCAGTTAAGACAAGATACATTTACACCAGCAATGCCACAATAGCTTATGCCAGGGTTTCCATATTCATAAAAGGACAGTTGTATGGCATCGTTAAACAGTGCACTTTTTGTTTATATTTAGGAAGAGTGAACAGTAGTGAAACAATCTTATGAGAATTTAGACAGGTTAGCTCAAGATGTGTCAAACCAGTAGCATGCATAAAAGTTGCTGGGTACATGCCGCCTAGCCTGCCACCGTGTGAGTAAATATGATGGAGTAAAGACGTACACAGTATGGCTTGAAATAAAAAGATTTAGCTTTGGAGAAACACTGTGTGTGTCTGAGTTATCACGATAAGGTACAGGGTATTGAGTCCGGTAGGAGGCCCCCAGGTGCGAGGCAACAAGGTGTGTGAGTCCAGGTCTACGGAAATGATACTTTAGGTATCCAGGGAGAAGGGAGTGTGGAGAAGCAGTTCATTCAGAAAGGCACCGTGAGGGGAAGGAAAGGTGAGTGGTGTCTTGTTTTTTAGTGTCCGGTCCGTGATCCCCTCTCAGCCCACCCCCACTTGGGGCAGAGCACAGTCCCAGAATGTTGAGGTGCTCCACGGAGCCTTTGATCCCAGTAAGGTCCGGTCGGGCATCAAGGTGGGTTGGCTCGGGGCGTTTAAGTACTTTACCGGTACATGTTCTCATGCTTTAAGCCACCTCTGGCGCTTCTCGAGCACTTTGAGTCCTGGCTTTGGCTTGGGGTGGTTTCCGCTTGCGTGTCATCCGCTGTCGGAGGGATGGAAGCCTCCTGCCTCACCGCCATGTGAGGGCCCTCGTCCCCGCCGGGGCCGTGGGTGTTTGTCGCGGAGGCACAATCTGCTGTTGAGGTGAGTGTATCTGTGGTTGTGCTGGGTCGGTCTGGTGCCTCCTGTCCTCTAGTTTCTGCCAGAAGTTATCAAAGATTTCATTGAGTCTGGACAGCAGGTCAGTCCGTTTTTTCGACGGAGTCAGGGAGCCACGTGGCGTCCGCCATATCTGATGTGTCGCATTCATTCTCTGCGGGTACAGCAGTTTCACCCCCTGAGAAGCCTCCCAGATGTGGACCGGGATCACCCCCGCCAGTTCAGGGGGGGGGGGGTAACGGGGCACCAATACAGCAGTGATGGCCGTCGAGTAGCACCGGCCTGGGAGATCGGCCGCCTCTCCCGTCCGGTTCCCTCTAGGCCACATGTTTCAGGGTTTGCCGCCAAGGAGATTGTTGAGTCTCGGAACCCCACAGGGTGGTGCAGCTTGGTCCAGAGGTATATTAGTCGCTTGGAAAGATTATTTCTTAGCTTTAATACTGCTTGTATTGTCACGCTCGGAGAGGAGCTCAAACAAGACACGTCTCTCCACCATGGCAGTCAGGCCCCGCCCCTAGCAGTAGATAGCGGTTTTAATGACATGATTGGTGTGTGATTCGAAAGGGGTAGTATCCATGAGATCTGATAATGATTTGAAGAGTTGGCTATGAATAGGTGATCTAGAAGATGTTGGCATAGGTTTTGATTTTTTAATGCTTTTAAGTATGGTTTTGATTTGGTAAGAAGATAGGAAACTGTGGATGTTTGGCCAAAGTGTAAGTATGTGGTGGTGTATCCCTGTCAGATATAATTTGATGGTGTTGTATGATAATTTTAATTTAAGGTGGCAAAAAGAAGTGAAAGCTACAATAGTTTCCATTGAATGTTTATTTACAACCTGAAAGTCCAACAAGAATGTATTATAAATATGGAATACCCTGTTGTATGACTTTCTAGTATTGTCAGACAAAGCTAGTTGTGAAAGGAGTCTGCCATGCGTTAACAGATCTCCGAATCCAATGTCATATTCTGCCATGATGGAGCCGGGGTAGCCACCAGGGCTGCCGTTGGTAATGCATTGTGGAATTCCTGAAATTGAGAGCAAGATAAACGATCAGCTGCTAAGTTCTGAATACCAGGAATATGCACACATACCAGGAAGAAATCATAGTTGGCCGCCAGCCAAGTCAATTTCGTCATAAAGCTCATGATAATCAGAGATTTAGAACAACCTTTGGTAATTATATGGCAGGTTGCTAAATTTTCTGAAAAACATCTCACCGCCTGACCTGACCAAGCTGTTCCCCTTTCTACTGCAGCAGCTATAATAGGATATAGCTCAAACAGGGCAGAAGTGGTGAAAAAAACTGGTACCTTGTACACTTCTATAGGCCAAGCCCCCCCTCCCCCCCCCCCAAAGCCAGTTATCGCCAAAAAAAAGCTGCAAAGCCTGAGGTGGCTGCTGCATCTGTGAAAATAGTGAGGGAGTCAGAGGTAAGTAAATGGATAAACATACTTTTCCCATTCCATCTTCTGAGAAATACCTGCCACAAGCGCAAATCCGCTGTAGCAGGCCCATGTAGTGTAATGCGGGAAATATCTGTCTGAAAGCAGGGGAACAGACTGAGTAGTCTAGATGTGAATGCCCTTACCTGTGGGAGAATTTTCATGGCAAAGTTGAGGAAGCCTAGTAGAGACTGTAGTTCTGTACGATTACAGGATTCAGTAGAGAGCTATAAGAATCAAAAATCCTGGGGCTGCTTTTTGCAACAAAAGTGAGACGAGTGAAAAAATAAGAAGAACCTTGCCACTTAATGCCGTGTAGATGCCACAAAGAAGGGTGTATTGGGAGGAGTTTGAAGGATTTTATGATGTCCGTCTTACTGAGCCATGCCCCCCTTCCCTACAAGTTCAACCAGTACAATTCCTGTCAGTACATGTAGTGCAACAAGTGGATCCACTGAGTTGGACTTTGAAAATATAACAGAGCAGCAAGAAGAAATATATTCAAATGACATTGGAGATTGGAATATTTGTGATGCCTTGAGAGAATATTTAGTTGAAAATGGGGTTACCAACTGTCAACATATGGGCAGTGATTTTAGTGCCTCAGAAAAGATATATGCCCAGGTGAAACACTTACAAGGCACTGTACAAAATCTTAGTTTTTCCATGTTGAACAGTTGCATGGAGAAAAAGTTAAGCGTGACTCGCTGTGTTATTCTCCGAAAACTGGCAAGGTTTTTTGTGCTCTTTGCAAACTATTTTCGAAAGACGAAACAACACATTTGACTTCAACTGGTTATTCAGATTGGCGACATGCCACAAGAGATTTAAGCAGGCATGAAAATAGTGCTTCTCATGGAAAAGCAATTGAAGCCTTTATCAGGAGGAAAACAATGTGATCAAAGCATGGACAGAGATCTTGTTAACCAGTTTAAGAATCAGAAAAAATATTGGCACAAAATATTTTGCTGTATCCTGAGCGTTATAAAGCTCCTTTCATCACGAGGTCTTTCTTTTCAAGTAAGTAATGAAGTTATTGGCTCAGTACACAGCGGGAATTATTAGGGCTGTCTTGAGCTTTTAGCGGAATATGATCCATTCCTTGCTGAACATATTCAAAAGCATGGCAACAAGGGAAGAGGTCACATATCGTACCTGTCATCAACAATATGTGATGAGTTCATTGAATTAATTGGTCAGCAAGTGCTACAGCAGATTGTAAATGAAATGAAACAAGCCAAATATTATTAAATTTCTGTTGATTCCACCCCTGATATTGCACATTCTGATCAACTGACCATTATATTTCGATATATGCACTTGCCAGTGGTCCAGTGGAGCATTTTACTAAATTTATCCCAATATCTGGACATACTGGTATCAAACTAGCAAACACGGTTCTTCAATTTCTGGAAGAAAATGGTATTTCCATCAAAGACTGCAGGGGCCAGTCATATGATAATGCATCTAATATGAGTGGCAAATATAACGGTATGCAGGCCTTAATTCGGGAAAAAAAATCCACTGGCTGAATACATTCCTTGTTGTGCACATTCACTAAACCTTGTAGGACAAAATGCAGTAAACAGCTGTCCAGTTGCAGTTTCATTCTTTAATTTTGTTCAGCAGTTATATTGTTTTTTTTCTTCATCAACTCATCGGTGGAATCTGCTAACAAACCGTTTCAAAACGTGTGGTATACCAACATTAAAAAGGTTAGCTGATACGCGTTGGTCTGCTCATCATGATGCTGTGAATGCCTTATAAAAAGGGTATACTACTGTGATGGGATTTCAACATGGTTCAAAATTTAGTAGGCCTGAAATATCCATGTGGCATATACAAGTACAGGTAGTGGTTGTATCTGTTAGTTAGTTACATGTAGCTAAGATACTGCCATCAAGGTACTGAGCATGTGCATCAACTGTAGTCACATTCCTTTGTCCTTAAAAGGAGTCATACGGTCTGCCCATATTAGGTGATCCTGAATATCCTGTTCACTGATTGGTCTAAGGGTATGTGTGAGTGGAGCTATGAATGGGAGGAGTTATTGTTAATAAATAGCCTGTGCAAACTATGCTCTGGGCTCATACCTTTTGAACACAAGTTCAGTGTGAGACCCGATCGGTGTGTAAATAAAAGACCTGTTACTTCCTGAAGACTTGTGTCCATATCTCTATGTGTGACTTCTGCGGTTTGTTCCTGTTATTCCTCCGGTAACACTACAGTCAAAGAAGTCCCTGCAAATATGTTGAATAATGAGAACACAAAGGGAGAGGTCTGTTTACAAGCAAAGACCTAAGCAGTGTTATGGATCAGCTGGAAACGGGAATAATGATAGAAATATGGTCTGTTATTTTACACAGGTTTCACAGAACCAGTCAGTCTCCAAGATGCAAAATTAGATTTACATACAGCAACAGGCATGCTGAACTCTCTGAACGATTTTATTCAGTCTCTGCGTTCTAGATTCCCTGAATTTGAACAGCAGGGCAAAGATATTACCTGCTGCGAGGAGTATCAGCTACAACGTGGAAGGAAAATTAAAAGAAATAAGAAGTGGGACTATGGTGATGCAGAAGATGATGATGCTGATATGACACCATCTGAAAAGTTTTTAAAGTGAACACCTTTTATCTTATTATTGACCAACTGACAGAATCACTGAGGCACAGACAAGCAGCATACAGCGTCATTCAGGAAAGATTTGGCTTGCTGTTAGAAATGTGCACTCTAGCAACAGATGGTCTATGCTCCAAAGCCAGAACATAGTGACACAATATCCGTAAGATCTCAACCCCTTGTTTGCAGATGAAATTGTACAGTTTGCCTCTCTTTTCAAAATATACCAGTTTTCCCCTGCAAAAAAAATCCATTAATGAAAGTCAAGAACTACAAATGTACACGTTTCTGGTCACACAATCCCTAGTCGGTGCATTTCCTACACATATGTGACCCTCCACATGTATTTGTGTTTAATGGTCAGCAACTGCAGTGGTGAGCGTTCATTTTCAACATTAAAACGTGTGAGATCTTCAATGGGTCAGGAGCGTTTAAATACACTCTCTCTGGGGCGTGGCCTGGCAGCCGACTAAAATGGCAGCCTAAAGAGCGAGCTCCCGCGCATCCACGCTCAATCCAGCACCAGCAATCAGCATCGGAGCCAGCACCTACCCTGTACATGTCCCACACGGGTACCGGAGCCGCCTCACACCGGAAGAAACGCGGGGAACCGCTGAATATCTCCCCCACAGTGGCCGACATGTTTGCGGCCTCGCGACCTGCACAGGCCGCACAAGATGTCCGCCGGACGGGCGTGCGGGGTTCCCAATCCCCATCCACAACACCGGAGGGGGGCCAGATGGATCCAGGGGGCGGCAGCACAGCACAAATCCTGCAGAAACTGGCAGAAGTAAAGGCATACCTGGCGGGTGAGATCACACGCAGCACACAGGACATAAAAGCCGAAATCCAGGCCCTGGGCGTCCGCACTTCAGAGCTGGAGCAGAGAATGGAGGTACTGGTACAGGGCCATAATGAAGTGGTACAGCATTCCACCTCCCTAGACCACCACCTTATTGACCTGGAAATGCAGGTAGAAGACCTGTCTAACCGCACCAGGCGAAATAACCTCCGCATCAGAGGGTGGCCTGAAACACCTAATGAAGGCCCTCTACACTAATGGAGGCATACTTTAGCGGCCTACTCCCAGACATCCCAAAAGCCCAGTGGGAAATGGATCGGGCGCACAGGGCTCTGCGCGCCCGGCGGGCGGACACAGACACCCCAAGAGATATCATAATCTGCTTTCATCACTATACCTATACTAAATCACGAGTTAACACACAAAGGCAAGCCCATCTCTCTCTATCAAGATCTAGCACCAAGCACACTCCAAAGACGGAGGGAATGGAGACCGCTGACGGATCTTCTGCAACAACACGAAATCCGCTTTACATGGGGCCACCCGTTTAAAATTGTGGCTTTCAAAGTGGGAAAAACACTCACATACTCACCTGGAGGGGACCCACGAAAATTCCTCCATGACCTGGCTATCACACCCCCGAGGGATTTCGCCTTACCAGGACCCGCTCGACGAATCCTAACACCTCTCCCAAGAGACTGGTACACAGTCGCAGCAACGGCTGCCCAGGAGGACTAAGGCACCACGCCGACCTGCTCAGCCCCAAAGGGGCACCCACAGTGACTCCGGCGGCACGGGACAGCTAAGTCGTTTTGAGGGGGGCACTGCACCAGGCAATTTATTCTTTGGGGGGTTCGCAAACTGCCCTAGTGAGGAGGGGAGGGGGGTAAGACGACATGATATGCCGCCTTAGTACTGGGGACAAGAAGATGGTCCCATCAAGTAACAAAACAAACCCTGGGGGATACAAAAAAAATAAAAAAATAAAAAAAGCATAACACAGATAATGCGCCCATCAAAGGGCATGAACAAGGGTTAGCACATGTGACAGAATGGTGGGAGAGGGGAGGAGGGAGTGGGGTTAGTAGGAGGGGGTCGGCACGTAGCCACTAAACCTAAATGGAGGGGAAGGCCCCCACGCAGAAGATAGGGAGGGCACAAATAGTTAACAGCGGGAGGGAAGGGAGCAAACACTAAGTTACCCAGGGAGGGGCAAAGGCAAGACCACCTCTCTTTAACTGGGACAAACCAGACTGTAAGTTCTGCAGCAGCTGGTTGTGTATTACATCACAGTGGAAGGGCGCTGGGAGATCACCAACCCCGAGAGGTGCACTTTCTCACATCACTCGGGAGGGGTGAGCACCCCCACAGTAATCTGGCACAGGTTAAGACCAGATTATTACCTTATGTTTATTTTACATGTTTATTTGTATGTACATTGAACTTGTTACTTGTTACTCATGTTCTCTATTTCTTACTCTCTTTAATGACAAGTACTGATCTCCAACTCCGTCACGGCGCCTGGATGCCGCCCGCGTCACCGAGGGTAAACCCCGTACCAGACCCCACACACTGTGCGCACAACAATCCCCGGATACCCAGAGCACCGGTAACACCAGCAACACCACCAACACCTCCCCATGGCTCTTAAGGTACTATCGTTTAACGTCAAAGGCCTAAATTCCCCACACAAACGTAGATTACTAGCGAGGGACTTAAAGACCAAGAAAATAGATATAGCACTGATACAGGAGACGCACCTCCCCAGGTCGACTGACTGACAGGACCTACTCGACAGTACATGAGGCACGCTCCCTACGTAAGCGAACGGGGGTGGCGATCCTCATCCATAAAAACTGCCCGCTACAAATAACTATCACCCAAACTGACCCGGAGGGGAGATTTATATATATAGGAGGCACCCTCTATACCACCAAAATACATATAATCAATGTCTACGCACCTAACGAGCCAGGCCAGCAATTCTGGGAGGGCCTAGAGGTGCTGGTGGCTGGGGCCAGGGGGGGGTCTTACTGGTGGGGGGCGCCTTAAACGCCGTGCCAAGCCCAGCATCAGACAGAAGCTCCAAACATGGCACTGTGAGATCTCAGGGCAGAGGGGGACAAGACAAGATGCTATACACATTTCTGGCACACACAGGCTTGCTGGATGTCTGGCGACTACAGCACCCGACCACATCTGACTACACGTTTTACTCCGCACCGCACAACACATATTCTAGAATAGATAACATCTTCCTTAACGGGGCGGGGATGGATAAGGCCCTACACACAGACATCAGTAGCATCACATGGTCAGATCACGCTGACGTAACGCTCACCCTAAGCAACCTACGATACCAGTCCAACTGGTCGTGGAAACTAAATACTAGTCTTCTCAGAGACGACGAAACACTAGAAACAACCCGAAAGGCTATCACAGAATATTTTGAGCTAAACACAACACCCAACACCAACCTCACCACGGTTTGGGCAGCACACAAGGCAGTCCTGCGAGGGCACTTTATAAAAATTGCAACACACAAAAAGCGTGCTAAAACAAAAAGGCTAATCGAACTACAGTCAGCCCTACGTAAGGCAGAGCAGCAACACAAAACCAACCCGACTGAATCCAAACTTAGAGAACTAAACGCCCTCAGGCACTCTATAAGGGACATATCCCTGGAGGCGGTATCACGCTCCATACAATGGTCCAAAAGACTCTTCTACGAGAAAGCGAATAAAACAGACACACTTTTAGCCAGGGTGCTCTGCCCAAGACCACAGGGCAAAACCATCACGAAAATACGCACGGTCGCCAACACGCTAGTGGAGACCACCAAAGCTATTAATGAGGTATTCACCTCCTACTTCTCCGGCCTCTACAATCACTCCCCCAGCCTTCAAGCCAATAGCGCCGCCTATGTAGCGGACATACAGCAATTTCTTTCAGAACTTACAATACACAAAGTGAGCGAGGCAGAAGCAGGTTTCCTAAGCGAACCGATCACCCAAATCGAGGTAGAATCAGCCATAGCATCTCTTAAGGGAAACAAGGCCCCAGGCCCAGACGGATACGATGTTAATTACTACAAACAATTCAAGGAGATACTGGCCCCTCCCCTTACAGCCCATGGTAATCACTTTATGCAAGGCCCGACAGGGACATGGCGACAGCAAATGTAGTACTACTGCCAAAACCAGATAAGGATGACACACTAGCCTCTAGCTACAGGCCAATATCACTCATCAATACAGACCTCAAGATTTTTGCTAAAATACTAGCATCCAGACTCACCTCCCTACTCCCGCGCCTGATCCACCCGGACCAGGTGGGCTTCATGCCCGGACGCCAACTATACGAGAATACCAGACGGGGGGTGGACATCCTGTGGTACATGGCGGAGTCCAAAGCGCCTTCTCTAGCACTCTCTTTAGATGCGGAGAAGGCGTTTGACAGGGTGCTGTGGCCTTACCTCTTTGAGCTACTCCGATTCCAGGGGTTCCCGGAAGCATTTGTGACAGCCATACAAGCACTCTATACCGACCTAAGGGCACAAACACTTATAACAGGGGCGCACTAAAAGCCGTTCACCCTAAGCAATGGCACCAGACAGGGATGTCCATTGTCCCCTCTGCTCTTCGCCCTAACCCTAGAGCCACTCTTACAGGCTATCAGGCAACACCCACACATTCAGGGAATAGAGATAGGCGGTGCACCATTCACCATATCGGCATACGCCAACGATGTCATGCTAACACTCCGAGACCCACTGGACCCACTGGACCCCCTGCACCACCTGACACAATTACTAGAAAAATTTGGGAACATCGCAGGCTATAAATCAACTACTCTAAGTCAGTAGCAATGCCCTTCCATATACAGCCCCAAGACATAGCGCACATACACAACCAATATCACTTCAAAATAAACACAGAGGAATTCCTGTATCTGGGGGTCCGCCTAACAGCGAACACATCGTCGCTCTATGCCCGCAATTACAAACCACTGCTCCGGACCCTGATTACGGAAATGGAGCAGTGGACACATAGGCCCATATCCTGGCTGGGACGCGTCAACACAATAAAAATGAATGTGATGCAGAGGCTCCTGTTCCTCTTTCAGGCACTCCCGGTGCAAATTTCCCGGGGGGACCTGACGGGCATACAGCGTGCAATCGACTCATTCGTTTGGCACAACAAACGCCCGAGAATGGCACGCGCCCTCATGTACAGACCAAAGCCCAGGGGGGGACTGGGACTACCTAATGTATATAACTATTACTTAGCGGCACAGCTAGCTCAGATTATACAATGGCACACACCCCCTGATACAAGACGCTGGGTCGACATGGAGTCTCTCATGACGGGACAGGACCTCCCACAATTCTTCATATGGGCACCGAAAACACAAAGGGCCATGTTGAGAACCACAAATCCGGCCATACTAAATTCCATAAGGATATGGGACCAAACTAAAACGAAATACTCATTAAGCCCCCCCCTGTCCCCCATGACACCGGTCTTTCGGAATAGGGCGTTCCCACCGGGAATGAGTGCCCGGGACTACAAGGGGATAGAGGCCACAGGGCTCCAAAGATACGTCCACCTATTCATAAATCAAGAAATAGTCACATACGCACACCTGAACACCAAATCCACACTACACACTAGAGACTATTTCAGGTACCTGCAAATCCGAGACTTTGCACAGAGACCTGACGTAAAGAAGGCAGCCCTGACACCACTTACCTTTTTTGAGAGACTATGCTACACAGAGACTACCCAATCCAAGCTAATTACATTAATGTACAACCACCTCAACACGACCCCAGACACGAAGAACGCACTACGATACGCTGACCAGTGGGAAGCCGACCTGGGGGAGGTCCTGGAGGGAACGGAGTGGCAGGATATTTGGGAAGCATGCACCAAAACCACCATATGCGTAACACTCCAAGAACAATCTTATAAAACACTATTCCGCTGGTACATGACTCCAGTGAAACAAAAACACATGAGATTGAGCCCTACAGATGATTGCTGGCACTTATGCGGGGGGAAAGGCACATGGTGGGAATGCCCAATGGTTGCGACATATTGGCACAGCATAATAGACCTCAGCTCCCAAATCTTACAAAAACGGATGACACTAGACCCATGGGCGTGCCTTTTGTCTAGACCCACAGTGGGCCTCCCAAGACACGAACAAAAACTCCTCAACATGATTTACCTAGCGGCCCGCAGGGCCATAGCACAACACTGGTCATGCCCGGACCTCCCGCAGATATCTCTGGTCAGGACGAAACTACGTGACAATTATCTGATGGATAAACTCACAGCCCAAGTGCGGAACACATTGACCACATTCCACAAGGTGTGGGATCCATGGGAGCAATACGACACATAGAATCATGACTCGGGGCGTGGGGCGGCATCTGCGCGGTACACTTCAGTGGCGGCAACTGGGAATCACCCAACGGTCGCCATCATACCGTAACCCGGACGGGTGGAAGCGGCTCCACCGCAGAATGGGTAACCGGTTAAAGCCGGAACACGGAACGCAGCCCACGGAGGCGGGCGGCACCGGGTTCACGGCCCCCAGGAGATCACTTCATCTCCGTACTTCAATACCTTACTACTTCTACTTGTCTCTACATATCTATCCTTTTCTTGTATGTTTTTATATATTGCAAGCACACCAGACCTGTAAACAAAAAGGAGGAGAGAAAGGCTCAAACACTATCTTACTCTGCCTGATTACGCACATAGCGGAATGACAACACTCAGAGGGTGGCATGGACAGAGCAGGCAGGAAGGGCAAAATGCCTGACCTAACCAGGCAAGCGCAGAATACACCACGCATACGCTTGGGCCACAACAGCACAACATACTCATCAAAGCCAACCTGAGAGTTCCTGACACAGCACACTCCTCAACAACACTACCACTGTAAATAGTTATATATTGCTTGCCAACACAAAAGAAAAACTCTGGCGGCCACGCACACAAAGTGCACAGTATGTGAATGATGCCTGTACTAACAATATTACTCTACATGCAAACAAAAACTTGTACGGTTATTTACATGCCTATGTCTGCACTATTGTAACAATGCTTGACTGTCGGAACGAAAAATAAAGAATTTAAAAAAAAAAAAAAAAAAAGAATTAAATACACTCTCTCTGTTATGCATTGAAAATGGGTTGCTGAATGAGCTGAATCTTGATTCTACAATTGAAGAATTTGCAAGCAAAAAGGCAAGAAAAACAAATGTGTAGTTTAATTATAATCTAGCTGTTTGATTCGTTTAGGTTAAAACGCAGTTTAGGATTGAGTGAATAACCCTGTTTTTGTGTTTAAGTTACTCTCTGCACCATAACCATAACAGCAGGCTGTAGTCAGTCTGACGCTTGGCGTAATACTTTAATGAGCATATTTCTATGTATGTATCATACAATTATATTTAATTTGCTTATATGGTTTACATTCTATTTATAAAAAATGGTTGTTTTGAATGTTGTATTTATTATGGCTTTATTTAATTAACCGGTTTCCAACTGTTTACAAAAAATAAACCTTTTTCGATCCGTTTCTGTTATGGCACTTTAATGCTAATTCAAATTTTTCATTTGTCTTAATACAAATGCTTTGCGTTTTCATTTTATATATTATGTATATATTTCCATAAAAAGGCCCAGCAAAATCCCCAGCACCAGGCCCATGATGCTCTTAATCCGGCACTGACATGGGGGTACTGTTATACTCAAAGTAGTAAAATGTATCACAACAATTATATTGTCAGTGGAAGTGCTGTTTGTGTGTGAAAAATGCAAAGAACTGCATTTTTTTTTCAATTTGAATTTTATTGAAATTTTTTAGCATTAACCATCTTTACCATATTATGGGTAAGGTAATTAAGCACTGATGCAGTGACACAATTTGACTGTATATGTCATAAATAACAATCTTGCCTAGAAAACATTGTTAAGTTATGTATGGCATAGGTATGCACAAAGAAACATTATGTGTAGGTGATGAAAATCTGGAAATAACATAGATGCAGTAAAACGGTTTGAGGAGAGTTCTGTGCCTGAGCACCCTTCCATCGATATCCCTTAATGTGCCATGTTGGAGTGGTATGAGCCTGGGCGACAGGGGGAGGAGGGGAGGAGGGGTAGTGCAGAGGGGGTCTGCCTGCACGCCCCCCCCCTGCACGCATGCAAAGCCTACAGGAACCACAGCATAGCCATACAGTTTAAATTTACCCACACTTTATATAAATATATAAATATTTACCCACACTGTGCATAAATAAAACATGTTTACAGTGCAAAGACTGCTGTTGCATATAATGTGCATAAAATGTGAACATTTTCAACAATTGAACATTTGCAAAAAACACCACTGTACCATAAAATTAAATATGCATTACAAAAGTGCACAATAACTAAATCCAACATACTTTAAACACACACTCACTCACTAACAGACACACACACTAACAGACACACACACACACACACACACACTCACTCACATTAACACACTCACTTTTTTTTAATTTACCCCCCCCTCCTTACCTTTGGGAATGCTGGGGGGGAGGTTCTCCCTCTCCCTGGGGTATAGTGGGGGGTCGGTCGGGTGGTGCTGGTAAGGGAGCACTTTCCCCTGAGCGCTCTGCTCAGCTCCCTCGTGTGCCGCAGAGCAGTGGCGTAGCGTGGGTTGTCAGCACCCGGGGGAAGGCAAGTAATTTGCGCCCCCTAACCTGTGGATTTTAGCATAGTGCGTGGAGAGAGTGCCGTTTGTGCGTGGAGGGATGCTGTGTGCGTGGGGGGGTTCTGTGTGCGTGGAGGGGATCTGTGTGCGTGAAGGGGTTCTGTGTGCGTGCGGGGGTTCTGTGTGCGTGGGGGGTTCTGTGTGCGTGGGGGGTTCTGTGTGCGTGGGGGGTTCTGTGTGCGTGGGGGGGGTTCTGTGTGTGTGGAGGGGTGCTGTTTATGTGTGGAGGGGTGCTGTTTATGTGTGGAGGGGTTTTGTGTGCGTGGAGGGGTTTTGTGTGCGATTGGGTTCTGTGTGTGTGGAGGGGTGCTGTTTATGTGTGGAGGGGTTCTGTGTGCATGGAGGGGTTCTGTTTATGTGTGGGGGGGTTCTATGTGCGTGAAGGGGTTGTGTGCGTGGGGGAGTTCTGTGGGGGAGTTCTGTGTGCGGGGGGAGTTCTGTGTGCGGGGGGGGTTCTGTGTGCGGGGGAGTTCTGTGTGTGTGGGGGGTTCTGTGTGTGGGGGGGGTTCTGTGTGTGTGGGGGGTGCTGTTGGTGAGGGGGAGGAGTGTAGTGTGTGTATGAGGGGGGTTAAAGCATTGATATATTTATATAAAAAAACAAAAACTTTTGTATTACTCCCCTCCCCCCTTACCTTTGGTCAGGGCCCAGGGGAGAGGGGGAACAGCTTCAATTCAATCCCTGGTGGTCCAGTGGTGGCGCGTGCTGTTCAGCCTGCAGCTCCTCTGGCTGCAGGCTGACTTCGCTCTCCTCCCGCGAGAACAGCAGGCAGGACGGAGCGTTTCCATGGTAACGCACGGCAACGCTCCAACCTGCCTGCTCGCGGGAGGAGCATTCTCGGCTCGCTTACTGCTTCCTGTTACACCGGGTAGGGGATCAGAAGCTCCCCTACCTGGTCTGCCTGCTCGGCCACGCTACATTCTGTGACCGGCAGGAGGGGAGCGCTTCCCCTCCTGCCGGTCACCCTGCAATTGCTGCCGGGGCTGGTGCACACTAGGCGGCCGTGCACTAGCCCCCTAGTGTGCCGGCCCACCGGGAAATTTCCCGGTGTCCCGGTGGGCCAGTCCATGCCCCCCCAGATGTTGCGTCCGGTGCGGCCGGCCCCCCCTGCACCCCCCACGCTACGCCTCTGCCGCAGAGTGATGCCGGGAGCCAGAATATGACGTCATATTTCGGCTCCCGGCATCACTCTGCGGCGTGCGAGGGAGCTGAGCAGAGCGCTCAGGGGAAAGTGCTTCCTCGCCAGCGCCGCCAGACTGACCTGATTGTTAGTTAGCCGCAAGGCTAACAAGACATTTGCCCTGGGCATTTGGGGCGGCCTTTTTTGCCGCCCCCTGGAACGTGCCGCCCAAGGCAAATGCCTTGTTTGCATCGCGGCTAATACGTCCCTGGCAATTGCTTGGTTTGCTTGCCTTGTCGCGACGGGCCTGTCTGCAGACTGTCTGCCTGTCTGCAGACACCAGGATCGCGACCGCCGTCCGGCGGGGACCCGGTGAGTACAAAGGACAGCGAGGACGTTCTATGTCGCCCACAGTCATTTAGGACCGCCCGAAAAATGGTGGCAGAGAACGCCCACCGTCCTTAACGGGTTAATCTGTGTGTGCACCTATTATGGTAAATTATGGTTGAACAGATATATAGCTGAAATTCCCAATCTTGTTTTGGTTCAGAACTTGTACAATTGGCTCTGTCCTTAATGGTCTACATGCAAGACAGCATCTAAAGCTGTGTCCTTAAAGGGACACTATAGTGACCTGAACAACTTCAGCTTAATGAGGTTGTTCAGGTGAGAACTATAGCTCCCTGCAGCCTTTCTCATGTAAACACTGTATTTTCCAAGACAATACAGTGTTTACAGTGAAAGCTAGGAACACCTCCAGTTGCAGTCACTCAGATCTGCTGTGCATGAGCATCCTGTGATTCAGTATCTCCTCCCACTGCATGCAGACACTGAACTTTCCTCATAGAGATTCATTGATTCAATTCATCTCTATGAGAAGATGCCGATTGGCCAGGGCTGTGTTTGAATCATGCTGGCTCTGCCCCTGATCTGCCTCTTTGTCAGTCTCAGCCAATCCTACGGGGAAGCACTGTGATTGGATCAGGCTATCACATGTCAGCAGACTGTTTGTTTTTCCTGAGTCTAACAGCATGCAGATTTACAACTTGAATACAGTAAGATTTTTACTATATTTATGGAGGCATGAGGGACCCAGGAGGGCTAGATGGTCGTGTTAACACTATAGGGTCAGGAATACATGTAGTTGCACTGGTGACTATAGTGTCTCTTTAAGTAGTTATATTTCAATAAACTGTGAATATTTAACATCATGTTTCAGTTTGACAAAATTACCTGTAGTTGCAACTGCGCATCAGAGTCTTCGTAAATTCTGCGAGCCACACCTGCATTTTCCAGTGCCAACTTCTCTAGGAAACTGTAATCCAGATGGTGGCCGAATCCAAGGCAATACAAGGTGTATCTCCCTTGAATTTTGTTTTTTGCATTTTCTTGTATTCTGGCAGGATCTGATTCACCTTGCAAATAAGAAATGTCTTTTAATTTCATTAAAAAAACAAATAACTCCTTTTAATATTCCTAATGTTTGGATACACACACACACACACACACACACACACTATTTACATTTCCAACATTTTAAAACATTCAAGTGTGTGTGTGTTTTTAAACGTTATGATACACTTTATATTTTTTTATTAAAGGAACACTATAGGGTCAGGGACACAAACATGTATCCCTGACCCTATAGTGTTAAAAGCACTATCTAGCCCCCTTGCACCCCCCCCCCCCTTAATATAGTAATATCTTATCTTTATTCCTGTCTTCTAAAGTGATGATCTCAGCCAATCACAATGTTATCCTATAGGAAAGCATTGGATTGGCTGAGAATGTCAATTCTGATGATCTCAGCCAAGGAGGTGGGCTGGGGGTGCATAGCCAAGGGCATCTCCTCGTATAGTTGCATTGAATCAATGAATCTCTATGAGAAAAGTTCAGTGTATCCATGCAGAGGGAGGAGACACTGGATGACTAACTGTGATGGACCGCCTTGCACCCTAGCCGGGTACCTCCGTCAATCGCTGCTTCCTAGTACTTGAGAGTACCATAAGCACTGCACTGGAACACCATAACCACCATAAACCCCAGGAACTGCCACAGCTTGGTTGGGGTCTTGCCGTCGTCCACCAACCCTGGACCCAAGACCAGGATCCAGTCTCCAGTGGGTAGACCTCTCCTAGTCCATAGCAGGAATAGCTCTTAGAAGAGCTAGTGATTATACTCAGGGGAATATTGTGATAACGATCCCCTGATTCTATGTAGTTCTACAATCCCCCAAACATGAGCCAAGACTTCATGAAGGGGTAAAGCATTCTGTTTTAATGGTAGCCACACTGGCCTGTTATGCAAGTCCCCATGCAAGGGTACGCCCACTTGGACCTTGTTGGGGACAGTGACACAAATTTGTAAACCAAGAACAATAGAGTTACAATCTAAGGCACTCCCACCCATGCCAAACAATCCCTCCCCTCTGCTTGAGAGATAATTGAGTTAATTACTGTATCAACTCAATTATCTCCAAGTGAAAAAGAACATATATTTTACAAAACCCTAAAAGTACCGCAAAACATACAATATACCCACAAACCTTACATCCCCTAATATCCCTGATCTGGGTGACCAACATATCCAAAAATCACCCAGATCAGTTCAGGGGTTCAGAAATTTTATGGAAGTCATATTTTTTATCGACCGCAGGCATCGTCCCAAAGCCGAAAACAGGGCATTTGCAGCTAAGTCCCCCTGAAGTTTGTTCGTAGCTTTGGTCCATGCGAACAAGATGGCCGCCACCTTGTTCGCATGGCACTTCAAATGGCTTCAGGAGTTTGGGAGTTCGAAGTGCTTCGAAAGTTTGAATTGTGGCCATACAAGTACAAAAAGGCACACACAGTGATTTTAACCAGGATTTAACACAGGAGCCATAGTCACAGGGCAAGAAGCTGGCAAGTATGCCCCTCCAAGAACTTGTGATGAGGTCCAGTTCGTCTCGCTAACATTCTTGAGAGGGTCTACTAGTTATGTGCAAATCAAACATCCCAAGTCTCCCGGAGGTTCAGGGGGACTCCCGCACTTTTAATGCAGCCATTCGACACCTTAATGTGTGTGTGATTTTTAAGAATATCGTACATGATTTGTGCCTACCCCGATCCTCACTAAACAGGGGCCCAGTTAGGTACCATGGCACTTTAAGAGCTGACTGGGCCCCTGTGATATCAGCTGGAAGGGAGGAAGTGACAGCCTGTCACTTCCTCACTGCTTCTCAAAGTGCCACACTGGAGGAATGGAGGGAGAAGGCTGGAGGCAGTGGCTGGACAGGCACCATGGAGGCATAGGAGAGGCTGCAGCAGCTCACTCCCATCAGCCTCAGCAAGAACCCCAAGCATCCGTACCCTCCGGGATACAGGAGGATGGTTGCAAATATATAAAGCATGATGTATGTGTGTGTGTGTTTCTGAAGGTGTTAATACATGTTAGGCCCTGGGGAGATAGTGCAGCTAAGCGGACAAGGGCACATGTAGGCGTGTGGGGATAGATGCATGGGATTGGTTGGGAAAGAGTCTGTGGGTGGGATTATGTTCTGTGTAAGTTAGTGTTAGTGCGGAGGTCTTACCTCAGTGCCACTTGGGATTCGGGCCAGCAAACAGCTTCCCTCCCGCCCGCCCTATTAGTATATTTAGTCACAGCTAGCCGGGGGTATGTCCTTGCCAATTGAGTTTGAGGTTACGTTTAAGTATATGGAATGAGATGAACAAGTTTTTAAGGTCTCAAACCTCCCCTGCTCCAAAGGTTAAACTTTAGGTTGCCTGAGGTCTCGTGCCCATCGAGCGTGGATAAGGTCGGCTGATGGCAGGCAGTGGAAAGATATGATTTTTATGACGAGGGGGTAGGTGAGAGGGAGTGGTGATTAGGAACCACTCTATGTTTATTGGCAAGGATGGTTGGGTTACTGTATAACACTATGTGCGGAGGTATATATGTATATATGTTAATTTATGCTTATTTATGTCTAACGTTTTGGTTACAGAAAAGAAGAGATTTAATAAATAAAGTTATGGATGTGTTATGCAGTAATTTAGTTTGTGATAATAAATGCTGTGGCCTGTTTCATCCATACTAAGTGGTCTGTCGTTACTGGGGGGTTGAATGGGGTTAGATTTTGTTCTAGGCTGCATCGCGATTCCCCACTACGTACATACATGATGGCTGTGTGTGTGTGGCAGGGGGGGTATCCACCTCTCTGAAATGCATTTTTGCATGTTGGAATGTATGTGAAAATACACATGTTCTCTACAATACCACCATTCATCTCTCCCTTCAGCATCCGGCCTTTTTTGATGGTGTAATATATGTGTCTTTTTAGTATCTTTATTGTTATATCCCTATTTTACTTCCCATTAAAGTTTTTTTTATTTTTTTATTTGTCACTATAGGGACACTTTGTGTGTAACAGGCCAATTGGCACTTGTTAGACATTTTTGTATAATAGTTGTAATTGATGGGTTATCTGCATAGCACAATTTTTTAGCTCCTGTTTAGTAAACATTTCTGTGACATCACTTTTAACTTTAAGGACCAAACTTCTGGAGTAAAAGGGAATCATGACATGTCACACATGTCATGTGTCCTTAAGGGGTTAAACGGACACTCCATGTACCATAACAACTTAATCTAAATTAAGTTGTTATGGTGCACTATTACCCCAAAGGGTAAAACCATTCTCAAACGGTTTAGCCCAAAAGTGAGCCTCAAGTGCCGATCTATATTTTTCACTTATTTGTTCATCCTTCCTTAAAATATTCAGGAAATAAAAAGCTTTAGACAGTACATACGGTGCTTTTATCTTGCAATATTTCAAATAACCTCTGAAATGTTAGTGTAAAAGCATAATTCCAAGTTTTCTCATGTATGTACGTAGCTGGGAATGTGGTGTGACTAAAAGTAAAGAGACTACCCCACTTATCCCCCCAATAACGACAGGCAATGAATATTGGATGAAACAGGCCACAGCATTTATTAAAACTTACAACTGTAGGACTCATCCGAACTTTATTCTTTTCCTTTAATTCAAATATAAATAAACACATATATATATATATATATATACATACCATAATTAACATATAAATTAACACTTATTGCACTAGAGCTTCCAACTTAAATAACCGTCCTTGCCAACGAACTTAACCAGGTGCCTATGCACCAACAACTTTACGCACTGGTGTCTCGCCTCCCCCCTCGTCCAAACCAAAATTTCCATCACCTTTTTGCTCGGTGGGCACGTCCAATTCGGTAACTTGAAAGTTTACCTTACAGAGCAGGGGAGGTTGAGACCCACCTTGTCCATCTCCTGACATTCCATCTGCTCCCCAACCCTGTTGGCAAGGACACGCTCCCCGCTAGCTGTGACAAAACAAAAACATAAAATTAGGGTGGGTGGGAGGGAAGTTGTTCCCAAAAGGCACTGAGGTAAGATGATCCCTGCCCCACTACAAAAACACAACCACCCCCTCTAAACACATACAGCCAATCACTAGCACCATCCCCACACTCATACATGTGCCCTTGTCCGTGCTGACTCCCCAGGGCCTCATACATAGTTACATAGCTGAAAAGAGACGTGTCCATCAAGTTCAGCCTTCCTTACATTTGTTTTTGCTGTTTATCCAAAATAAGCAGGGACAGACTGACAATAACCAGGGCCCCCCTGGCAAAATTAGGACCCAGGCCCCCTGCAGACCAATATATATGCTGATGTAGATGTACCATGTATTTGATTGTATGTGCATGCTTCTGTGTGTATATTCACTGTGAGTCACGGTGTAAGTGAATATATGTATGTATTTGTGTGTCGTGTCAGGATATGTGGAATCAGAGCATAGTTAAAAGGAAACTATATGAGGAGAAAGTAACCTCGCCACTTGTGCTTATAGAGGCCTGCTTGCCAGCCTCTTGCCCTGTGACTATGGCCCCTGGGATATATTGCCCTTTAAAAACACTATTTGGGCATATTGGATTTTAAAGGCACTGTTTCTGCCCCTTGGACTTCTAACCTGACCAGATTCAAACATGTGGCGGCGGCGGCAATCTTAAAATGTCAAGCAGGGTCTTGCCGTCGAGTGTATGGAACGGTTTTGGGCATGGGACCATGTGCACGGTGGGGCAAAAATAAGACTTCCAGGAAATTCCTGAACCCCTGAACTGATCTGGGTGATTTGTGGATATGTTTGTAACGGAATGCCTGTACTCCGACCGAGTACCTTCCATTGATGGATGCTCCTAGTGCTTTCCGAGGACTCCAAACACTCCCCTTGACACCATAACCACTGAAGACCCCACGAACTGCCGCAGCTTGGTTGGGGTCTCGCCGTCTCACTCTGGACCCAAAACCAGGGTCCAGCTTCCAGTAGGTCGACCTCTTTGAATTTCAGAGAGCAGGAACAGGAACAAGCTCTTAGCAGAGCTTAGTGATTATACCGAGTACCTTCCATTGATGGATGCTCCTAGTGCTTTCCGAGGACTCCAAACACTCCCCTTGACACCATAACCGCTGAAGACCCCATGAACTGCCGCAGCTTGGTTGGGGTCTCGCCGTCTCACTCTGGACCCAAGACCAGCTTCCAGTAGGTCGACCTCTTTGAATTTCAGAGAGCAGGAACAGGAACAAGCTCTTAGCAGAGCTTAGTGATTATACCGTGGGGAGTAAAGTGATTAGAGCAATCCCCAGAGTGCAGTTCTCCATTCCCCCAAATATGAGCCGAAACTTAATGAAGGTACAAGATGATCTGTTTAATCAGCACACAGGGCTTTCTTTTATGCAGGTTTTACACACAAAGTACCGCCCACAGTGTTTTGTAAAACAACTTATAAAACACATACTATACAGTAAAACACTCCCATTCATTCCTACAAAATCCTCCCCCTATACTTTTTACACATATACTATAACTTTAAAAATATACATCCAATCTCCATAGAAAGCACATATTCTTGATCAGCATACCTCAAATATAAACACTCTCAAAAATCATACAAATCCCTCCAGTAGTTAAAAAGTTAGTCAGAAGTCCTTTATGACCGACTGCAAGCACATTTTCCTGCCCAAAACAGTTCCATAGATTTGGGCTGTGCGGTTGGTCTATTTTACTCTGAAAAAGTGACTAAGTCCTGTTCGTGTAAATGGCTCAGTATAGCATAGCGTTCGAATTATCAAACGCACTTCGATTCCAGTCGAAGTGGAGGAGAAGGTAAGGGTCAGCGGTGTTCGTGCCGTTTTGTAGGCGATTTTAGTTCCATAGATTCAGGGGCACACACCGCTGACCGTGTTCGACTGTACGAATGGCGGCCACCCAGCGGTCGGCAATTAACCTACAGCAACCTCCCAGCCTGGGAGGTAAATTAGCCGTAAACTTCCACTTCCCCGGGCTGTAGTCATAAGGTAGGAGGCTGGCAATCAGGCTCCTCCAAAAGCCAGGGGCAAAGGGCAGTTGGTCACATAAACAGCCAGTGACAAAAGGCAGTTTGTCACAATGTTGTTCACGCAGATCGGGGCTATCAGTGGATGTGACTTTTGTGGGGATATGTTGTATTTTGGGGTATTTTGGGGGGTTTGTAAAAGTGTATGTTTTTTCTTTTTTTAAAATTCTTTATTTTGTTCGTGCAGAGATAAAACATACAATTTGCACTACCACAATAGCTGGTGCAGATCGATTGGCATTCACATATGTTCACATGGCATCAGAGACATTGCACTTTTTTTTAAAGCGAAGAAACAAACAGATTTACATCATATACTTCCTAACCACCTAGAAGGAACAGTCGCTTTGCCCACCGATTGATAGCGTGGCTTAGGAAAAGGTCGTGCTAAAACATCTCTTTATAGAATTGAGTCGAGGGCAAATGGCTTTGTGCCTAGCTTCCTCATGTTAGTGCCTAGTGCATTGAAACAAGAAAAATAATACAGAACAAGTTTTATAAACAACCAAGAGTTGGTGCAAAGGTATTACGGTACAATTTCTCACAGAGCCCCTACAACCATTGTCAGCGTCCTGAGTGACATATTAAAACAGTGTTAAGGCATGATATACAATGCACATTTTTATAGTTTTAGTGATAGCCGGTGAACATACTAGTGTTGATAGTCAGTGTGTAGGTTAGTGTGGTCATTAGGTTTGTCAACGGACTGTGTTATTGAAGAGGGATATGTCGCTTAATAGCCGCTTCATGCGGCTGGGAGAGGTACGCAGTGTCGCTATGTCTTACAGCTATGTGTGTTGAGTGGGGTGCCAAAGCCGTTGTGTCGTTGTGGTGGGTCGGTGATAGTAATTATGTATGACTATGACTGGTGCAGCGTGTGTAGTTCCCAGAGTGCAGTTAGACATGCTGTGCTCTGTGTCTAAGTGCGGTCGAGTTGCACATGAGGCATATAAGGGATATACACTCTGAGTCCTACACATGGGAAAGAAAGGGTAAAAAATACTGTACAAAAATTAGGCAAAAGGCAAATGAAAGTGATCAAATGGCAAATATATGTCATACAGAAGGCAAACCATGGTACATGTGAGGTCTCACTGCTGCGACCTTTGTGTAAGGATCCATAGGAGGTATCTTGTTGAGTCACCTTTTCCGCCTATTCCCGCTGTTGGAAAGTGGCTGTGTCCCTCTGACTGGTCGCGGGGAGCAGCCACCGCTCCAAGGTGAGTTAGGGCGTCTTTCAGTTCGTGTGGACTATGGTGCGTAAAATGTGCAGGCTTGAGTACAGTCCCTATCGGTGATAGATGGCTTTGTGGGGCGTCCAAGCATCTCAGAGATGTCTGCTGGGGTGGCTTTCATTCAGCGTCCAAAGATGATCCCTGGGTTGCTGTGTGTATTATGAGGTGACCGCAGCGTAGGATTCAGGGGTCTAGCCTCTTGGGATAAACGGGTTGATTTTTGTCGGGTCCCAAGTTTGCGCTGGGGTGGTCGGGTAAAGGAGTCGTTCCTGAGTGAGCGAGGTCTGTGGAATGCACAGAGTCCGCAGGAGGTCAGGGGCTTCATGATTGTCGTGAATCAGATGAGAGACCGTTCCTTGATGAACACTGAGGGTTCTGGGGTTCTGCCAGCGGTAGCTGATGTCGTGCCGTTGGAGCAAAGAGGTGAGCGGTTGGAGCGATCTGCGCCAGGCTAGAGTGCTACCCGACAGGTCAGCAAAGAAGGTCAGTCCCCTGTTTTCGAACTTCATGGGGGTTTTGCCTCGGAGGGCGGTGAGAATCGTTGCTTTCTCTTTCCCATTTCGGAAAGTGATTATAGTTTCCCTTGTGGCTGAAGGTGGTACTCTGGGGGGTTTAAGGATTCGCAATTGGTCCACAGGGGTGATGGCTTTGGTCTGTCCCTGTGGCAATATGGCCGCTATCATGCGCCGTATAACGTGCGGCAGGTCGGCCTCAGGTATCTCATCTGGGAGCCCTCTGACCTTTAGATTTTGTCTTCTTCTGCTATCCTCTTGGGCCGCATAGCGGCGTTCGTGTATCTGGTTCTGCCTTTGTAAGTCCTTTACCGCCTGTTGCAGGGACGATAGGTCCTGCTGGTGTACTTGTGATGTTGTCTCTAGTGTGCTGATGCGGCCTGTCAGGCCCTGCAGTTCTCCCCTGAGGGCAGTTACATCTGTCAATATATTCTTTTGAAGCTCTGCCAGTAGAGCTTTCATAACCCCCGTGGTTACCAACTCACCGTCGGTTCCCGTTGTTTGGGGCTTGGCCTTCCGTGTTATGGCTGGGGCTGTCAGGTAGTTGTCCTCAGCGTCTCCAGAGAGATCATCCGAGAAATCGGAACAGCCGCCGTGGAGGGCCGCCATATTAGGCTCCATCGTGCCTCGTGCTTGCCTCCACATTTCGCTGATTGTCCGCCCAGAGGCAGGACCTGTTTTTTTATTTTTCTTCCCCATGCTTAAGGGGGGGGGGTCTCTGCAGTTGTTTGGAGGTCAGTGAATGTTATTTTGTTTAATTTAATCGGCTTTTCCGACGTTTGGCGCTCGGAGCTCTAGGTTCTTGCAAATGCTTTCCTCGGCAGTTCGACCACGCCCCCAAAGTGTATGTTTTTTTTTTTTTTATGCTTACAGTTAATTGAGTTAGTCCATTGTCTTAGTTAATTGTATCACAGGCAGAGGGGGGGGGGGGGCTTGTGTGCTGTGTCAGGGTCCCGCGGGCGGCTGTGAGGGGAGGCTGCAAGCCGCTCGCAGCACTCACCCTTGGTTCTTCGCCGCACGCGGTCTCCCCTTCCTATGCCTGTTGGCAAGCGGCATCCTCACAGCCTCGGACGCTGCTCGCATCCTCCTTCTCGTCTCCCGGCGGCAGCGTGTATAATGCTGCACGCTGGGAGACCGCGCATTTATGCAAACGCCGGGGTCAGCCACGTGACCCGGCGTTAAAGTCACATTATGACAATCACAGTGGGAGGTATAGATATCTCCCACATGTGATTGTTAATTCTGATTGGAAGTTATCCAATCAGAATTAACCACAGGGTTTAAATACTTACATTTCCTGTCCCTCAGTGCCCTGTTGTGGTCTTTGGTTACCTGTATTGCTGTTTGCTTGTGTTTCTCTCTGGTTACCGATTATTTGGCTTGTTCCTCCGACTCTCCTGTATTCTCCATCCCTTTGACCTCGGCTTGTTTCACGTTCTCCTGTTTTCTGGCTCCCCTTACTCGGCTTGTCTCCTGACTATTCTTGGTGTGCTTAACCCGGCCATTCTAAGGACCGGTACTGCACCTTTTCCTCTCTGTGACCTGTTAGCGTGTTAGGTTCCCTGAATCGTGACATTACAACAGGGCCATAATGGAACCTGCTGACATTCCACAGCTATTAGTTAATCAGGAGGCTAGAATGGATGGTTTAGACCACCGTATGGATCAGTTTGCTCAAGCTTTACAAACCATACTGGCTCGTACTGCACACTTGCAACCTGCCGTTCAGGAGGCTGCTGCTGCTGTGCCCGAACCCATTCCCACTACGGTACCTGTTCCTGCTCACGTAGTTCATATGACGCCGCCACAGCGCTATAGCGGTGATCCAGCATTGTGTCCAGCAATTAATATCCATTTGGTGATGAATCCACGTTCCTATCCCACTGACAGAACCAAAATTGCCTTTGGAAAGCTTTAGCATGGGCCAACCCCATGTGGGAGAATACGTCTCCTATGTCCTTTGCAGGTTTTTTGGCAGCTTTCAAACGCACGTTTGATCAACCCGGTAGGGTTGCTTCGGCTGGCAAAGCTCTGCTTAGGGTCCGACAGGGTAACAGATCTGTAGCGGATTATACTATCAAATCCGCACTCTAGAAGCTGAAGTGGTTTGGAATAATGACGCCCTCGTAACAGCCTTTCAAGAGGGTTTGGCCGCTTACATACTGGATGAAATAGCATCCAGGGAATTGCCTGTTCTTCTGGATGATGTTATAGACTATATAATTCTTATTGACAATCGTATAAGAGAGAGGCGTAGTCAAAGACAGATTAATACACAGGTGTTACCTGCTCTACCCTGTACTGCATTACTAGCATTACCCGCTCCTAGTCAACCATCCCCCAAACCCATGCAATTGGGTGCTACGGGGTTAACTGAGGCTGAAAGAGCGTATCGTAGAACCTCCCGGGTTATGTCTTTATTGTGGAAATAGGGGGCACCACTGTAATACCTGCCCTAAATTACAGGGAAACTTCAGCACCTAAGGCCTAGAGAGGGGTCGGCCTCGGATGTTATGACTTTGTCCCCTCATGTGTCCATCTCCAGACCGTTTATTAAGGTTTCTCTTTTGGTCAATAAAACCACTATAACAACCAAAGCCTTGATCGATTCAGGTGCGGCAGACAACCTTATGGATGAAAACTTTGCTAAAACCGCAGTCTTGACTTTGATCCAAAAGGCCACACCCTTGGCCGTTGAGGCCATAGATGGTAGACAACTTGAGAAACCTCTGGTGACCCATGAAACCCAAGAAATAGTTATGTCTGCGGGTGCTTTGCACAAGGAAAGGTTAACCTTCCAAATAATTGACTCCCCTACTGCTTCCATCGTTCTGGGTTTTCCCTGGTTAGTTAAACACAACCCAGTACTTGATTGGGGTTGTTTAGATATACTCTCCTGGGGGGAATCTTGTCAACGAGACTGTATGGCCCATATACGTCCTGTTTGTTTACTCAATGTGCCCACGGCTAAACCACTTTCTGTTTCTGTCCCTTGCATTGGTTTTTGAAAAAAGGGAGGCAGATAAGCTACCTCCACACTGTGACTATGACTGTGCCATAAACCTTTTTACCGGGTACTATGCTACCTAGGGGTAAGGTCGACCCTCTTTCTGAAAAAGAAAACCAGGTTATGGAGGAGTATATACAGGAATCCTTGAGGAAAGGTTTTATCAGAAGGTCCTCCTCTCCTGCTGGTGCTGGTTTCTTTTTCGTTGCCAAGAAAGAGGGTGACTTAAGGCCATGCATAGAGTACAGGGTTCTGAACAATATAACGATCAAGAACGCCTATCCTATCCCTCTCATCACTGAGTTGTTTGATCGTGTCAAAGGTTCTAGATATTTTACTAAACTAGACCTCAGGGGGGCTTATAACCTTGTTCGTATAAAGGAGAATGATGAGTGGAAAACAGCGTTCAATACACGTAGTGGACATTATTAGTATCTAGTCATGCCTTTTGGACTGTGTAATGCTCCTGCTGTGTTTCAGGACCTCATAAATGATGTCCTTAGGGATCTACTGCATGTCTGTGCCGTGGTATACCTTGATGACATACTTGTATATTCTCCTGATTTAAAGTCACACCATACTCATGTGAGGATGGTGCTTAAGAAATTGTTGCAGAACGGTCTTTATTGCAAGTTAGAAAAATGTTTGTTCGACCAGAATTCTGTGCAATTCCTAGGCTATGTCATTTCTGAACAGGGATTCAGCATGGATCCTTCTAAATTGGAAGCCATACTGTCCTGGCCTCTTCCCCAAGGACATAAAGCAATACAGCGCTTTATAGGGTTTGCCAATTATTATCGGAAGTTTATTAAAAACTTTTCACCACTTACTTCCCCTATTTTTTTTTTTTTACATTTGTTTATTATTAGTTTTTCTTTTATATAAACATCACATATAAGCATATCATACATTGCGTACATGTCATACATATCATACAAACAGGTACAATAAATAAAAACATACATAGAGACTCAAAAACATATAACAAAGTTGACCACCCTACCCTATTCATTCAACTCAACCCTGCTGCTAGATTGATTTTCCTCTCTAGTCGTTTCTCTCACACCTCACCCCTCTGCCAGTCCTTACATTGGCTTCCTGTATGCTATAGGAGTCAATTCAAGGTACTAACTCACACCTATAAAGCACTGAACAACTCTAGCCCCTCTTATATCTCCTCACAGATCCATAGGTATGTCCCTTCTCGGTCTCTCCGTTCTGCCCGTGACCACCTCCTGTCCGTTGTCCGCACTCGTACGGCCAACTCGCGCTTGCAGGACTTCTCGCGGGCGGCTCCCTTCCTATGGAATAGCCTGCCTACCGCCATCAGACTTTCCCCTAGTCTTGCATCTTTTAAGAAGTGCCTTAAAACCCATCTCTTTAGGAAAGCTTATGGCCTCCAAGACTAACCCTTACCTCACATACCTGTCTCTTGCCCTCTCCTAAAGGGCAGCCCACCTTATTTGATTGTAAATTCCTGCCCTAATGTGTTTTACACCCCACCTCCTATAGAATGTAAGCTCGTTTGAGCAGGGTCCTCTTCAACCTATTGTTCCTGTAAGTTTATTTGTAATTGTCCTATTTATAGTTAAATCCCCCTCTCATAATATTGTAAAGCGCTACGGAATCTGTTGGCGCTATATAAATGGCAATAATAAATAAAATAAATAAATAAATAAACCCTAGATTACATAAGATTAGATTACATTTCCACTCCTTCAGAAATTACCAATCAGAAGTTACCGATTAATTACAGCACAGTGTTTATATTTCAGCATTTAATTCTCGAGGACCTTTAGCCAATCATCCCAGATCTCATATTGTCTAATATTAATACTTAAATTCGAGGCTATTCCCCTTTCCATTTTACATTGAACAATAACAGATGCTTTGATTTGTGGCCATGGATCTACTATTGTCCCCTTCCAATTTTTGGCGATGGCCATTTTAAAGGCCATCAAGGCCTGAATCAGAAGATCTCTCTTATCTTTAGTTAATTGCGGTAGATTCAAATGTAAGAGCAAATTTTCTGGGGTCCAAGAATGGTTCAAGTCCAAAAATATATTTATGTGATCCATTAATTGAACCCAGGCTTCCTTAATTGGTGCACAGTCCCACCATATATGTAGTTCATTTGCTCCCTCATTTCCACATCTCCAGCATTTAGATGTCCCCTCTTTTGTGAATTTCTGAATCTTATTAGGAGTCATATACCATCTATTAAGTATTTTAAAATGTGCTTCCCTGATATTTAGACAGTGTATCGTGGAGTAAACTGATTGTAAAGCCTTATACCATTCCTTTATATCGACTTTTATTGCCAAGTCTCTTTCCCATTTGCTTTTCGCTATAGGGTAAACCGGTCTTTTTATCATTTTTATAATCTCAACGCATCTCGTTAGTAATTTAGTATTTTTCTCTGAATCTATCAACGCATTTAATTTAGATAATGAGAGAGAACACATATTTCTTCCAAGGGCACTTTGCAAAAAACTTTTGATTCTAATATAATTAAACGATTGTGAGAACGAAATACCATATATTCTGCGTATCTCAGGAAAGGGCATAATCTTCCCATCTACTAAAAGGTCCGCTAATTTTTTTACTCCAAATCTAGTCCATTCGGACGTATCCATGTTTTCCATCCATATGTCTAAATTTTTAAAAGTAAGAGCAGGTAAGACTTTGTTTCTCAGGTCTAAAAGTTTTTTGAGATGTAGCCAGAACTTTAAGAGCGGTCTCGTTATCAGATTATCCGTCCTACAACTTATATTTTTATTTCTACTGTTCTTTCTTGTCGGCCACATTAATCTAATATTATTATATGGATCTGTAATATCTGCCCCTTCTATTTTAAACCAATCTTGTGAGCACGGATGCTGCCTAATTAAGGGCAAAGTATGCATCAACTGTGACGCTTGGTGGTACAAAAATGTTTGGAAACCCGATCCCTCCTTCCTTATACTTCCTTATACTTTTATTATCGGAAGTTTATTAAAAACTTTTCACCACTTACTTCCCCTATTACGAAACTAACTAAAAAAGGTTTGCACCCCAGGGTTTGGACTCCTGAAGCCCTTGAGGCCTTCGAGACTCTCAAAAAGGCATTTGCCACTGCCCCTGTGCTACACCATCCTGATCCTTCCCTTCCCTTTGTTATGGACGCTTCTGAATCAGGTGTAGGAGCAGTGTTGTCCCAAAGATTATCGTATGACGAACCCCTCCATCCCTGTTGTTACTTTTCTAAAAGGCTGTCTGATTCAGAAAAGAATTATGACGTCGGGAACAGGAAATATTGGCTATTGTGATGGCTTTTAAAGAATGGAGGTACTTATTAGAGGGATCTAGACACAAGATTTTGGTTATAACTGATCACAAGAATCTCTCCTATATAGCAGATGCTAAAAGATTGTCCTCTCGGCAGGCTAGATGGTCTTTATTTCTTTCATGCTTTCAGTACGTTATTGCAGGCTTCAGGGTCAAACCAGCTTCCCTTATCCTGTCTAGTACAGCTCCTATATGAGCCAAGTGTTCTTGCCACGTATTGCTAAAAATAGCAATATCGTCCAGGTAGGCACAGGTATAGTCCTGGAATCCATCCAGAAGTCGATCTACCATCCTCTGGAAGGTAGCTGGGGCGTTTTTCATCCCAAATGGCATGACCTTAAACTGATACAAGCCAAATGGGGTGACAAAGGCCGACTTCGGGATGGCGTCTGGGGCCAGGGGGATTTGCCAATATCCTTTACACAAGTCAATAGTGGTGAGGTATTGGCCCCTGGCCATTCTGTCTAGTAACTCGTCTATCCGGGGCATAGGATAGGCATCTGACACGGTTTTCTCATTTAATCTCCTATAGTCCACGCAGAAGCGAGTCATACCGTCTCGCTTCAGCACGAGGACTACCGGAGAGGCCCATGGGCTATCTGAGGGCTCTATCACCCCCAGTTGGAGCATCTCATCAATCTCCTTGCGCATGTTTTCTCTCACCGCTTCTGGGATGCGGTAGGGGGTCTGGCGCATGGGTAGTTGCCCTGGGGTCTCGACCCGGTGAGTTGCCAGAGGAGTGTACCCAGGTACATTAGAGAAAGTTTCTTGCTTCTCTCGCAACAGCTGCTGTACCTCGATACGCTCCTGTGGACTCATCCGGTCTCCCAGTACAACTTCTCCTAAATCTCCAGACAGCTTCCCATCTTCCAGCAGATCTGGAAGGGGAAGGCTGTCACACTCGTCGGAGGTGGGTGCACAAATCGCTGTCACCTCCTCTGAACGTTCCCGGTAGGGCTTTAGCATGTTCACATGGAGCATGCGTCGCCCTCCAGTTCCTGTGCAGGGGCCAATTATGTAAGTGGTGTCACATCTCTGTTCCACGACTCTATAAGGGCCTTGCCATGCGGCCTGCAGCTTATCATGTCGGACAGGTTTTAAAATTAAAACTTTCTGTTCCACCTGGAAGCTACGGTCCCTGGCTCCCCGATCATACCATGTACGCTGACGCGTCTGGGCCGCCTGGAGGTTCTCTCCTACTGTCTTAGTTAGGGCCTCCAGTCGGTCCCGAAGTGCCAACACATAGGGTATGATGGGGGTACCGTCTGCACTCCGGTCTCCCTCCCAATGTTCTCGGATGAGATCTAGGGGTCCTCTTACCCTCCTCCTAAATAATAACTCAAATGGGGAAAATCCCGTTGATTCCTGAGGCACTTCCCTGTAAGCAAAGAGGAGGTGCGGCAGGAACCGCTCCCAGTCCTTATGGGTCTCAGCAAAGGTTCGGAGCATTTGCTTTAAGGTGCCATTGAACCTTTCACAGAGCCCGTTGGTCTGGGGGTGGTATGGGGCACTAATAATGGACTTAACATTGCACAGCCTCCAGAGTTGTTGGGTGATCTCGGCAGTAAACTGAGTACCCTGATCCGAGATGATCTCCCTAGGTAACCCTACCCGGGAGAAGATCTGCATCAGGGCCTCGGCCACTGTCTCAGCGTGGATATTTGTCAGGGCCACTGCCTCGGGGTATCGGGTAGCGTAGTCTACCACCGTGAGGATGTACCTCTTGCCGGAAGGGCTAGGTTTCTGGAGGGGGCCTATGATATCCACCGCTATTCGGTGGAAGGGTTCCTCAATTATCGGTAGCGGATGCAGTTTTGCTTTCCGCCGGTCTCCCCTCTTCCCCACCCTCTGGCACGTGTCACAGGTATTACAATACTTCCGTACTTCCTGGCTAACTCCCGGCCAAAATAAATTTTGCGTCAGTCGGTGTCACGTCTAAACATTTGATATGAAGGAACACAACTGTAGATTTCGTATAGTTTGAAGTTTTTAATATAAAAGGTAAAAGATAATGGGACGTTAGTCCAATTCACAGGTACTGTAACTTTAATTAGAAAACGATAACTGAAGTCCACAATTACAGACACTGTAGCCTTAAGGAATAAACGATAACTGAAGTCCACAATTACAGACACTGTAGCCTTAAGGAATAAACGATAACTGAAGTCCACAATTATAAGCAATGTAGCTCTAAGGAGTAAACGATAACTGAAGTCCACAATTATAGGCACTGTAGCTTTAAGGAGTAAAGGATAACTGAAGTCCACAATTATAGGCACTGTAGCTTTAAGGAGTAAACGATAACTGAAGTCAACAATTATAGGCACTGTAGCTTTAAGGAGTAAATGATAACTGAAGTCCACAATTATAGGCACTGTAGCTTTAGGGAGTAAACGATAACTGATGTCCACAATTATAGGCACTGTAGCTTTAAGGAGTAAACGATAACTGAAGTCCACAATTATAGTCACTGTAGCTTTAAGGAGTAAACGATAGTAAATTGCAGATACTGAATCAAATAAAGTCTCTTAGTAGAATTAACGGTTTAGGTGATAAGTAGTTACAATAGCTGTTCCATAACTTTAACTGAAGCAAGACTGATGCAGATAACTGATATGCAGTATGAGTTGAAGTTAGCTGTAACGGGGTTGGTTTTACCGAAGGACTTTGGAGACAGGTAATAACAGCTTTTAGATGCAACGCTTATCACATTGGTTTTACTTAGCTTCCGGCACATAGAACACTGGTTCCCGAGATCTCCTCAGAGGCGGATGAAGAGTGTTTAAGCTTTAGTCGTGGATGAGGAGAGGTGAAGGGAACTTTGCAGAGTCTTTCAGTCCGGTCTGGTAGCAGAGGCTTTCACAACGAAGTTGTACCGGTTGGTAGGTACGGAACGTAGTTTAATAATCCAGCGTCGATCAGATGGTGCGGTCAGATTAAATAGGCAGACCGTGTCATAAAGAGGTGTGGCTAGGCTCCGTGGAACCAGGAAGTAAGGGAATACCGTAATTAAGGCATGACAGTCGGTATCTGGTCCGACTAACCCCTAAATGCCCAGATAGCGGAATGTCGTGTGCTATCCGCAGCAATTCGGCTCGGTACCTCTGTGGTACCACTAATTGCCTTAACACAATCGGGTCTGACCCCTCTACTTTCTTGTCGGACTCCCGGTATAACAGCTGTCCCTCCCATACAAATCTTTCCCCCTCTGCCCCAGGGTGATCAGAGGTGACTTTATCTCTATATACTTGCAAGGTAGGGTCAGTTATCACCTCTGCTGCAAATTCGTTAGGGGGGGACCAGGGGACACAGTCTAGGGAAGGGGAAGGTTCTCTTACCTGGACCTCCGGCAGTGTGTTGTAGTCCTGGGTGCGGGCCTGTTGTCGGGTGACCACTGGGTGTGCTTCCTCAGTGATGGTGGGTTGTGGCTCAAAAGCAGATGTGAGCTTTCCCAAATCATTTCCCAGTACCACCTCTGCGGGTAACTGGGGCATCAACCCCACCTCCACCCTCCCTGCCCCCGCTCCCCAATGCAAATGGACGTTGGCAGTGTCCAGCCGGTAGACGGCTCCCCCAGCAACTCTGACGGCTATAGTCCGGTTAGTCTTGGCCTTGTCAGCGACCAAGTGGCTTTTGACCAGGGTTATAGTGGCACCAGAGTCTCGGAGCCCCTGTACTGCTTTTCCCTCCAGGTATACCGTCTGTCTGTGGTGCTGGCGGTTATCGGCATGGGCTTGTAGTGGGTTAGCTCCGTGTAGTACCTTCCACTGTTCTATGGTGGTGACAGGAACCGCGGAGCCATAAGCAACTGGTGGCTCCTCCTGGTAGTGATGGGCAGTGGCTCTCGGGGGTGGTGGGGGTCCTGGTCGGATCCATGAGGATCGGTCTCGGAGTTGTGGGCACTCTCTTTTGTAATGCCCCCACTTCTGGCAGTGATGACAGGGCCCAGAGCTAGGTTGGCGGAAACGTGGTTGCACAGCCGGTGGTGATGGTGGTAGCTGTCGGGGTGGTACAGGGGGGTAGTTTGTTCCCCCAAAGGTTTTCATTGTGACTTTTGGGGCTACCGGTTTCTGTGACCTGCGTGCATCTAGGTACTCATCCGCCTTCCTAGCCGCCTCTGTGAGGGATACAGGGTTGCGGTCTCTTACCCACTCCTGTACATCCGTTGTTACCCCATCATAGAATTGTTCCATGAGCAACATTTGTATCACATCTTCCATGGATCGAGCCTTGCTGGCTTGCACCCAGCCCAGGGCCGCCCGCTGCAACCTACAAGCCCACTCGGCATGTGAGTCTTTATCTGCCTTTTTCAACTCTCGAAACCGCCTTCGGTATGCCTCTGGTGTTATGGCATACCGGGCCAATATAATCTATTTTACTCGGCTGTAGTTCCGGATCTCCTCATCTGGTACAGTTCTATAAGCTTCTGCTGCCCTCCCAGACAACCGCCCAGCCAAAATAGGTACCCAATCCTCAGTATTGATTTTATGCAAGGCACACAGTCTTTCAAAATCTTGGAGGAAAGCATCTATGTCTTCCTCCGCCTCCACATAGTTTTTAAACGCTTGGTAAGGAATTTTTATCTTACCCTCTGTATTGTTGGTATTTGCTGTGTCCCGTACTGTGGATGGTTGTGGCCTTTGGCGCCACATAAATTCTTGCACCTCGGTCATAGTCCTGGAAATAATGTCAAGCGTTTCTTTTCCTCCATAAAAGGCCAGTCTACATTTCACTTGTCTTTGAAATTCTTCTTGTTCTGACCCATCCGATGTGTTTTGCTGTTCAGGGATTGCCCTGTCCTCGGTTTGGTATTCTGCCATGACTTCTGCAATGAGAGTTGCTTTCTTTTTGTTGCTTGCCGCAATCCCTCTTGCTTCCAGTAAGTCCTTTAGCGTGGATCTTTTAAGCTTAGCATAGTCACTCTCCATCCGTATTCCATTAATCCTTGTTCCCTTGTGAGTCTGGATCCCACCGCTGCCACCAATGTAGCGGAGAGCTGATATCCCACAGCTATTCTCCACTGACGATCCCAGGAAGGCTCAGGAACAAGGCAATAGTAGATCCATAGGCAGAGTTTCCAGCAGGCAAAGTAACACAGAGATTTCCCCACAGCAATCCCAATAACTGGACGACACACAGTTTCAGGAACAGAACTGCTAGCTGGTACATCCAGCCTGCCTTTTATTACAACTGTACACAGACAAGCCACACCCAGGGGGAGGCATAAAACAACCAATGGTATCTTGGGTACAACCCACACATCCCCTCCCCTTAGTGTGACACATAATCCCATTATTGTACAGTTTCAAACATCACTTTTACACCATATTCATAACTTCTATAATATTCATCACATTCGCATAAAAATACATATTCACAATCAATCCATTCAGGGGAATAACATATAAAAAAATGGCATGAATCAGACCAGGGGTTCAAAAGTTAGTAAAAGTATCTTTTGTTCCCCCTGGCTGATTGTATTTTAATCTGGCTCAAACAGTAAAAGTAAAACCATCCCCACAATGCATCCTGGCTTCCTCCCTTCTGCCCTGGAGATAATTGGAGAAGGAATCTAATTATCTCCAAAGACAGAGCCAAACTCCATTACCCATATGGCAGACAAAAAGACAGTAAAAGACATAAAATTACATACTGATACATTTAGTACATAAAACACACATTTCTACATATCCCCAGATAGCTTTGATCTGACTGCACATTATTAGATGAATGGCACTCAGATCACACGAATAAGCCTTTCTGCAGGGAAAATAAACAGTTTAACCTGCAGGGCCATAGTCCAAAGGCAAGAGGCGGGCAAGCAGCCCCCTCCAAGGACACGTGGTGAGGTCGGTTTCGCCACACTTCTCCCCTTTGCCCCCCAGACTAACAGGGTAGATGAGGGCAATCCATAATACAGGGAGGACAGCCACAATAGGGTTCCGCTACATTGTGTGTCTCTGTGTATAAAGTGGAGACCCATGTTTGGGGGCAATCTACGGGCTACGCTCTCCATAATGTTTTAGAGTCTTTTCCCCCCTCTGCACTGATATAACAACATTGCACTTTAGGTGGATAAAGCAGATAAATTAATTACAAAATGGCAGTATCTGGCATATGTATAAGCGTTTCAAGAAACAGGTAATTGTCACCAGGAGCAAGGAAAATAAAACTACAGAAAAATTGTGGAATCAGACTGAAAACATTCTGTCACCAACAGTCTCTAGTGGAGTCAGTAAGAGCAGCGTGGTTAGTTACTCATCGCTAGTGGCAAGTGTCCCGTTCAACCCACGCCAGCCTGTGGAATTTCACCAGCCCGTTGAGGCACCCATGTGTTATTCCTTTGCGTTGGGTTGTTAGTTGGAGGTAGCCGTCTTGATGCCTCTGATCCCGGTTGTTGAGGTTGGCTGTGATGTTTAGCTGTCCCCATTGTTGCAGCCCTCTGCTCAGTCCCAGCTCTGGGTCGTCTCACGGAAACCTGCCGGTCTGATGAGCTTTGCTTGGGTACGTTGCTGGGGTTGTGGGGTGGCCTGTTATTGTCCTTACTGCGTTTGTGGATGCGGGTGCTAGTATCTGGGTCCGCGTGGCCAGTTTCCCGCTTTCTCTTGTATCGGAGCTGGACCGCCGCCCTGAGGGCCTGTAGTGGGGCTCCATAGTGGCGACGGCAGGTCTCCGGGCGGATCCACGAGGCTACCGCTCGAGCCGCTTGAGGATAGGGCATTCCCCTGAGGTGCAGCATCTCACAGAAGGCCGAGTAGAGCCTGTCCAGGGCCGCCAGGGGGAGGGGGTACCTGAGCTCTTCCTCAGTCTTGTTTTTCGGCGGACGTCGGGCGTCCATCTTTGCCGCTGCTGGCTTGCTTTCTGTCAGCTAGGTAGGTTGTCTCACTATCGTTCGGTTCTGGTCCGCCGGTCTAGTGGGGACCGGGATGTCCCCCCCGGTCCAGAGGGGGGGGGGGTAGGAGGTCTGTAGTGCTTTCTGGGGCGTCCGGTGTCGAGGAGAGCGGCCGCCTCTCCCCGGCTCCAACTCCCGCAGGCCTCAGGTAGCGTTGCGGTCTGGGAGTCCCGATTCGTTCGAGAAGGGTATCCCCCGGTTCTCCGGTGCACCCCCGTCGTGGGTGTCGCACTCTGGAGGGGTTCTGGGCGATATAATCGCTGAAATCACCTCGTTTATTGCTCGCCCGGCGGGAGCTCTTTCCCCACGCTTCCAGTCAGTTCGGCGGTCAGACTCCGCCCCCCATACCTGATGTTTTAAAGCACGTTATTCCAAACAATTTAGGAATGTTAGGTGATTGATGCCCTTTATGGATTAAAACCAGACTCTGCATCAACTATGTCATTTTCCATGGGAGTTTTGCCATGGATCCCCCTCTGGCATGCCACAGTCCAGGTGTTAGCCCCCTTGAAACAACTTTTCCATCACTATTGTGGCCAGAAAGAGTCCCTGTGGGTTTTAAAATTCGCCTGCACATTGAAGTCTATGGCGGTTCGCCCGGTTCGCCTGTTTGAAAACATTTGCGGAAGTTCGCGTTTGCCGTTCGCGAACCGAAAATGTTATGTTCGCGACATCACTACTGACACACACAATTAGGCTCACTGTGGCGAAACCAACCTCGCCACTGGGCCCTGGAGAAGCCTGTTTGCTAGCCTCCTACCTGCTGACTATGGCTCCTGGGTTATTTGGGGCATATTGTACTTTATATTGCTGCTACTGGCCCTTTAAAATCAGCGATGGACATATTGGGACTTTTGGGACTACTGTCCCTTTAAGACTGTGGAGCATATTCCAGTATACTGCCTTTAATATTACATATGTATTTATGTGTTGAGTTTAACCTGGGATATGTATGCAGCATTCAACTGATTGTTCGGTAGAATCACTCCATTCATTATATTGAGTGAAACTACCGAACAACCAGACCACCCAGGAATAAGTGTGCCTCCAATTACAGTTTGCAACAATGTTGCAAACGGGTAATTGGCAATCAGTGTAATGTATTCTTTGTCCTCTGGGTGGCCGCCATTTGGGAAACAAACACGTGGCGGCGGCCATCTTAAACTACCGAACAGCGGTGTTTTGCCGTCGAGTGTCTGGAACTAAAATCGGACACTTGACTAGGCAAACACCGCTGAGACCTCCATACTTCCAGAAATTCGTATAGAAACTACCGAATGACCCGCCGTTCGGTAGAAAAAACCCCACAAACATGGGAATTCATTCAAACCCTCTCCAGGCTCTATAACACAGGCAATTCATCTGTTTTCATTCCCTTGTTTGTGACCGACCGCAGGGCCAAAATGCATGGAACTGTTTTTTGGATACTTTACCCATGCGGTCGGTCAAATCTTTGGAACCCCATATCTCACGAACCGTTCATCCGAATGACTTGAATTTTGAATATGTTGTCCCCCTGAATAAGGGCTGTCCAGCGATGCTGGATTTAAAGGTGTACCCCCTGGTTTTGGGGTACATCCAGAACTTGGCTGAAAAGGTGTACCGGATAATTGGGTTTAATGTTATCTGAGGGGAGGGGATGTGTGGGCTGAACCATGTATGTGATTGGTTATTTTATGCCTCCCCCTGGGTGTGGACTGTATGTGTATTATTGTAATAAAAGCCGGGCTGGATGAGCCAGTCCAGAGTTCCTGTTTTACCCTCAAAGTGATGTGTCGTCTCATTATTGGGGGAAGGATTTATTGCATGCTGTTCCAGTTGACTGCTAGGAGTACAAGCCTATTCGTATGGTTCCTATTCAATGGTCTACAGCATTCATATGCTTGGGAGAATTTAAAAGGTTTCTCGGATTCGGTGATTGTGGTGTCTGCCAGAGTGCTTGGAGTCCTCAGGAAGCGCTAGGAGCATCCATTAACGGAGGTACTCAGTCGGGGTGCCAGTGGATCCGTTACACTCACTGACCGACAAAACTCTCTGACTCACACACAAGCTTACTACAGACAAACTCACTTGTATAGACACACAAGGCTCACTACAGACAAGCTCAGTGACACACACAAGCTTGCTACAGGCAAACTCACTGACCCACACATGCTCATTAAATACAAGGTCACTGACACACACAAGCTCACTACAGACAAGCTCACTGACACACACAAGCTCACTAAATACAAGCTCACTGACACACACAAGCTCACTACAGACAAACTCATTGACACACACAAGCAGTGTCATTTTAACAGCGTTATGGGGACCCCCGGGCAACGTAGTGCACTAGAGACCTTCCTACACAACAACTTTATCAATTATTGATAAAATTAAGCGTATATTTATTGGTACCTCCAACAAATGTCGAGCACCTCCGTTCTGCAGCTCCGCCAGGTGCAGAGATGTAGACCATGTGATAGAAGTCTTGCGAGTACCTCCAACAAATGCAATACATACATACACACAGACTGCTGAACACAGTCACAGACTGCTGAACACAGTCACACACAGACTGCTGAATACACGCACACACCGACTGCTATATATAAACACACATGCTTCTAAATATACACGCACAGACTGCTGAGTACACACAAATAGACTTTCCCTGGAACTGTTTTTGGCATAGGACCATGTGCACGGTTGGTCAAAACTATGACTTCCAGGAAATTCCTGTACCCCTGAACCAATCTGGGTGATTTTTGGATATGTTGTTCACCCAGATCGGGGCTATCAGGGGATGTTTATGGGGATTTATGTGTTTTTCAGGTACTTTTTGGGGTTTCATAAAATTGTATGTTTTTCTCTGCTTGGAGATAATTGGGTTAGAATAGTAGTTCAGTTCATGATTATCTCCCAAGCACAGAGGAGGGATTCTATTGTTTGTGTATGGGAGTGTCTCACTGTATGACTCTGTTTTTATTGGTTTATTCACTTTGTGTCCCTGTGCCCAACAAGGTCCACCTGGGTGTCACCCTTGTTGGGAAACTTGCACAAAAGGCCAGTGTGCCTCAATTAAAATTCTGTTCCTGTTTACCCTCAACATAGTGTCTCATATCATGTGTGGGGGAAATGGCTGTATCTATCCTGGGGATTTCTAAATCACTATACTCCCCAGGAATTATAATCACTAGCTCTTATAAGAGCTGTTCCTGTTACGCTCTCTGGGAGTAGGAGAGGTCTGCCCACTGGAAGCTGGATCCTGGTCTTGGGTCTAGGATGGGTGAAGGACGGTGAGAACCTGGCGCAGTTGCATCACTGGAAGTGGGGTCTGCAGTACTTATGGTGTCTGGTGGAGTGCTGGAATTCCTTGGTGAGCACTAGGAGCATCGATTGGCAGAGGCACTCGGTCGGAGTGCCAGGCGGTCCGTCACAGGGTGATCAGTGGTCCTGGGAAGCACGTGAGACAGACTTACTGGTACTGCAGCAGGGAGAGGGAAAGGCATAGTACCCCATCGCAAATCTGAATGGTTGTTAAAGAACACCCTAATTGAGAATGAGTGGATAAGTAGATCTGGTAGAGAATTTTAGACTTTTATATGTACTCTCACGTGTCTAGGGCAGCAAACGTATAGTTCTTCTGATAGGACTACCTCCTGGTGATCCGTAACCAATGCATTTGAACCACCCCCTAGTCCCCTTAGTAATTACCCACATCTAAAAGATGTATGGACCAATTTGTCTGCAAGGTCCACTTGGATAGCACCCAATAATATGTATTTGATTTGTGGCCTTAAGGCCTACTCTGAACTCCCCAAAGATTGGTCGGGAGCCTGTGTTCCAGGAACTTTAAACCTTCCTTTTTCTTGCTTCCCTTAACCCCTTAAGGACACATGACATGTGTTACATGTCATGATTCCCTTTTATTCCAGAAGTTTGGTCCTTAAGGGGTTAAGAGAGGGTGAGATACTTGGATCCTTGGTGTATGAATAGCTCTTAAGGCAGGAAAGGGCACTGACGATAGGTCAATGGAAGGATAATGAGTGGCCCCCTGAATGAGTAATTGGTTATTATGGTCCTGCTACACAGGCTGAGGATGGAACTTAGGGTTATCGTACCCCTATTTACATGTTGAATCGAATAATCAGGTTACAAGCTGTAGTTGAAATTGTGACCAATGAAGCTTTTGGCCAAACAGAATACCAGAATGCGGTCGGCTATCTATCAGAACTGCCTAACCTTAGATTATTTGTTAGCCACTGAAGGGGGTGTATGTGGAAATTTTAACCTGTCTAATTGTTGCCTTGAGATTTATGATAAAGGGAAGGCCATAAGTGACATTGTTGATAAAATAGTAACAGTGGCTCACATTCCAGTACAGACATGGAACAGACTAAACCCTAGTGGTTTGATTCTTTTGGGGGTTTGAAAACTCTAGTTGAAGGGTTTTTACGCCTGATGGCACTTTGCATGCTATTTCCATGTTTGATTCTGGTGCTGCTCCGTTCCCACCCTAGTATATTTGACACTACTATAGAGAGGAAAACAGCAGCTCATGTCCTTGCCCTTTGGACATATACACCCCTTATTCATGAAGATACTGTGTAACCTTACTTGCCTAGAATCCAAGACTAGATTGGTATGGTATTTCCAGTTATGATGCATATCGGCCACCATATCGGAATGTTGTAGAAGCTACAGGATATTTAAGAAAAGTTCAGTAGAAAAAACTACTGTGCAACTATCTTGAACCAGGGTGCATGTGTGGAATGTCAGGAACGCCCACTATTAGATAACATATGTAAGAGATAAGTCTTAGTTTAATAATTGGATGTAACTATAGTAATGTAGGTGTAATTTTTGTATTCTCTCTATACGTCATTTGTGGTATATATTTTCTGTTCTCTTGTAAACGTGTGTTTAGTCGGGTATTCCAAGACTATTGTCTGACTGAGACTTTGCAGCTGCAAAACAGTAAATAGAAAGGCTATTTCTACAACGTTCTACAACGACCTGTTCTGGAGTATTTGACGTGTCCCTGCATCATCTCTGACCCGAGAATTCTTCCACATTATGGCAGGACCACATCGTAGAAATGCATGTTCTGGGTTTGCAGATTAGCAGAGTGCAGTGTATATAACTTTATTACTAGGTCCATAGCTTCCTTGCAGCAGAAAAGTTAAATTATCTGTGATTAAGGTCAGATGGCAAGACTAGTATGATGGTGGCTGGCTATCCTCTGTGGCTGACTACTGCAAATGGTACAGTCTGACCAATGGCGTACACACAACCCATGGGGCCCCGGTGCGAAAACTGATCCGTGCCCCCCCACCCCGCGCGCGCTTACTCTGCGCGGGCTGGGGCTGCAACACATGGCAGCGGGCACCTGAGGTGGCCGGCTCCTGGGCCCCCCAGGAGAAGAGGCTGGCCGAGTGGGTACATACCTGGGTCGCAGGGCGGCCAAGCCCCCTGGTGAGCCGGGCCCAGTCGCAGCCGCGACCCCTGCGACCCCTGCGACCCCGGTATGTACGCCACTGAGTCTGACACTTTCTGCTAGCGTGGAATATGTGGCTACTCCTCCTCCAGCTTCTCTCCTTAAGCTTTCAGTCCATCACTCAGGACACAATTTTAGAATGCCACTGAGTACATTGAATGAGCATTCAGGAGAGCAGCCACTTCTTATGCCAAATCTACCCAAACTGCAGTACAATCCCTACAGATAGCAAAACAAACTGTAAGCTGTTTTTTAGTAACTTCAGTAATTTTCCTCTTCCAAGTGTATTTTAAAGGAACACTTTAGTCTTAGGAATACAGAGATGTATTCCTAACACCGACATGTTCTTCAGCCCCTGCATCACCGTCCCAGCATTGTAAAGCGTTAAATAACCCTTTATTTACTTACCCATATTTATTTATTTTGACACTGCAGTGGTTTACATTGCAGGACTAAGGGGGGCAGGGGCAGGGACAGTGATAGTGTCTCTTGAATTTTCTCTCACATTACGCATATATAAAAAATTATGCAAATTAGCTTAGCCTGTATTTTTTTTTTTTTTTTTTTAGTAATTAGTGGCTTCTGATACAGAAATGAGTTTCTCTACAGATTGGTTATCATAACTAGAGTATACATAGGGCGAGTGAGGCTTTATAGGCTAGATTTTATACTGCAAAAAAGTTTCCACTTTTTTGTATTGAAGACTGCAGTTCTACAGCAAGCAGATTAGCTTTGAGGTCAAATGGATTATTCAGCTGTTGCAGAACTCTAACTTGCTTAATGTTTATTTAAATGGACACTAGTCACCGTAACAACTACAGCTTAATGTAGTTGTTGGGGTGTCTATAGCCTGTCCCAGCAGACTTTTTAACCCCTTAAGGACCAAACTTCTGGAATAAAAGGGAATCCTGACATGTCACACATGTCATGTGTCCTTAAGGGGTTAATGTAAACAGTGCCTTTTCAGAGAAAGGGAGTGTTTATGGCCTAGTTACACCTTTAGTGGCTCTCATTCAGGCAGCCACAAGAGATGCTCCCTGGGTCAGTGCAGCACAGTGTGATACTGAACACTCCCCACAGAGATGCATTGGTTCAACTGGGTACAACTGGGGAGTTAATTGCTGAACACCAGCTGCAGAGATACATCTATCTTAATGCTTTAAAATTAAGGGAGGGTCAATTATGTAGCAACTGGGGATTAAAGGTTGTTGCAAAAATGTAATTAACTTCCTTGATGCTTGGCTAGCCTTGCTGGATGTGACATTTTCTAGTTTTGCACGACAACACAACTGCCAAAATAAATTACAGAAAGCACAGACAAGCATTGCAGCTATGACAGAAACACATTTTCACCTACCTGTGTTGGCATCACCATCCGTTAACAGAATAATCATGGAGACACTATTGTTGGGAAGGTAATTCTGTTTATGGGCTTTATCCAGTAAGTCAACTGCTCTTAGCAAAGGGTCATTGATGTTTGTCACTATAGAAAGAAAAAATAAATATATATAATGACAGATTACATTTTGGGGTTCTGGGCATTTTGAAGATCTGAATGTGTTGAACGTTTTGTAAATATGTGTATGTAAATGTTCAATGTGATCTGGTCCACAATCATGTAACTCAATGGCGATCTTGATAAATGCAAAATTATTTATTAAAAATAGGTAAAGTTATGTAATGGATTAATGATCACATTTTTAGGCAGTCACTGAATGATTTAAAATAATATGAAAATGAAGTTTTACATATTTGTATTTGCTTTTATACACACCACATTGGTAGTATATGACTAGGTTAAATGTCAAATATAAGATGAATCATTGAATGCTCTGATATATATATATTATTTATACAGATCAAAAACATAGTTACATACGCTGAAAAGAGACATGCGTCCATCAAGTTCAGCCTTTCTCACATCTGTTTATGTTGTTGATCCAAAAGAATGCAAAAAACACAATTTGAAGCACTTTCAATTTTGCAACAAACTAGGGGGAAAAAAAACCTTTTACCCCAGATCTATTCTTGGAATAATTACTAATTTATTCATTAAAGTTTCTGTTAGTCCGTGCTGCTGCTACTGTGGAACTTCCACTAGCTCACTAGCTGCAATTTCTTCAGATACACTGGGCTACCACTAGTGTGCCATCAAGGAACAAAAGACATGCTGGCTACTAGGAGCACTCCACAAATACCTGACCAGCAGCCTTTGCAAGCTGCTCTTTCACAACTCCAATACAGGAATGATAGCGAGAGTGGGCTATCTTCCTGCTGAAAGTGAAACATGAGGGGAACATCATTTTGAAGCCACAGCCTCCATCAAATGATTAAAAGGCTCCCATTCTATGATTAAAAATGAAGCACCCCCAACAATCGATGGCCAATAAGTCTTGTAATTTTGTTGGCCTGCTGTTTGAATGTAGCCTTTGATTGGAATTGCCTGAATTATTCCAGGAAGAGCAGGACATGTTAGGATGCTCCAACTGGCCATGGTCATTGTCTAGCAGTACCACTAATTCTCCGCATTTCCCTTGTCCTTCCTAACATTGGTAGTAGTGGTGGAAGTACCTTGTGGTGCTTCTACAGTGCCAGTGGTGCTATCCATAGTTTGTTTCCTGCTCTATTTTCTTTCTTCTCCATAAAAGAGCCTTCTGCTGGCTTTGGAGGTGATGGCTCATCCCAACACTGGTAAGATGACCCATCACTCTTACCCTGCTTACTTCTTTGCCTCAAAAGTTTTACTTAGCAAAGCACCAATCTCTGGTGCTTTTAAAGTGTTTCCAAACTTTACTTCAAAGAAAACATTTGCCTCTACCCTTTGCCTGATGCTTCCAATGCTGCAGGTGGATGAGCAGGACAGTGTATTACAGGACAGTGTCTGGGCTTAAAACTTAGGATAGAAATAGGAAGTATCAGAACAAAATCTATCCTGATTCAAAAGTCACTAAGCAGAAAGTGTATCAATACTGTAGCCAGGAATGGTACACAAGAGAAAGGAAAAAAAAAAACCTAGTGGTCAGAAACTAGCCAGCTATTGCATTTTGCGTCATTGATGCATGTGCAGAGAACCAGATAATATGTCAACCAATTATTACATAAAAAGATTGTGACTTGCGTTGTGTAATTATGGCTAGAATGATGCAACCACAACCTAGTGACAATAATGCTGCATTCAGAATTACGTTGCTGTATCTAAGTTAGAATGAGAAACCAATGAGAGACCATGTGTGAACTGATGTGGGTGCGTCAGTTTTGAAACAAAATCCAGGTGACTTGGATGCGCTAGTATTTTAATGGGAGTGTGACAGCGGCTGAATTGATGCACATATTGGTATGTTTTCTCAGCTTCTGCATTTCCTCTGCCATCTATCCCTCTGTATCTGCTACAGAATCAACTCATCCAACTTAGATAATTGTGACATTAGCTGTGCCTGTTACCACTGGCGCAAGTAGCTTATCCACTGTCAGTGCTAACATCACCAGCACCACCACTACCAACATAAAAAAAAAAATATCATCAACATAACCTGTAATGGCACTATCAACATTTCCATTAACATTAAAGGACCACTATAGTGCCAGGAAAACATACTCGTTTTCCTGGCACTATCGTGCCCTGAGGTTGCCCCCACCCTCAGGGTCCCCCTCCCGCCGGGCTCTGGAGAGAGGAAGGGGTTAAACACTTACCTTTCTCCAGTGCCTACCACTGGTGCTACCTCCTCTGTTACTACCACCACTAGGCAGAAAGGATGAGCATAGTGCCAGATGTTGACAGAGGCAGTTTGGACAGGAACAGTCAGATCCTGAAAAAATGTATTTTTGCTTAGCTGTTACAGTGCTGCTTACACCCAATTTAATTAAGAGATTTTAGAATTCTGTGTGTTTCTGCACCACTACTTTGGAAATTGAAAGCTTCTTCCCTCAGTAATATACAGTGAGTGTGAGTGTGGCAGGTCTTTGTTTAACTCTTTGCAGAAAAAAATATTCTAAAATGTTGTGGCGGTAGTTCTGCATGCTACCCCCTTTTAAAATCCTTCTAAATAAAATAGGGCACTGTTTTTTTTCCCCACATAGAAGGATGGTCACTGACACTACAGATGTATGTGAGGGAACATTTGTTCTTTAAGGCAAAGAGCACAAAATGAACACATAGGCAAGTGCCACCCAAGCATATAAAAAATGATAAAGGGGGATATCAGCCAAACAAATCTTTGTGCTTTTTGGACCTCAGAGTTCTTTGCTGCATATATCCTTTTTTTTTATTATTTTTTTTTTTTACTTAAAATGACTCCTGCTCCCTATGTTATATAACACATGATACGAAAAAAGATAAGTCAACCATTATGAAACTAGTTCTGTCACTTTCTACTTTTTTTCTTTCTGAAATAAAGATATACACTAGTCAGCCACAACATTAACCCCTTAAGGACACAACTTCTGGAATAAAAGGGAATCATGACGGAATATTTCCGTCATGTGTCCTTAAGAGGTTAAAACCACCTGCCTATTATTGTGTAGATACCCCTTGTGCTGCCAAAACATCACTGATGCATCAAGGCATAGACTCCATGAGACATCTGAACATGTCCAGTGATTTCTGGCATCAAGACATTAGCAGCAGATTCTTGATGTACTGCACGTTGTGAGGTGAAATGGCATCAGATGGATCAGATTTGTTCTAGCACATCCCATAGATGCTCAATCAAATTGATATTTGGGCATTCTGGATGCCAAGGCAACACCTTGAACTCTTTGTCATGTTACTCAAACCATTCCTGAACATTTTTTGCAGTGTAGCAGGATGCATTATCCTTTTGAAAGAGGCTACTGCTATCAGTGAACACCATTGCCATGAAGGGGTGTATTTGGTCTTCAACAATCTCTAGGTAGGTGGTATGTGCCAATGTAACATTATCTGAATGCCAGTACCTAAGGGTTCCCTGCACAACATTGTCCACAGCATAAACCCTGCCTCCACCAGCCTGCTTCTTCCTATAGTGCCATCTCTTCCTCAGGTAAATGATGCACACGCACCCCACCTAATCTTAAAGAAAACGCGATTCATCATACTTCTTCTATTACTCCATGGTCCAGTTCTGATGATCACATTCACAGGTGCTTTCAGTGGTGGATAAGGACACTCTAACAGTTCTGTGGCTACGTACTCAGCAAACTGTGATATCATGACCATTGGTAATTTGTTAATTAATTTAAGTTTCTGTAGCTCTTCTAAGTGATCGGCCAAGACGGGTCAGCCTTCCCTTCCATGTGCATCATGATCCTTGGGAACCCATGACTCTGATGCCATTTCACTAGTTGTCCTGCCTTGCACACTTTTGGTAGATACTAAACCCTTCATACTGGGAGCAAACCACAACCGTTTTGGAGACCACGTTGTCTAGCCATCACTGTTTGGCCCTTGTCAAAGTCACTCAGATCTTTTCGCTTGACTTGGACTGTTCACTTGCTGCTTAATATATCCCACCACTTTACAGGTACCAATTTAATGAGATAATCAAGGTTATTCACTTCACCTGTCAATGGTTTTAATCTTATGTCTGATCAGTGTATAATCTAATTTTGTCAACTCAGAATTATCATTTCCAAAATTAAGTATTAATTAGGCCTGCAATAGTGTTCCTAGTTTTGCATGTCAGCATTGTTATAGTTACTTTATTTTGTCTGCTGCTTTGGCTGCCTGAATTGCATCCCTATGTTGTTTTTTTCGGCACTATAATTCTGCCGAGCCAGACCGTGTCATGGACTAAATTCTGTTGTGTTTTTTTGTTTTGTTTTGTTTTTTTCAATGAAAGTGTTGTGAACAAGTCTAATAATAAAAAAGAACACATCAGTAGGAGAGCCACCTTAGAATGTTTTCAGCAAGCAGCAGTAGAAGTAGAAGACGGCTGATGGACTGATGATACGTTCATTGATATTGTGGCAGACCAGCAGTATATAGCCGCCACGGACTCCCTTTCCCAGTGTGAATTTGCTCTAAGTAGTGAAAGTGAATATAGCAGTTGTAGCTTTTCCCCCCCATACATTAGTCGAGACTGAATGCTGGAAGTAGATCTCTTTATTTCAGGCAAGCATTCTCAATATATACACAGACCTCCAGAAGGGGGTCTCCATACAGCTAACTCCTTCCTGTGCCTGAGAGATAATTGAGTCAGGAAACTATAACTCAATTATCTCTCAGTTACAAAAAAACACAACACCCGAAAAGTACCCCAACAATACATTGGAACCCCACAAGAGTCATATCCCCAGGTAGCCCTAATCTGGGTGCCCAAGTTGGTAAAAAACCGCTCAGATTTTTTCAGTGGTATTGAATCACCACGGGGGTAAAGTTTTGACCGGCCGGCCTAAAATAGTTTCAGGAAAATAGTGGCAAAGGCCGGTCTCTGTTCGGGGGTTCCTGTACAAAAACCACACAATATATTCGATTGCTGTCAAGTAGCGAATGCTCCCCCCAGTATGTAGTTCCTATCTCCCGAACGCTGTTCATATAGCTGGTCAGGAACTGGGATGGGCAGCTAGTTTTCGTGTGAGTGCCTAGCCGAAAAGAGTTCCAGGCATTCTATGACCATGTACCGCTGCCTGCGTTTGGGAGACAAAATGGCCACCATCCATTCTGTCGACTACGTAGGGCCACCCACAGGAGCATTTATTAATTGTTTCCTTTGTGGTTTCGCACTTGATAACTGGTGTTCCACGTTCTAATGGGGTGCTGGGGTGGTCCTCGTTCGGTAGCCGAATTAGGGAGTTCGAACGAAAATTTTAAAAGGGAATGGTGTTGATACAAGTGATGGGGTATTCCTTCACAGTAATTAAAACCTACTTTGCCTGAATTGCTTTCCCAGTTTTCTATTTCATACCAGATTAACAAAACCCTCTGTTATTGTACATGTCTATCTATAAAAGTGGTGGCTTCAGATGCACCTTTATCCAACTCTAGAACTTGCATTTAATCAAGCAGATATTACCTACAATCCAACATTCTGACTTTGTTTTAATCTAGATTGTATTCTTACTATTCACTTAAAAATGTGCCACACCATTCATGGAGGCATGAAGCAAGGTGACCTTACTGCAGCCATTGATTTTGCCAAGACATTTGAAATGATACACTAAACTGGATTCAATAATAACAATTATTTAACAGGCCTTACAACAATGAGTAAATTCATTACTTATACATATCGTGAGTACACTGTGGGACCAGTAAAAGTCCCTGTACCAGGTGAGCGCAACATATAGGGGGAGTGGTGTTAACCCCTGTGTTTATATAGTGCTACACCATTGGAAGTTTTATATGCTTTATCCCTTATATGTTGACCATAAAGATATCTACCAGGATTGAATATATTGGATATCTAACTAGGTGAGAGATCAACTTAGGGTGTGTTAGGTGGAGGTGTCTCATCTGACATTATTATACCATTCCAGCTCCTATTTTTTCTAGGTTATCCCTACAGGGTGTAACCCTTTGAATGCTGGAGTATCAAGAAGAAGCTTATTCCAATGCAAATTGCAAGAACTTGAACATATAAGAAAGTATAATATATACATAGTGGGACATTGTTTCAATTGAATAAGTTCCAAATACTTTTTTATTTATTTATTTTTCTACGTTTGTGTTCTCTCTAATTTGAGAGTTATTACTATTATGTGCGCTAACTCATTGTTGTAAGTTTTGGCTTGGAGCTTTGCGGGGAAGTGAAGGACAGCAGCACAGGTCATATATTAATTAAAGAGAGAGAATCGATCATATTTATTTCTTAAAGGGAAAGCGCCTCAGATTAATACTCTAATTATTTTGTTTCCATTGCCTACTAGACTTGTGCATTTGGCTTCACACAAATCGTGTTTCATTAAAATTTTAGGTGATTGCTAATTCACGTGAAATTCTGAAATATCACAAAACAAATTAAACAGTCAATAGATAAACAGTGGCTGCTCACTGTAATTGAAACCTACCGACTGAGTAGATATTGGCCGTTCATTAAGAAATTAGATGGCAGACCTGGCACATTCAAATGAAATAATTGGTGACCAGATGTGGCGAAAGTGACCTCGCCACTGGGTCTTGGAGAGGCCTGCTTGCCAGCCTCTTGCCTTGTGACTATGGCCCCTGGGAAGTATTGCCATTTAAAAAGTCTGTTTGGGCTTATTGGATTTTGGGACACTTTTTCTGCCCATTTGAATCGATGAGAAGGTGTGCCTCTACCCCTCCCCGTTTCCTGTCCAGCAGGGCTTTGTCCCAGGGACACTCCCAGACCAGTTGGAACTGGCTGCTTTGTCCTTCCTCGGTCTCTCATCAGCTCTTGCTATTGTTTAAGCCCATGGCGATTTGACTGTGTTCGTGGGATCTAAGTGCTGTTCGGCTATAGTGAGATCTCAGATCCAAGCTATCTGGGCATAGGTCAAATGTGGGGGTTCAGTTCTATAGAATATTAGTTATGTATTTGAATGTGTTTTGTTGCAGTTGTAACTTAGTGATATTTTCTGTACCTGGAGATAATTGAGTTTACTACAGTTACTTAAGCCAATTATCTCCAGGATAGAGGAGAAAATTGACCGCCTGCAAAAAAATTGACCGTCTGTCGAACTGTTTTGGGCAGGAAAGCCATGCTTGCAGTCGGTCAAATAGGACTTCCACCTAACTTTTAAACCACTGGAGGGAATGGTATGATTTTGACATGTTTGCATATGGAGTATGCTGATTCAGAATATGTAACTTGTATTGCATATATGATTTGGAAGTTATGAATATTGTATGAAACTGTATATTTTCCTGCCTGTGATAATTAAGTTAACTCCTTGTGTACAGTAATTATATCACAGGCAGAGGGGAGAGTTTGCGTGTTCTAGCTGGGAGTGTCTGACTGTATTGTATTGTGTTTGATTGGCTGTTTCGCAATACCATGTCGGTGGTAACTTTGTGTAAGAACCTGCATAAAAGAAATACCTTTGAGGCTTATTAAAACAGTTCTACTTCACCCTCAATTTAGAGTCCTGTCAAGGGATTGCTATGCTCGTCATACTCTCTTGCTATAATCACTAAGCTCTTACAAGAGCTTGTTCCTGTTTTGCTACCTGAAGGAGTCTACGGTGGTTATGGTGTCTGCTAGAGTGCTTGGAGCCCTCAGGAAGCGCTAGTAGCATCCTTCAACAGAGGTACCCAGTCGGGGTGCCAGCTGATCCGTTACACCAGACAACTATCCTTCCCTGTTGTCAGGATTACAAGTTGACCCAGCACGCAGAACTGTGTCACACCTAGGACTACAGATAACGTATAACCGGACCTTAGAATGCCCGGACTTAACGTATCCAAGAATAGTCAAAATACTTGCCGAGGTCAGGAACACAGAATCAGACACAACAATGAGGGAAAGCCAAGAGTCAAGGATACCAGAATTCAGGGAAGTCAAAACGAAGCCAAAGTCAAATACCAGAAGATCAGGATCAAGAACGCACCCTTGGATTACCATCAGGATGAAACCACGACAGGGCATTGAGCAAAAGGAGAATTTGGTTTAAATACCCCTCCTGTCGATCCGATTGGCTGTAACCGACCTTTGACCCCAAAAGCAATTACCAGGTTTCCATGTGCATGATTGCTGATCGGCACAACTTTTCCTGTCAGGACGGTAAAGCTGCTCAGCACAACTTTTCCTGTCAGGACGGTAAATGCCATTAACCACATTTTTATGTGCGGGTGAATACGTGAAACCTGTGCTGCTATCCAAGACCAGTGGGTAAATGCTTTATTAAATAAAATTTAAAAAATGGGGTGGCATCCTATACCAAGCATACCCACCCAACCATAGGCTTTGTAACGGATCGACAGGCACCCCGACTGGGTACCTGCAGCTGAACAGGAAAAGCATACAATCAGCTTACACTCCTGGAAATCAGCATACAATCCAATTCCCCCAATAACGAGACGACACTTTGTTTTGAGGTCAAGCAGAACTGACTGTACTGGCACATACAGACTCTTTTATACACAATCTACACACATAGTACTGCCCACAGGGTTTTACAGAACAACCAATAACAAAGGTATATTACAGAAAACACTCAGTCTCTCAGCAATTATACACAAAATCCCCCCCTCTGCCTGTAATATAATTATGGTACACAATGGGTTAACATAATTATCACAAGCAGGAAAAATAGTTTTTATACATGTACTATAACTTTAAAAATATACATCCAATCTTCATAACAATATTCATAACATTACATATTCAGAATCAGCACACTTTAAACATAAACACGCTCAAAAATCAGACAAATCCATACAGTAGATCAAAAGTTAGCTGGGAGTCCTTTATGACCAACCGCAAGCACATTTTCCTGCCCAAAACAGTTCCATAGATCTGGGCTATGCGGTCGGTCTATTTTACACAGAAAAATCACTAAGTCCCATTCGAATGCACGAATGGGGCCGTTCGTGCATTTAGCTTAGTATAGCAGTGAGTTCAAACTGCCGAACGGGACTTAGTCTCTGCAGCTGAAAACGGAGTGTAGGAGAAGGTAAGGGTCAGCGGTGTTCGTTGAAATGTGTAGCCGATTTCAGTTCCATGGATTTGGCTACACCAGGGATAGGCAACCTTCGGCTCTCCAGATGTTGTGGACTACATCCCCCATAATGCTCTTACACACATAATGCTGGCAAAGCATCATGGGAGATGTAGTCCAAAACATCTAGAGAGCCGAAGGTTGCCTATCCCTGGGCTACACATACGCTGACCTCGTTCGAATGAACAAAGATGGCCACCGCCATGTGTTCGTTTGTCGAATGGTGGCCACTTCGACTACTTCGGCTGAATCCGAAGTGCCAATTTAAAGCTGCAGAACTGCTCCAATACAATTTAAAGGGGCAGCAAGTTTTTTTTAAAATCCAATCTTCTAAAATAGTCTTTAACAGGCAATATCTTCCAGGGGCCATATGCTTAAATGGGCATTGTTCCCAAAAGTCACAGTATGTCCCCAGATGGTTCTTAAAGGGCCAGCAGCAGCATAATAAAATACAATATGCCCAAATACTGTATTTAAAGGGCCAAATCTCCCAGGGGCCATAGTCAGCAGGCAGGAGGCGGGCAAACAGGCTTCTTCAATGCCCAGTGGCAAGGTTGGTTTCGCCACAGGCTTGTTAATGATAATAGAGGTGTTGGACCTACATTTGTCCACTTACTCAAATTGTGACCAAGTCATCCCTGCCATAGGGTGGCTAGTAGCCCCCAAGTTCTTAGCAGCCCCACAATAAAAAAACCCTTTCCCTATTAATATTCAGGGGGACCCAATCAATCTAAAACCTGTAAAACAACATTTTATACTTACCACTAGGCATCTTATTTTTTTTCTTAAATAATCTTTCTTAATCCCCACAAAAAGCCAAGTAAAAATCTGTAATAATCTATGCTACTATTAAAACTAATAAAATACCTGAATTGCAAAAAAGGGCCGGGAAAAAAGCAACACATAAAAATATAATACATCTTCACCGATGGAGGACTCTGTAAAGAACATACTTTCTACATAGGAATAAGCGTTTTAAAGGCCTTCCAATGCTTTGAAAGCTTGGTCAGAGCACTCTTACAGTCAAGTCTCATCTATCTCAAGTCTTGAGTGATATTCATAACTGTGATACATTGGAACAAGGACATTTCTTGACTCTTGAATCTACACATCATGCTGCCTCCACCTACTATGTCCTTCATTCCACTTCCTGCTCTTTATTTTCTATTGCCCACTTAAAAAAGTAAGTCAGTAAAAAAGCTTTCTCCTACATTGTCCACAAACTTGGAATAACCTGTCAGAGCATATTTAATCTGTTACAAATCTTACTCGTTTTCCTGGCACTATAGTGCCCTGAGGGTGCCCCCACCCTCAGGTTCCCTCTCCCGCCAGGCTCTAGGTGGTGGAAGGGGTTCAACTTACCTCTTTCTCCAGCACCGGGCGGGGAGCTCTCCTCCTCCTCTCCGCCTCCTCTCCTCCTCCTCGGCTGAATGCGCATGCGCGGCAAGAGCCGCGCGCGCATTCAGCCAGTCTCCTATGGACGCTGGCGTCTTCTCACTTTGATTTTCACAGTGAGAAGCACGCAAGAGCCTCTAGCGGCTGTCAATGAGACAGCCACTAGAGGCTGGATTAATCCTAATATAAACATGTTTATAGAAAAAAGGGTTAATCCTAGCTGGACCTGGCACCCACACCACTTCATTAAGCTGAAGTGGTCTGGGTGCCTATAGTGGTCCTTTAATACTTCCTGAAAAAGTGTAATTTATACATTTCCTTTATTGCACTCTTTAATTGTCTTTAAATGTCTTTAATTTATAATTTTATAAAGTGATTAAATGCAGTTGCATAGTGCATTCTAGTTTAAAGGAACACTATAGGGTCAGAAATACAAACATAGTGTTAAAACCACCATCTAGCCCCCCTTTACCCTCCACCCCCCATCCCCCATAAATATAGCAAAATCTTACCTTTAATCCAGTCTGTTGCTAATGGCTCTGCCCCTGATCTGACTGCCTTCAGAAGTGTTGTTCTGGGACAATCACAATGTTTTTCCATAAGATTTGCTGAGACTGCTAAGGAGGCAGATCAGTGACAGAGCCAGCACAAGCCAAACATAGCCATGGCCAATCAGCATCTCCTCATAGTAAAGCATTTAGTTAATGCATCTCTATGAGGAAAGTTCAGTGTCTCCATGCAGAGGGTGGAAACACTGAATGGCAGTACAGCACTGCCACAACAGCCCTCTCTGGAGTGACCAGTGGAGGTATCCCTAGGTTGAAAAGACAGTGTTTACTGCAAAAAGTCTGACGATAATGATTATACTCACCAAATACAATAAGCTGTAGCTGTTCTGGTGACTTTATTGTCACTTTAAATCCCACTCTCCACCTTCTAATGTATATTGAACACACCAGATTACATATTTCCTATCTAAGGAAAATGTTGCTGCTTCATAATTCCAATCTTTTATAACTTTTAACGGTATTTACTTACTGGATCGTGCGGAAATGCCTGTGATGAATGTCTTTGCTTCTTCCACTTTCTCTGGAGTTGCCTTTATTAAGGAATCTTTCCACTCATCTATTCTATCATCAAATATTACATAATTAAAGTGATCATGTTCTTTGAGATCCATCAATATTTTAAGCAGAGCTTCTTTGGTCTAGAATAAATAAATATAAAATAAATCTATCCATCCATAAATTACATTTGAATGATATATGATATCTTACCTGTGTCATTTTGGTGCCAGACATTGATCCGCTCCTGTCTATTACAAAAACAACATTTTTTGGCACTTCTGGGAGTTTGGACGGTGCAAAGTAATGGACAAAGTATCCATTGACAATCTATAAAAATAAACATTGAAAAAGATGAATAATGATGGTCAAAGATGAATCATTTTTGTCATTTTACCTAGTTTGTTGCAAAATTGGAAAGTGCCTCAACTGGGTTTTGTGCCTTCTTTTGGATCAACTGCAGAAACAGATGTGAGAAAGGCGGAACTTGCAAGTCAAGGAGGCTTAATATTTGCTTAAGACTAGTTTAGTGGGTTGCTGTGGGATTTTATATTACTGATTTCTTGTTACTTTATTGATTAGTACTTATTGGTATAGTTTGCCTATAGTTGCAAATAATTCTTGTCACTATTTCTATCCTTGTTTCCCCCTTTTTCTCCCTCCTACCCCTGGTACTGCAGGGGACTCACTGTAGAGCAGTGCTTTGCTGTTCATTAGGCAGCTGTCTGGATTCGCTGCCTCAGTTATTCCTTGGGTTAACCCTCTCAGTACACTGTACTAACTAAATATTTTACACTATATACACGGTGACTTTTTACTGTCATTATATGCATATTCTATTTCTTTTTGTTTTCTTCATCTATATTTATGTATATTTAGTTATCATTTTCTGTCTGCCTAACTTGTTATTTTTTTCTTTCCCATCATTATATTTTTCCACTTAACTTTATTTCAGCCGTATTTTGCTTTTCTGTATTTTGTTTCTTTGGTGCTTTTCTGTATTTTGTTTCTTTGGGCCTCTTCTCTGGTCTCCTCCGATTTCACGGGCTCTGGAGGACCGTGGAGAACGTCTCCTGCGTTTTCCTTAGGTAGCTGGCTGCCATCTTGGATTGCGCACACTGGCGCAAGGTCCCGGCAGCCATTGTTTTTTCTGTTCTTATACTACGGGCAGGACCGGTGCTAGGATTTTTAGTTACACAGGCGAAGATGCATTTTGGTGCCCCCCACCCTCGTTTAAAATAAGGTTCATACAAACACAGAAATAATCATACAGAGACATACAGACACAGACAGAGACATACATACAGAGGCATACCGTCATATAGTCACATACATACATACATACATACATAGATATACAGAAACATACATACAGAGACATCCATGCATACAGACACATACATACATACAGGCATACAAAGACATACACGCATACAGAGACATACCGTCATACAGACACATACATATATACAGAGACATACAGGCATACAGACACATACGTACAAAGACATACAGGCATACAGGCATACAGACACATACATTTGTACATACAGAGACATACAGGCATACGGACACATACATTTGTACATGCAGAGACATACAGGCATACAGAAACATACAGATATATGCAGAGACATACAGACACATACATTTTGTACAGAGACATACAAGCATACAGAGACATACAGGCATACAGAAACATACATACAAAGACATACAGGCATACAGAGACCTACATACATACATACAGAGACATACACAATTACATACTTACATCAGTTCAATCTTGTCCCCTGGATGCATGCTGTCTGGTTCCTTGGAGTCCTGTCCTGCAGCCCAGCCCCATCACAGGGCGCCAGCCGCACTGTGTGGTACACAGGGAGCAGGGATATGATGTCATTCATATCCTCGCCCCCTCCACACAGCATGCGGCAGACACCAGGGTAGGTGCAGTGGCGTACACATGACCCATGGGGCCCCAGTGCGCAAATTTATCCGTGCCCGCAACACATGGCAGCGGGCACCTGGTCGCAGGGGTTGCAGGGCTGTGACCCCTGCGACCGCGGTATGTACGCCAGTGAACAGGGTCCCTTGGCCTAGGACCTAGGCTTTGGAGAAACATTATTGAAGAATTCACGAACACATGTACTTACACACCACACTCAATAGAGCCCACTCTTCAGTGTGACAAGCATTTCTTCAGACCCCATTTAGTTTTTTCTGGCAGGGCTGAACGACAGCAGGGTCATTACTACAGTCATTTTTTAACTATTCCATTCTTTCACTATATGGACACCATTCCCACCGAACCAGGTCTGGACGGCGGACCGCCAGGCTCTTGTAGATGTTAAACTCCAGACCCTGGTTGACTAAAGAGCGTGTCAGCTTCCCATCTGACTCTGTGGTTTTCTACGGATCCAGCCTTCTTATTTGTAAGAAGTCGGACAAGTTTACACACTGTCTTTAACCTCCGGAATCGGTAGTTTTCTGTTCCACGTACCTATGCTTCCTGTGTTTCCTGGGGAATGACCGGCCTGGCCAGGTCAACCTATCTAAGTGTGGGCTCTTGGTGATTCACCAACTACTAAGACAAGTGACGGCTCATCTTCGTTTACAAAGGTTTCCATTACCTCATAGCTGGACTCCTTATTACTCTTCCGCAAGGATGCCCTGGACTAATTTCAACTTCACTTTGCAATCCCCTTGTTCGTATACCTGGGCTTCGCAGTCTTCCAAGGAAAGTCGACCCACACCCCGTCCAAGGTGGTGAAGTTCCGGAGTTCAGGATAGACGCGCCCTTGGTAGTGCTTCGGCAGTCACAGTCATAAATATTCCACAATTTGCATGGTTAGCCAGAGAATTCTATGGCGCGACCAGATTCCCCTCCGCACGCTGTTTGTCGCAATGTATATTTCATTATCTAACCAGCCCTTTCGACTATGTTTTTCTCGTTTCAGTTTATAATCTGTCAGTGACACCACGTTTCAAATTTCCTCTCGGCTGGATGACATTGTTGACTTCACTGACTTCCATGATTATTATGAACTTTTTTCTGATTGGTTATTTTTCTTTGTGTTAATGTGCTGCTGTGGAGCACTAGTAAAGAGAGACTTAAGTAAATATTTGCCTCCTGTCATTAATACAATTAAGATTATAGGTACACTAAAGCTAGCATAATATACACTTATAAATAATTGTTTATGAAGTCTGGGCTCAGGTTTTACCAAGAGTAAGTGGCCAATAAAGATGCAAAGGCAAGTGGGCAAAGCCCTGAAACTTGCATTAGCACAAAACATTGTTTTGTATGTAAACTGTGGTTTGAAAATTTCCTTCAAGGACTATTATTCTACAAAAAAAAGTACATTTTACAAATACACACTTTTTTGGAAAATGTAAAACGTTTAACCAACAAGGATGTCTTTTTAGCTTTCACTAGTTTACAAATACAGTACATCCTGCCATCTAAATGTCATCATGAAGCAATCTAGAGGTACTTATTTTATCGATTACAATAGGGTGAAAGGTAATTTGTATAATATTTTACAGTTTTATTTAAACTAATAATAGAAACAATAACACCAGCTCAGAATGTTGCCACAAATCATGTTTAAACCAATGACACTTTACTACTCGGTCCCAGATTAGTTTTTTGAGCCCACGGCTGTGACACTCATATTTTAGAGTTTGTTTAGTGTTATGGAAAACTGATCCCTTTCACTTAACTGATAAGATGCCTTACCTGTATGTTTCCTGGGGTCTCTCTATTTACATCATACGTTACAGTGAAGACTCCATCCAGTAAGGTGTCAGCACAGGTTAAACATTTGCGTTGCTGATCAATTGTGGGGTTAAAAGAGATATGGCCCTGGAAGACATCAAATTCAAACACGACTCTAAATATTTTAAAATTGTCATTTGTAGCATTATGTCTGTATGCAGTGATTATGTATACATGGAAATGTGTAGTCCAAACACCACAGAGTCACAGGCACTCTATTGTACATTTAGTGAAATTAATGATTATAAATAAATCTGCTATACTTTAAAAGCGTATACCACCTCCATTCCAATCTGTAGCCTTCCTACAATATATTAAGGGACTAAACGGAAAAGGATCAGCGCTCTAAAAAACAAAAAATTTAGAATATATGTAAATGAGGCAGCACGCCTAAAGTGTTAGGGCTCCCTCTAAGCCCCACAAGTATATAAAACTAAACAAAAAAAGCGATAAGGTTGCACCAAAACAGAATAAACAAAGTATAGTTACAAATATATAAAAAATCCAATATAAAAACAAATCTAATATAAAAAATAGTAATAAGTCCAATAAAAGTCCCAATAAAACTTGCCAGAAGATATATCCTCAAATATGACCGGAAAAATTATTCTGAAACATTGTCAGATCAGGGTATTCATCCATATGTAAAAACAAAAGGAAAAACTAATAGTGCAATATGTCCCAGAGATAGAAAGTATAATACAGTCCTACTCACGTTAAGAGCTTATAACCAGCTCTAGTATAATTAGCATGCAGTGGTAAAATCCCCACTTAGGATACTTGATGATGTGTTGTTAGGTAGATGTTTCATCAATATGTAGACTATAAAAGAAATTTAAAAGAGACTACAATAGTGCTCACTGTGTAAAAAAAAGCCAGGAGAATGAAATAATAAATGGTTACTCACATTTAGTAGAGCAGGCAAACTGCTCACTGTATAGGGTGTATGTGAGTAGGACTATATTAGACTTTATATACTGGTATAATCTATCTCAGGGATATATTGCACTATTAGTTTTTACTTTTGTTTTTACATACGGATGAATACCCTAATCTGACACTGTTTCAGAATAATTATTCTGGACATATTTGAGGCTATATCTTCTGGTAAGTTTTATTGGGACTTTTATTGGACTTCTAATTTATTCAAATATATTGGATTTTTATATATTTGCAGGTATACTTTGTCTATTCTTTTTTGGCACAACCTTATCTCCGTTTTTGTTTATTTTTTCCTACAATATGTTACCTTCTTAATGAAATCATACAATGGGTACAATGCAGTTATTGCTGTTCATAATACATGGAAAGTTGTTATTTGATAGACATCAATAATATGCTGTTAATTGGATACAATATTGAAACTATATGGCTTCTTTGTAACCTTCTTCACTGTGTCTGCAAGTTCAAATTCCTTGGGATCATGGCCCCACTGCTATTGTTAGGACTCTTCTCTAACCTGGGATCAAAATAATTCATAATCTTTTATTCCAATTTTTTTACTTAAAATTCTCCTCCAGGGAGAGGGGGAATTTATTCTTATTTTTTTCTCCCCTTATAGTCCTTATTCTTTCTCCACCATATTATGTGACACATCATGCTCAACTAATTGTAGAATGTTGTTATAGTTCATACTAAACCCAAAAATAAATGATATCCTATACAAGATAGACAGCATGCATAGGAGACCTATAATGGGGGTAACCCAAGAGACAAACACAAACATGATCTATATACCCAACAGACTTAGCTCTGCAATAAACTGTAATACATTTAATATGTTTCTCATATTATTCATCTATGCAGAAGCCCAACTCTCCCAGACGTATGGGAGAATTGTGGCAACATATGAGCAGCTAGGAGAAGTGGGGAAGGATATGAGGGCAGGTAGATATTGGGAAAGATATGAGGGAGTGGGAGAATTGGGGGAAGATATCAGGGGCTGGGAAAATTGGGGGAACATATGAAGGGTTTGGAGAATTAAGGGAACATATGAGGGGCTGGGAGATATTGGGGGAAGATATAAGGAAGTGGGAGAATTGGGGGAAGATATGAGGTGGTGGGAGATATTTGGGGAGATAGAAGGGGCTGGGGGAATTGGGGGAACATATGAGGGGCTGGGAGAATTGGGGGAATATATGAGGATCTGGGAGAATTGGGGGAATATATAAGGGGCTTGGAGATATTGGGGGAAGATATGAGGGACTGTGAGATATTGGGGGGAGATATGAGGTGGTGGTAAATATTGGGGGGAGATATGGATGGAATGGGAGGTGGGAGATAGTTGTGCCCTTATCCCTCCCACTACAGCATCTATCACCTCACTTGCTGCCCTTATCCCCTACTACAGCCCCTAACCCCCCTTTTACACCCTATACCCCCACTACAGACCATATTCCCTGACCGTACCCCACACTTCAGTCCCTATCCCCCAATTGCATCCCCTTTCCCCAATTGCAACCATCCTCTTCAGTCCCTAAGTTCCCTACTACAGCTCTTATCCTGTACTACATTTCCTAACCTCCAAATTACAGCCCATACCCTCAACTACAGCCCATATCACCCAACTCCGACCCAGTACCAGTGCCCCTCCCAAGATTGCATGGGGGAGACAGTAGCTGGTAAGTCCACCTCCCTGAAATGAGGTGGCCACCTACCTGAAATTTGTTTTTGCATGTTGGGATGTCTGTCTATGCCTTATATGCCTTTGAGTATATAGGATTTTGGCTATTGTTGTGTTTTAGTTCATATGTTATGGGATATACTCCTTAATGCTTCTATATTCTTTGCAAAAGTAAAATAAAATAAGGTTTTACAAAATCAGGCATTGTAATTGCTTCATCTTCTATTCTGTGTTTAACAGTTTTGAGCACTAAACCATAGTCCCTGGCAGTCTCTCTATTGATAGGGTTATTGAAAGAGCATGGTTGTCAGTGATTGACTGCCTTAATAACGGTACTATTTGCAAATTGAGAGTGTTTTCCTATTCTACTTGACCCTCTGAAGTCTCCCAAACATAGTTGCCCTACATACATGTTAATGGAGTTTTAAGTATAAATGTGATATAGAATATCTATACTCAGATTCAGTAAAATGTTGTTAAGTTTATAGACTGACAGGGGCAGAAGAAGAATATCTAGCAATCTTACTTTATTTCCAGCAAATGATTTTTTGACCACTGGCAGCAGATCATTTGTTATGAAGGTCGCTGTAGCATCCAGAAAGTTAATTCCTTGTGGCTCATAAATATCAACTTCAATCTGAATGGAGATGAAAGAGAAATATAATTCCTGCTGCAACATTTTAGGAGGAAATATTAATTGTTTTCTCCCCCTTCTAGTTCCTATGCTTATGTTTTAAAGGGACACTTTAATCAGCCAAACATAACTTTAACTTAACAAAGCAGTTTTTCGAGTATAGTCTTCCAGGTTAATTCACTGCCATTTAGGAGTTTAATAATTTTTGTTTCTGTTTATGCAGCCCTAGTCATACCTCCCCTGGATGTGACTCACACAACCAACATGACAACATTGTTTAATTTTCAATGGAATCTTGAGAAAAACATAAATGTGTGTTTGCTTTAGAAGATTGTATGTCTTGCACTGTTAATAAACTTCACACACAGGAGGTAGACAATTGAGCAGCGAGACTGCATGGGCATGATTTATACTCCAAAACTCCTTTATTAAGGAAACATTATTTTTGTGCTTAGAGTATCCCTTTAAGTGCAAGTAGAAATGTGTACTTACCTTGAACTGTTTGACAATAGTCTTTGGTTTCACCTGGATTAGCATTTCATACTTCCCAAGATTGCGTTTTAACATTTCTTCATACACCAATTCGAAGGTGACTTTACTCTGTGACGCTATATTGACTGACACAGAGAACTTTTCAGTTTTTCTCCCAGATGCTCTGGAAACAGATTGCATTCAATAAGTAACAAAACGTAAAATAATGATGATGTTCTGCATTGCAGTATTAGGACTTTACAAACAAATGCAGTATGTCTCATTAACGGGGTGTTTCATCATTCAACAGTTTCGGGGCCATGGACATTTTTTAAATTTTCTTCAAGGGAATAAAGCAGAAGCCCAATCTACTTATCTGTCTTCTGTTTGGTAGTTTGGTCCAGCTCGGGCTATAACCTTTGTGGTCAAGTGGGAGATATATCTCCCTGGTGGGTCAGTGGGGGTTAAATGAGGACTAAAAGTGGTAAACGTAGTAAGTGCCAAAAGTGAAAATGTTGGGAAATTGCAAAAAAAACTTTTTTGCACATATCTGGCACTCGCAACATTTGACCTCTTTACACGCTCTTTTGAACTACTTAGAGGACTACACTTTTCACGTTAACCACATTATAAAGCATTGCTCATTTGACACGTTAACGTGAAAAACAGTGTTTGATTTGTTTTGGCACTTACATAGTTTACTACTTTTAGTTTACAAATCTCCCTGATGGTCCAGTGTGGGTTAAAACTCTGGTCTGTATCTCTACAGGTTAGTGAGTTCAGACTGCAAAGGGAGCAATTACTGTAGGCCCACGCTCTCCATGCCCCAGCGCCAAGCCCACCCCTGTCTCCTATCAAATGGCTAATTGTAACAGAAATCTGCCTGCCCAGTGCTCAGAAATGCATGTCCTGGGTGTCAAGCAATCGGGATTCCCAATCCCTGAATCCAGTTTTAATCAACCCCTTGTATTAATGTTAGTTAATGCATTGACTTCATAGACTTGCACTCTTGCAGCCGGGTCAACCGGGACACATTGATATCAACAGTGTGACGGAACGCCATCACTGAGTACCATGCCCACATGTTCCCACTCACATGCCTGCTTATTGTTTTCAGGTCAGGGCTATTTAACATTGTATTGTTTGTTGGATACCCTTGTTCGCAAAACATGTTTAGGCTTGGTGGGGGGCCTGTGTATAACTTGGCTGTACCATGTCACATAAAAGATACATTTTTCAAGTTGTACTCCCAGAACTATGTTTTGTATGGTTACTGGGGGAACGGGTAGCTACTTGTGCTGATGGTTCCAGAGTGGCTGAAGGCTACACTAGCCACTAGAGGCCACTTCCGCAATTCTCGCTGTGAAAATCACAGTGAGAAGACACTCCCGTCCTCAGGAAAGCATTGAGCAATGCTTTCTTATGGGCGGTTTGAATGCGCGCGGCTCTTGCCGCGCATGCGCATTCGGCGCTGATGTCGGCAGGAGGAGGAGAGTTCCCCTGCACCGAGGGAGCCTGGCGCTGGAGAAAGGTAAGTGGCTGAAGGGTTTTTTGACCCCTTCAGCCAAGCAGGAGGGGGGCCGTGAGGGTGGGCGGGGGACACCTAAGGACTACATAGTGCCAGGAAAACAAGTTTGTTTTCCTGGCACTACAGTGGTCCGTTAAGGTGAATACCATCAGGCCCCTGACCTTTATTTACATTAATTTTCTTTAACTGCTGTAGCACCTTGTCTTGCGTCATCCAATCACAAGTTATCTGCAAGTATTTTGCATAAATCAAAGGCATATCTCTTGCCATAGGATCCTCATTAATACCTTATATATTCGAGTATAAGACGACCCGAATATAAGTCGAGGCCCATAATTTTACCACAAAAAAATGGGAAAACTTATGGACTTGAGCATAAGACTAGGGTGGGAAATGCAGCAGCTACTGGTATATTTCAAAATAAAATTAGATCCCAATAAAATTATATTAATTGAATATTTATTTACAGTGTGTGTGTGTGTGTGTTTGTGTTTGTGTGTGTATATAATGAATGCAGTGTGTGTGTGTTTGTGTGTAGTGTGTGTATATAATGAATGCAGAATGTGTGTGTTTTTGTGAATGCAGTGTGTGTATATAATGCACAGTGTGTGTTTGTATGAGTGTGTGTGTATATAATGCAGAGTGTGTGTTAGTATAAATGCAGTGTGTGTTTGTATCAATGCAGTGTGTGTATATAATGCAGAGTGTGTTTGTGTGATTGTAGTTTGTGTGTTTTTATGAATGTAGTATGTATATAATGCATACAAACACACACTCTGCATTATATATACACACACACACTCTGCATTATATACACACTCTATGTATATGATGCAGAGTGTGTGTGTGTGTAGTGTGTGTAAACTGGGTGGGGGGAGGGCATTTTTATTATTTTAATATATATATATATATATATATATATTTTTCAATATTATTTTAATATTTATTATTATTTTAATATTATTTTATATATTTTTTTGTCCCTCCTCCCTGCTTGTTGCCTGGCCAGGGAGGGGGACTATGTGAATGCCTGGTGGTCCAGTGGCATTGACTGTTCAGTGGGGGGGCTCGCAGTACTTACCTTTACAGCAGCTCCTGTCAGCTCCCTTCACCTCCGTGCAGCTCCCCTGTCAGCTCACAGTGTAAGTCTCGCGGTCTGTGTGCCGCGCGGAGCGTTGCTACGGTAACCCGTGGCAACATTCTGACGGACGCGGGTGTCGCGAGACTTACGCTGTGAGCAGAACAGAGCTGACAGGGGAGCTGACAGGAGGTGAAGGGAGATGACAGGAGCTGCTGTAAAGGTAAGTAACAGCTCACTGCCAGCCCCCCAACAGGACCGCCGGGCTTGAAATGAGCCCGGCGGTCCTGGTCTGTATTATGGCAATGTAAGTTGCCATAATACAGACCTTGACTCGAAAAACTTGTTTACTGTGCGAGTATATACGGTATACACTGAAGAAAATGGTTATTTCCTTCCTTTTCCTGGTCTTCATTAACTAACAGACCCATCTCTATTTCCAGTGTACCTACACTTTTGTTTTTTGTTTTTTTTTAGAATTGATGTACTTGAAAAAATATTTAGGGTTGGTTTTGCTTTCTTTGCCTATCAATTTTTCATTTCCTAGTTTAGCCACTTTAATTGCCTTTTTGCAAACATTATTGGCTTCCTTATATCTTATATAGGATACCTCTGATTTGCCCGCTTTAAATTCCCTTTTCTTATTTTGAATCTCTTGTTTTACTTGAACGAGATATAGAACAAAGTGTGTCGGCGCTTCTTGTGAAAGAACCAGAAATGGAGGGGTGTTTATTTAGGTGTGTCACCCTTATATACCTATAGTAGTTAATCAAGGCTAAAAAAAGGATAATACACCCCAAAAAATATATAATGGCTTTTTTTGGAGAAAAGACAAATGTTATTTTTAGAGGGGCGAATAATTTAAATCAAAATTTAGTTAGGAGTTTTATTAGGACTAGATATCAGATAATGTTTTTTAACCAGAAACCTGGCTTTTATCCTTGTAAACTGCGATCAGGGTGTCAAAAGATGAGCCATAAGGAAGAAACCATGACCTCTTTTAAGTCCTTTGTTACAAGACAACTTTTCTATATTAAGGATATATTAACATGTGACTCGTCCAACATTATATACATCCTGTGGTGCCCATGTGGACTGTAATACATAGGGATGGCGACTAGAAGCCTTAAAGTCCATATTGTGGAACACATGGGAAACATAAGGAGGGGGTTTGAAAAACACAGCATTTCTGCCCATTTTTAATTTTTTTATTTTAAATTTCCCTTTAAAGAGCCAACCCTCCTTAACTTCATTGCTATTTACAAAAAAAAAAAAAAAACACAAATGGAGGGGAGAGGATAACTTTAATTAAAGAACTTGGTAAAATAGAGACCAGATGGACTTTTAATATGGGCTCTTTGGTCCCCAAAGGACTTCATTTGGACTTTGAATTAGTTCATTTTTTATAAGTCATCTTTTCTAAGTCACTTTTAGCAGCTCTTTTAATATTCCAATGTTTTATATTTTAAAACATTTTTTAAAATCATTTTCCCATTATTTCTGAAGTTTTTTTCTTCCCTCTATTTCTAAAATTGCATTTATTAAACACACCATGTTGTGTCTATGCTCTATACTAATATGTGTTTATATACATATTGTTTGCTAATATCCAGATCAGAGGCGGCTCTCTAATTAGGCGATTTAGGCGGCCGCCTAAGGCCTCGCGCTTGCTGGGGCCTCGCGGCCGCCTAAATTGATACCGGAGAAACTGACGGAAGCCAAGCACAGAGAGATGGACACAGGTTTCTTCAGGAAGGAAGAGATTCTTTATTGGATCACCGATCGGGACTCAGAGGGACTAGCGTCACCAAAATACAGCAAAGTCTGAGTACTGAATACATAGAGTACATTCCTTATATAGCACTGTAGCTCCTCCCACAATTAACTACACCCACACATACCCTTAACCTATTTAATGAATAGAGTCTAAACTCATCCATCCGGTCTAACCACGTGGCTCATCTGATACAAAGGAGAGGGACGCGTAATTCCAGTTCTTACATTCCTGCACCTGGTCAGTACAGTGATGACAGTATCTTAGCTACGTGTTATTAACTAACTGATACTACAAACACATATACATACATATGCCTTGTGGCAATCTTAGCCTGCTAAACTTGTATTTTACTGGAATTACATCACATTCCCCCCTTTGATGCCTCTGATATTTCACAATTACTTGAGGCATCACTTAACCTTGGTTTGCATATACCTCAGGTTACCATGAACCAGACCAGACTTTTCTTATGATGTGAATCTTTTCAACACTCATCTTCCTGCATAGTTTCTCCCTGATCTAAAGCCTTATACTTATATATCGCCATTATCTGTGCAGCAGCCTTCCTCTCTGCTATACTTCCTATCAGGCTTTGCACAGACCTAACTACTAAGGGTATAAGACACGGTAGGAGTAGACACAACAGTAAAATCAGTAGGACTCCACCTACCACTGCCTTAAGCCCTCCAAACCACTCATACCAGCTACCAAACCAACTACTTGGATTGTACCCTTTCCATACCTGAGTAGGCACATGCGCTAGTTTAACCATATGGCTAGTAAGCTCAGCTATTGCTTGCCCTTCGTCATCTATTTGAAGACAGCAATTACTTAGGTTAAACTTCCCACATACACCTCCCTCTACTGCCAAAAGGTAATCCAAGGCTAATCTATTTTGGTAGACTGCTGTCCTCATCCTGGTGTTATGCTTCGCTAGAAGATTGAGCGCTTGTGATGTCTCATTTGTGATAATCTCAACCACCGCCTGTAATCTTATAATACGGTTGAGCATATAAATAGGGGTTCTATAACCAAAGGTACCATCCTCAGCCCACGTGGCTGGCCCATAGTAATCTATAATACGCTGGGGAGGCCATTCATCATCTTCCCAGGCGCCTATCTCTATGGGTCCCCTTTTCTTCCTATGATTCACATCATACACTTTAACACCTAAAGTCTCACCTGTTTCAATCGGTAACAAGAAGAAGGATGGTTTGAGCATACCCAACACACATGCCCCTTCCCAGTCCTGTGGCAGCTCCGAATAGGCTTTCTTACCACAGATCCAGTACAAATTTGCTGGGGCTCTCCAAGTAGATGTGATGGATAGATCAAACCACACATCCTTTAAATTGGCATATCTAGCAAACGGGTTAGATGGTTCTGAGACATTTGAAGCCGACCACCAAGTTGTATTCTTTGTATCATCATCATAAGCTTTTTGCCCTAGACAAGTTAATTCTCCTACAGAAGTATTATACATCATTCCTTTCCTTGCTATGCAAACATAACCTATGATGGAGGTCTTTAATCTCCACTCAGATTTACCTCTAACACTCATCTGATAATCGGCTTGTGAAGATATTAATTGGTCAACTGCCTCAGAACCGGACATTACCTCCTTTGCTTCCCAAGGCCATTGGTCTCCCATGTTAGTACCTCCACACACATAGCAGTTGGTAACATTAAGACTACCGGCAATACTTTCAGCTAGATCAATGAACAGGTTTTTAGCATTATGGGGGATCTTATTATCTATACTCATCTCTTCGTAAAAGGAATGGTATACTTGATGAGTCTGGGAGGATATCGTATCAGTCTCTATTCCTATAAACAATAATGTCCCAGGATCTAAACCCGTCCCGTATATTTGAAACCCAAATAAATTTCCATACTTATCTAAGAACTTGTCGGGGTTATTAATGAGTATATGGACTGGGTTGCATTCCATAGACTTACAATAAGGGCTAGTCGGCAACTTAGTCACTATCATGTCTTTGTCTACTGTCTGTCCCCAAGTTGCCCACCCCACACAAGACCAATATGGGCAAAAGTTATAATCTCTATTTGGGCATCTAGGACTTACATATTTATTTTTGCTACTGGGACAAATATATTTATCGTTAGACCCATACGTCCTCTCCCATCTAAGATCCCCACATACATTCCACGGCTTTCTACCACTCGATATCGCTTTACACGCATCAAATAGCAGAACACCCGAAGAATGTACGGATTCTAACACCGTTTTATTAATTAGGGTCCCCTGAGGATCTCCATTCCTGAGAGTCAACCAAATTGTACGAGGTTGATACTCCGGACTGAAGCACTTAGGTTCTCCTACTCCTAAATGGCACACACTATAATCTATATTTAAGTATCTACATCTCGATACATCTCCTTTACACTCGTATTGTGAATGCCAAATTAGGGTTTGGGAAATATGGTTACCTGTTCTCGTAGTCTTAATGCATACCTCACAGCTAGGAGTGTCGGTACCTCTACCTTCCTGAATATAAAAACACATATAAATAAACACTATCAAAAGCACATCTTTCGCCGTCATCCTCAGTCTTCGTCCGTGCGATGGCGCCTCAGCTTCCAGGATGTGAGGGGCTGCAGGGAATGGAGTTCTGCTCATCTTCACAGGTGTCCCTTCGAGACTTTCCTGGCTTATACACTATGTGATGGTAAGCGGACAGGCTTTATTATGGCCTTCTCACTCACACCTGTAACAATAAAATTTGTAATCCACAATAATTCCTCGTTACTCCGACTGAGTAGTGCGTTTTAACCGGATCTTGCAGGGATTCTCTGGATCTGCTGTAACTTGCCAAGAATCGACTGCTGCTGGTTTAACCCTGGAGTGATGTATCCACGGAGTCACTTCTGCTACTTTTATTGCTGTAGGGGTAGACAAAAGAACAACATAAGGACCTCTCCACTTGGGCCCTAACGGTACATTATTCCACTCTTTAATCCACACTTGATCTCCTGGATGATAACTATGAACAGGGGGATAAATATTCACAGGTAATCTATCTTGTACCCATTTCTGTACCTCCTCCATAGTCTTACCCAACTCTACAACCTGCTGCCGGGTAATTCCTTCTCCCAACTGACTCAAGTCCCCCCTTAAGTTACCAAGTACGGGAGGTGGTCGCCCATACATGATTTCAAAAGGAGAGAGGCCCATCCTTCTGGTAGGGGTACTGCGGATTCGCAATAAAGCTATGGGTAAGAGAACGTTCCACTTAAGTTGGGTTTCCTGACACATTTTAGCCAACTGGTTCTTTATAGTTCTATTCATTCTCTCTACCTTACCAGAACTCTGGGGTCTATATGCAGTATGAAGCCTCCACTTTATACCAAGCATATGAGTCAGTTGTTGTAGGCACTGGTGAACAAAAGCTGGACCATTGTCCGATCCTATAGAACAGGGTAGTCCATATCGGGGTATTATTTCTCGTAGCAGGAATCTCACAACTTCTCCTGCTTTCTCTGTACGAGTAGGACATGCTTCTACCCAGCCTGAATAGGTGCACACAATTACCAGCAGGTAACGATGTCCACCCGATTTAGGCATCACTGTAAAGTCTATTTGTAGATCGGACATGGGGAGTCCCCCCATAAACTGAACTCCTGGTGGCTTTACTGGTCCTTGTCTTGCATTATTCTTAGCACACGTTACACATCTGCGTACAATGGCCTGAGTCAAGTTGGACAATCTTGGTATGTAGAAATGTTTTCTAAGAGATTCTTCAGTACTGTCTCTCCCAGAATGTGTCCCGTTGTGATAATTTTGGACAATTTCTACCGCTAGCGATGCTGGTATAACTATTCTTCCATCTTCTAGCTGATACCACTTGTTCTCCAGATACTTTCCCGGTTCAGTCTTTAACCACTCCTCTTCTTGAGCTGTATAAACTGGAGTCCATTGGGACAGTGGAGTTGGTATAAGAGCAGCTATATGCCCTACATACTCCTGTCTTCCTGATTCAGCAGCACGCTTAGCTGCACTATCTGCCATCCGATTTCCCTTGGTTACATCACCATCTCCTCTCAGATGCGCTCGACAATGTATGATACCGACTTCTTTCGGCTCCCACACTGCTTCCAATAGTTGTAGGATTTCAGCTGCGTACTTGATTTCTTTGCCTTCTGAATTCAGTAGTCCTCTTTCTTTATACAAAGCTCCGTGGGCATGAGTGGTTAAAAACGCATACTTAGAGTCCGTATAGATATTTACTCTTAAACCTTCAGCCAATTGTAACGCTCGTGTTAGTGCTATTAATTCTGCCTTTTGTGCTGATGTTCCTTTCGCCAGTGGCCGAGCTTCTATCACCTTGTCTATTGTTGTCACTGCATATCCTGCATAGCGGATCCCTTCTTTCACATAACTACTGCCGTCGGTGTAATATTGAACATCGGGGTTCTGGATGGGAAAATCACGAAGATCTGGTCTACTTGAGAATACTTCATCCATTACTTCCAAACAATCATGTTGACTTTCAGTAGGTTGTGGCAAAAGGGTAGCTGGATTTAAGGTGTTTACAGTCTCTAAATGCACTCTTGGGTTTTCACACAACATTGCTTGATACTTGGTCATACGGCTATTACTAAACCAATGATTTCCTTTGTAATCCAACAACGTCTGTACTGCATGTGGGACTCGTACATAAAGTTCTTGACCCAGAGTGAGTTTATCGGCTTCAGCTACTAGCAGGGCGGCTGCAGCTACGGCTCTTAGACAAGGTGGAAGTCCGCTGGCCACTGCATCCAATTGTTTAGACATGTAGGCAACAGGTCTTTGCCATGATCCCAAGTACTGTGTCAATACTCCCACAGCCATTCTTCTTTGCTCGTGTACATACAGGTAGAATGGTCGTGTGTGATCAGGTAGACCTAATGCTGGGGCACTCATCAAAGCCTTCTTCACATCTTCAAATGCCGTTTGCTGTTCTTGGGTCCATAGGAAGGGGTCGTGCTCTGTACCTTTGATAGCTGCGTACAGAGGTTTTGCTAGTATCGCATAACTGGGAATCCATATCCTACAGAAGCCTGCTGCCCCCAAGAATTCTCGCACTTGTCTTCTATTCTTGGGTATTGGTATTTGGCAGACAGCTTCTTTTCTCTCTGGCCCCATAATTCTTTGACCTTCAGAGATATGGAATCCTAGATACTTGACAGTTGGCAAACACAACTGAGCCTTCTTTCTAGACACCTTGTATCCTGCCTTCCAGAGAATGTGTAGTAGATCGTGCGTTGCTTGCTGACAGATTTCTTTTGTAACTGCTGCTATCAACAAGTCATCTACATATTGTAACAATACACACTCTCCTGGGATGGACTCGAAATCCAATAGATCTTGACTTAGGGCTGAACCAAATAGGGTAGGTGAATTTTTAAACCCTTGGGGCAGTCTTGTCCAAGTCATTTGGCGTTTTGAGCCCGTTACAGCGTTCTCCCATTGGAAAGCGAAAATACATTGACTTTCTGCGGCAATTCGGAGGCAAAAGAAGGCATCTTTGAGATCTAAGACTGTGAAGTAAGTAGCCCCGCCCGGAATTAAAGCAAGCAGGTTATATGGATTGGGTACAACTGGATGTATGCTAACAACCGCATCATTGACTGCTCTTAAGTCCTGCACAGGTCGATACTCATCTGTGCCGGGCTTTTGAACAGGCAGCAATGGGGTGTTCCAGGGGGAAGTACAGAATTTTAGGATACCATACCGTATGAACTTATCCAGATAGGATTGGATGTTCTTCTTAGCCTTCTGCGGAATGTGATATTGTCTTAGGCTCACTGGATAAACCCCATGTTTCAGTTCAATTTTTATTGGTGGAATATTGCGGGCCAGTCCTGGTGGGTTGTTCTCTGCCCAAACTCCTGGTATGTTAAACAATGTCTCATCACTCCTAGGGTTTTGGCTAGTCAACACTGTATAAAGTCGCCACTCTTCTTCCTTTGGTACGGATAAAGTCATAATACCTGAAGGTCCATTAAACTTTAAAGATGTTGTTCCATCTGGTAGGAACGTAATCTGCGCTTGTAATTTGGATAGCATATCACGTCCCAGCAATTGGACTGGACATTCAGGCATATAAAGGAATTGGTGTTTTACTACGTGGCCTCCCAATGTACAGAGTCGACTTTTAAGAACCGGTCTTTCAGCACTTCTTCCAGTTGCTCCTATCACAGTAATAGTCCTTCCAGATGGAGGAGCAACTAGATTAGTCACCACTGAATGTTCAGCACCAGTGTCGATCATGAACGCACTCCTTTTCCCCCCTATTGATACATCGACCATAGGCTCCGCTCGACCAAGGGGGATGGAGCCCGGTCGGTATCAATAGTCCTCCATGACCGTGTCAGCCAATCCTACGAAGTCCCTACCTTCTCTATCGCGGGACCTTTGCGCTGCTGGAATATACCTGTCTTCCCTAACACTTCCTCTGTTCCCATTACTCCCTCTATACCCATTACTCCCTCCGGGGCCTCCTCTACCTCTCGCTCTGCCTCTAAAGTTTCCGTAGCCTGCCCTGGGTTGGTCTCTCTCGTACTGCTCTCTTTGCGGACATTCGTTCCTCCAATGCCCTTCTTCCTTGCAATACGCACACTGATCCCTACTCAAAGGCTCCCTACTCCATCTATTATTGCCTCTATCTGGGCCCCGTTTATCTACGCCTGCGATCGCTACCGCTAGCATATCAGCCTTTTTACGCATCTTGCGCTCCTCCTCTTTCTTGCTTTCTGTTTCCCTATTCATATAGACCTTATTAGCTACCTCCATTAGTTGGGAGATTGACATACCTGCAAACCCTTCTAACTTTTGTAGCTTGCGCTTAATATCTCCGTAAGCTTGGCTGACAAAGGCGGAGTTAACCATTCGGGAATTGTCTGCGTCTTCCGGATTAAAGGGGGTGTACAAGCGGTACGCCTCCAATAATCGGTCATAAAAGACACTGGGCGCTTCATCGCTTTTCTGGATCACCTCAACTGTCTTCGACATGTTAATGGCTTTCTTTCCTCCGGCTTTCATGCCAGCAATTATAGCGTCTCTATAGGCTCTGAGTTGAACCATATCAGCACCATTTACGTTCCAATCGGAATCAGTGTTGGGATAATGTGTTGCGGCCCATGCTGCTGGATTAGCTTGGTTCAAAGCACGGGCTCTATCCTCTAATGCTTTAATGGCTGCTTGATTTATTCTTGTCCTTTCCTCATTGTTAAATAAAGTCATTAATAACTGCTGGCAATCAGCCCATGTCGGATTATGTGTCTGTACTATTGAGGTGAACAGATCAGTCATGGCTTGTGGTTTCTCAGTATACGAGGAATTATGGGTCTTCCAGTTTAAAAGGTCGGTAGTGGTGAAAGGGACATATACGAAGACAGGGTCAGCGTGTGCCATTTGACCTGCGGCATCGATATAAGCTGACCCGGGATTTAAGCGAAGAGGCATCTGATAGTGCTTTAATTGTTGGGCACCAGTCAACTGTCGGGTTTGGATGGGGCTACGTAGGGAAGCGTCAGTCATGGGTTCCGGTCGGGGAGATATAGGGTATGGGGATGTGGGAGGTTGGTTTTGGGAAAAGGTAGTGAATAGAACACTTCGGGCCGAGCTAGATGAAGCTTGACCGGAAGTCTGAAGTGGCGCCAAATCAGGATATTCGTTTCTAATGGGGGTGGGTTCTGGTTCCGGAAGGGGAGATTTAGTACGAGGGGGGGTGGATCCTGTACTGGAGGAGGAAGCGGAAGTGGATGAGGGTAATGAGGGAAGGGTTACAGGACTTCCTGTATTTGCGTCACTTCCTCTTACCGGAAAGTAAGGGGGCGGCAAAGGGATCTCGGACTCAGGGGGCGTGTCCAAAATGGGCCTAACACCAGCCCTAGTGGACGAACAAGTCCTAGCTACCATGAGGCGACACTGTTCCTCGTGGCATGTCCGGAGCCATTTTGGCGAGTCATTTACGGCCTGTCTCCAACAATCAATATAAGGAAACTGGCCGTAAAGTTCAGGCCTACCTGATACAGCCACGTGTAAGCGCTGTACCAGAGTTGGATCCAAACTGCCACGTGGCGGCCATGCCGCAACCAAAGTAGGCCACTCCCTAGTGCACAAAGTGACCAAACGTACAGGGGACATCTTAACCCCAAAATCACAAACTTTGAATCCCTTTTTAAAATTCTTAACCATACATCCTAAGGGATCCGGAATCGTTGACTGCGACGCACCCATATTTAACAGTGGAACGTCGTCGACAACGATTACTATACACGCGTACTATTCAACAGTCACACCCGTTTCCTCTGGCAACAGCACCACGTGGTACGGTTACCAAGTGAAACGTACACAATAACAATAAACACTCAGGGAATTCCCGTACACACACAGCTGCTACACCAGTCACTATATAATCAATATTATGCCCTTTGGCGTAACTACACAGTCACCCACGCTATAATTCTCTATATACGAATTACCCGTCTATAACACACCCCAGTAACATCGTCTTTTACAAATAGCGGTTACAGTACGGTTAGCATAGGTCAAAGCACAAGTTAAGGTCACAATACAATTATTAGTGGTTATGGTGTTAAACATGCAATGGACGACAATGATTAGTACTTATTATATAATGTCAGTAAATATACAGGGTTATGGTACCGTGCACTATAATACAGCAACACACTATTAACACTCTCGCTAGACGGCTGAGCTCGCGCTATCTAACAAGATATACACTTTACTAAAACAATCGTTAACACATTTACAATTCCCAACTAAACTATTGGCCAGTACCTTGAATGGACTACCTAAAACTATATACACCCGTTTTGGTTAGCCACACTGCCCAATCACCACATATACATAGCGAGCTAGAGAACCGAATTTACACAGGCGCCTCTTAGTCGCACTATACAACGAGCTAGAGATCCGAATTTACACAGGCGCCTCTTAGTCGTACTATCAAAAGTCTAGTGGGTTCCAAATTTACACGCCTTCCCACTTAGCCCAGATAGGATGAGAACTAGCGAACCGAATTTACACAGGCGCCGCTTAGTCTCCCGGTCCCTCCGACCTAGCGAACGTAATATACACCCTAGAACGCTAGTCTAGACAAGACACCGGTGTCCGGCTAGGGCTATCTTACACCAGGACCCCGCCTGACTAACCAAATCAAACGGTCTGACTAAAGAGCGTTCGATCGAGCGGTGCGCCTTCGCTCCTTCCCTCCGACAGAGGGGGCAGATACAGATTCAAAAACCCCTTTGGGCCTACCGCACAATCGGTATACCCCTAGCGGGTCCTGCCGTCTAAAACAGCAGTTATCTTACCTCCTCGTTCCTGAACCTGAGTTCACACTCATCGACGGGGACACCCCAGCACTTCTCACGTAGAGGCCGATGATCTCCTGGACAACAGACCAGTGGCGCCGAGACGAAGGGAGGTCCACGCAGAAGTTCAGGGGTGCAGCCGTAGAGAACGTGGGCAAAGATAGACCGTCTCACGCCTCTGCCTCTCAGCTACCGTTGAACGATGAGCTTCCCGGCCAATGCACCAAATGATACCGGAGAAACTGACGGAAGCCAAGCACAGAGAGATGGACACAGGTTTCTTCAGGAAGGAAGAGATTCTTTATTGGATCACCGATCGGGACTCAGAGGGACTAGCGTCACCAAAATACAGCAAAGTCTGAGTACTGAATACATAGAGTACATTCCTTATATAGCACTGTAGCTCCTCCCACAATTAACTACACCCACACATACCCTTAACCTATTTAATGAATAGAGTCTAAACTCATCCATCCGGTCTAACCACGTGGCTCATCTGATACAAAGGAGAGGGACGCGTAATTCCAGTTCTTACATTCCTGCACCTGGTCAGTACAGTGATGACAGTATCTTAGCTACGTGTTATTAACTAACTGATACTACAAACACATATACATACATATGCCTTGTGGCAATCTTAGCCTGCTAAACTTGTATTTTACTGGAATTACATCACAAAATCACCTTAGGGCAGACTGAACTGTCGGATCCTCGGTCTATGACCGAGGACCCGACAGTGAGAGGGGGCCCGGCGGCTTGCCCAGTATGCCGCCGGGTGGCCCCTCCACATTGTCTGCCCACAGGGAGAGCCAGCCTCTGATCTGCAGCTCCGCCGAGTGCAGAGCTGCAGATCACTTACTGTGTGGTTCTCGCGAGCACACAGAGCGTTGCCGCGGGTTACCACGGCAACGCTCTTATAGGCGCTCGCGAGAACAAGGTCTGCAGCTCTAGCTGAGCTGCAGATTGAAAAGTCATCCCACCGGACCACCAGGGACTGCTGCCACTGGACCACCAGGGAATTATATTTTACAAATAAGGTATTTAATTGTGTGGAGGCTTGTCACAGCCTCCACACACACTGCCCTCCCACCCCACTGTCCTGCCCCAAAACTGCCCTCCCCCCCCCAACTGCCCTCCCACCCCTCACTGCCCTGCCCCAAAACTGCCCCCCCATCCCCACTGCCCCAGAACTGCCCTCCCACCCCCACTGCCTTGCCCCCCACCCCCACTGCCCTCCCACCCCTCACTGCCCTGCCCCAAAACTGCCCCCACTGCCCCAGAACTGCCCTCCCATCCCTCACTGCCCTGCTCCAAAACTGCCCTCCCACCCCTCACTGCCCTGCCCCAAAACTGCCCCAGAACTGCCCTCCCACCCACACTACACTGCCCCAAAAATGCCCCCACCCCCACCCCCACTGCCCCAAAACTGCCCCCCACCCCCACTGCCCCAGAACTGCCCTTCCACCCCTCACTGCCCTGCCCCAAAACTGCCCCCCTAACCCCACTGCCCCAGAACTGCCCTCCCACCCCCACTGCCATGTCCCCAACACTGCCCTCCCACCCCCACTGCCCCAACACTGCCCTCCACCCCCACTGCCCCAAAACTGCCATCGCACCCCCACTAAGCCAAAACTGCCCTCCCACCCCCACTGCCCCAACATTTCCCTCTCACCCCCACCGCCCCAAATCTGCCCTCCCACCCCCACTGCCCTGTCCCCAACACTGCCCTCCCACCCACACTGCCCAAATACTGCCCTCCCACCCCTACTGCCCTGTCCCCAACACTGCCCTCCCACCCCCACTGCCCTGCCCAAAAAATGCCCCCCCACCCTCACTGCACCAAAACTGCCCCCCACCCCCACTGCCACAACACTGCCCTCCCACCCCCACTGCCCTGTCCCCAACACTGCCCTCCCAGCCCCCACTGCCCTGCCCAAACACTGACCTCCCACCCCCACTGCCCCAACACTGCCCTGCCCCAACACTGCCCTGCCCCAACACTGCCCTCCCACCCACACTGCCCTCCCACCCCCACACTGCCCTGCCCCAACACTGCCCTCCCACCCACACTGCCCTCCCACCCCCACACTGCCCTGCCAGTCATATACCCTACCCCCCACACTGCCCTGCCAGTCATATACCCTACCCCCCACACTGTCCTGCCCACCCCATACACTGCACCCACATTGCCCTGCCACCCACATTGCCTGCCCCCGACACTGCCCTGCCCACCACATACACTGCACCTACATTCCCCTGTCAGCCACATACCCTGCCCCATATACATTTCCACCACACTGACCACCACATGCCCTGACCCCCACATACACTGACCACCACTTACACTGCCCCCACACTGATGACCACCACATACACTGCGCCCCACACTGACGAACACACTGACAACCACATACCCTACCCCCAACACTGACCACAGCATACACTGCCCCCCACACTGATGACCACACTGACAACCACATACACTGCCCCCCACACTGACGATCACACTGACCACCACATACACTGCCCCCCACACTGACCACCACTTACACTGCCCCCACACTGATGACCACCACATACACTGCGCCCCACACTGACGAACACACTGACAACCACATACCCTACCCCCAACACTGACCACAGCATACACTGCCCCCCCACACTGATGACCACACTGACAACCACATACACTGCCCCCCACACTGACGATCACACTGACCACCAAATACACTGCCCCCCACACTGACCACCACATACACTGCCCCCACACTGACCACCACAGAAACTGTCCCCCACATTGACCACCACATACCCTGCCCCCCACAATGACCACCACATACCCTAACCCCCCCACACTGCACCCCACATATCCTGACCCCCACACTGACCACCACATACCCTGTCCCCCACACTGTCTCCCACACATTCTGCCTCCTCCACTGACTCAATCACTCTCACACACCCTGCACCCCACACTTTCTCTCACACAAATTGCCCCCCACTGTCACAAACACTGCCCCCCACACTGTCACACACCCTGCTCCCCCACACTGTCTTCCACACACTTTGCCACCCACACGGTCACACACCCTTCCCCCCCCACACTGTCGTACACACTGCCCCCTCATGCTGTCGCACACCCTGGCCTCTCTACACTGTGTCCCACACACCTTGCCCTCCCACACTGTCACACACCTTGCCCTCCCACACTGTCACACACCCTGCTCCCCCACACTGTCACACACCCTTCCCCCCCCCCTACACTGTCGTATACACTGCCCCCCCCTACACTGTCGTACACACTGCCCCCTCATCTGTCGCACACCCTGGCCTCTCTACACTTTGTCCCACACACCTTGCCCTCCTACACTGTCGCACACTCTGCTCCCCCACACTGTCACACACCCTGCTCCCCCACACTGTCACACACCCTGCTCCCCCACACTGTCACACACCCTTCCCCCCCTACACTGTCACACACCCTTCCCCCCCTACACTGTCGTACACACTGCCCCCCCCTACACTGTCGTACACACCCCCCCCCTCACCCTGGCCTCTCTACATTTTGTCCCACGCACCTTGCCCTCCCACACTGTCACACACCCTGTCCCCCCACACTGTCACCATCCTCCACACTGCCACCCCACACTGTCATCTTCCTCCTCACTGTCACATTCCTCTACACTGCTCCCTCACCCTGTTACCCTTTCACACACTTGCACCCCATATTGTCAGCCCCCAACACTGTCACCATACATACAGTCACTCCTTCCACACACTGCCCCTGCACACACTGTCACCCTTTTCAACACTGCCTCCCACACTCTCACCTACCCACCGTACCAATTCCACACACATACAGCCACCCCCACACTGTCACCCCCACATGCTGTCATGCCCCCTACACCCAGCCTCGCTCACATTAACCTCTCCTAATCTTGTTGCTCTCACCCTCTCCATCCATACCACAATTACCGGCTCTCGCTCTTCCACACTCACCCTATCACATTAACTTCTCCTATCCTGTCACTCATCCTGCCTAAACATGCCACACTCACCCTGTCACATAACCCTCCCTCATCCTGTCACTCTCACTTCCCCTTGCCCTGGTACGCATTCTCCTTCAACCGTGCCATACTCACCCCAACAGTGAATACAGAGAGTAAATCTCTGTATCCAGTGCTGCAAGCCTGTCGTATAATATAACAACAGCTCATTATACACACGATATGTTTTTTAACTATGTGTTTTAGTGGGGGCCTCTTGTTTGACTTTCGCCTAAGGCCTCATAAAGTCTAGAGCCGCCACTGATCCAGATGGCCCTGTTTGAAAAAAACCTTTTCAACTTTTTACCATGTATTGAAGGTCCACCTGTCTAGATGCTTATTTCTGGTGTGATTCTTTATACTGTGTATTTTTTGGCTGTTTAATTAAGAATGTATTTTAACGTTTGTCTGTATATATGTTTTCCCTGGACTTTATGGACTTTCTGACTTTTGCCCATAATTTGGGGACTCCTATACCAGATATGACGAAGTTACACTGTGCCAATTATCTATACTTCAGTGATGCGGACTTATGACATATCGGCCTGAAAACCGGAAGTGACGTCATACGTGGAACTCACCTCTTACGGATTTCGGCAATTCAAGGGGTAAATAACTACGAAGTAAGAAGAGACAGTCAGCATTGAGGAAGACCTCTGAGAGGGTCGAAACGCATCTGCTGTTATTGGGACTCCTTATACTGTATTAATATTATTTATTTGTTCATGTGTTGTTTTCCTGCGGTGCCATACTTTATTATTGTGTACAATCCCTAATTGGCACTGCTTACTTGTTTTTAACTTGTATCTCTGATATATGTCCAATAAATTTACTATTTGATTCATCTTTGGACCATCGATCTCTTCTACATCTACTTCCTAGCCTGTATAGGCACACTGGAGCCTCTTTATAGAGCCTGATACGGTTCTCTGCTGTGTGAGTGTTATTTCACCTGTTTTAATATATGTTTTATTTTAAACAGTGAGCACTATGTGTTTTAATATTTATTGTTTATAGATCGCTCTACCTAACCTATGCTCATCATATTGTGTTAAGTATTTGGTGTGTGATCATATATATTTTTTATGGGGTGTAATATCATTTTGTTTGCTCTTGTTTTACATCTCTACTAAGCCACATTGGTTTTAATTTGTTTCTTTTATATGTATTACGCAATTGTACATACTGAGAAATGTACCTTTCTAATATTTGTTTGAATAGTTTCCATTTATCCTCAGTGTTTTTTTTCACTAAGGAGTTTATACCAGTTGATATTTTGTAGAGCTGCCCTAATCTTATTGAAATTGGCCTTTCTTAAATTATACATTTTAGTATACCCCACGTGCTTTTGCTTTTTGGAGTTTATTTTAAAAATTACCATATTGTAATAAAAATGCTCCGCAACTTGAAAGTTGGTCAAAAGATCAACATTGTTTGTTATAACGAGATCCAGACAAGCATCCTTTCTAGTTGGTGCTTTTACCAGTTGTGACATGAAGGTTTTATTTAACAAATTCAAAAACCTAATTCCCTTTGCTGAAGTACTAGTCCCTCTATCCCAATTTATGTCCGGGTAATTAAAATCTCCAATAATTAATGTGTTACCCAGATGTGTTCTGCCTCATTAGTATTGACATTAGGTGGTTTATAACATATCACAACCAATTTTTTTCCCCTTTTGCCCCAAGCAGATATCTACCCATAAAGCTTCCACATTTTCTTTGTCACACTCCACATGCCTAAGATTTGACTTTAACTCATTGTTGACATACAAGCATACCCCACCATTCCCTTCTTGTTTTTCCTATCCTTCCTAAATAATGTGTACCCATTTAAGTTAACTGCTCAGTCATGTGTTTCATCCCACCATGTTTCTGTTATGCCTATTATATCATATTGTTTAGTGTATGCTATTGCCTCTAGTTCCCCCATTTTGTTATTAAGGCTCCTTGTATTAGTAAGCATAAATTTCATATTATCATGAGTCACTTTGTGCAATATGTTTTATTTCTGTTGTATACCTCCCTTGTTCTAGCCTTGCCCTTCCCCATCTCCACTCCGCTTATGCTTTGCTAAAGCCCATATTCTTTCTGTCATACCCCCATTGTAGATCGCTATGTCCCTCCCCCCACCACTAGTTTAACCCCTTAAGGACACATGACGTGTGTGACACGTCATGATTCCCTTTTATTCCAGAAGTTTGGTCCTTAAGGGGTTAAACTCTCCTCCAACTCTCTTGCCATCCTATCCCCCAGCATCAAGACTTCAGCCACACATTGACCTCTGTAATCTCCCGCTGCCTTTCTGCTGTAGCACGTGGCACAGGTAATATCTCTTGGAGGTACTTTTCTTTAGCATACTTCCTAGTTCCCTGAACTCATTCTTTAGGAGCTTCCATTTTCCTCTGACTTTGTCATTGGTACCAATATGGACCATGACAGCTGGGTCATCCCCAGCCCTTCCTAATAATCCCTTCACTCTGTTGGCTGTTTTCACGGCTGTTAGGACAATCAAAAGATATGAATTCTAAAAAATATAAAGTACTCAGTTCTTAACATACCACTGTGATGTGTGTGTAAATACATAAAGTGCATCAAGAAGTACAACATACAAGAAAAATCACCCTAATAATATAACACACACACAAATGTAAAACCTGATACATCTCCTGGATAAAGATACTTATTGGACAAGCTAAGTTATGGTAAAAAAAACCTCTGTTCTGTAATAGAGTATGCACAAAACAAAAAACTAAAAAACTATTCTGCAAATACAATATGGGGAGTGCGGTATCATATTGAATTTTTACAAATATTCCTTGCTGACCAGACCATCTTGATGTCAAGGGGTAGTAGGCAGTACATCAGAGCATTGCCATTCATTACTGCGCCATCGCTCTGATACATTCCCTAGCACCCTTTTGTTTTAATTAAACATGTATGTTAAAATAAAGAAATATTGTACCATCACCCCACTACTGCTTCATTCACATCACAGCTCCTATCCTCCCAGTACTGCCCCTCTGCCCATCACAGCCATTTCCACAACCTCAGCCACTACAACCCTGGCCCTGTTCCTTTTCTACCCACTACAGTGCTCACTATAGCCCCTAAACCCCCAATATCCATTACATCCTCACGCACCCACTAGTGTCCCTTCAAATAAACTGATTTTAAAAAGTGTGTTACACTTACCTAACAAGACCTGCGGTTTGACCCCTTGACACGGCTGTCTCATATTGTTTCTTCGCAACTTCTTTTTCCTTAATTTCTCCAGCATATGTAACGCCATCAATTATCCTGGCACACACATAAAACAGTGACATTTCACACTAACGTCTAGAATTACTAATTCTCAGACATTATACAAATTAATATACAATTAATATATTTTAAAAACACATCTATTTGTTTGTCATTATAAATTATAGAGTAATTATATGTTTAAAATTATTACTTTTGTTGTCATTTTTACCTGTTGATTAATGATACACATAAGAGGAATTACATATTAATTATATTTCTAAATAATAATAATCATTAATAAGTTTAGGAATAATCTGCTGATGATAAATTGTATAATATTTCACAATTTTAGTGATAACGCATTGATGATATTGCTGTAATATTTAGGGAGTTCAAACATAGGCCTCAATTTACTGAGCTTTCCAGATGATTTATATACAGAAATAACCTTTATAGTCTATGGGAATTTTTTAATTTTTGTAGATAAAACCTTTGGAAAGTTTAACAGTATCGAATTAGTCGGCAAACTTTTTTTTTAATCAAGGCCACAATGAGCCAATGCAAAACATGCTGTTATTTCTCAGGTATCTTATAAGCAGCCCAGTGTTAATTTTGGCAGCAAATTTCTATTTAGTTTTAGTCATAGTCTTGTGACTAAAAAACTATTTGAGTTTTAGTCGTATTTTAGTCATCTGAATTGGTTTAGTTTTAGTCTAGTTTTAGTCGACACAAATACAATCTAATGGGTTTAGTTAAAGCCTCTGTCTCTTTTGCCCATTCCCAAGCCCCTCTGTGTCTCTTTGTGCCCTCCCAGCTCATCTAGGTCTCTCTCTCCAAAACCCTGGTCTGTCTATTTTGCCCCTTCCTTTGCCCCTCTGTGCAGTGTTAATTTTGGCGGGAAATTTCAATTTAGTTTTAGTCATAGTCTTTTGACTAAAAAGCTGTTTTAGTCTAGTTTTAGTAATCTGAATTGTCTTAGTTTTAGTCTAGATTTAGTAGACTAAATCTCAAAAATGTTAGTCGACTAAAATTTGACTAAACTTGTAGTTAACAAAATTAACACTGAAGCAGAGGGATAACATATGTATAATATGTCATTAATATTTAACAAGTAGAGAGATGTATATTTATTATGCGGTAAAATAATATTTATTATTTATTTATTATCTAATGAAGAGATCATGTGCAGATGTTATTTTTAAGCAATTTATGGAGTTGGTAGATGATAATATAGCAATGTTATTTAGTAATTGGAGGGTTAACCATTTACATATTCTTCTATAAAAAAAAATTTGGAAAGGGGAAACACATTGATAATATCTTATGATAATGAACAGAGAGATAACTCACTGACGTTTGTAGAATATGAATTGGGTAAAGGAATCACGTCACATGCTAATTGTATTGTAATGTACTTTTAAAAAAAAATTAAACAGTGAAATGCTTACATGCTGAAGTTGGTGATGAAAGCCGTTTTAGGAAGGTCTACATCAAAAAAGGCTTCCTTTGAAATGTTTGCTCGATTGACAGCTCGGCTTTTGATGACATTATGAGCGAAGCGAGATGTTACTTTACTGTCAATGTTGATGCTGTAAATCTCCACATCATTTATTGGCTGAACAAAACAAGTAGGTCAATCAATGTGGCATATGCAAAGTGTGTAAAAAAAAAAAAGTGAAATGAAAAGGGAAGAGTTTCTAATAATCAAGCTAATTTCTGTTCACATTTCTACAGAATTTTACTATTTTATAAACCGTTTTAAAACATCACAACAGCAGACTGCAGAGATTATGATGCCAGGAGTAATCTGAAGCCCTCTGTTTCATACCAGTTTGACTTATTATCTCACTTGCTGTCACTCGCCACCTTCTGTCAACCTCCAGGAGAACCATAAAAACCCTACTTAGCAGCTTCTGTTGGCTTCCAGAGTTAAGACCCGGGGCCAGCTCACAGTCTGAGATGATGAAAAACCCAAACAAACAATGGGAAGTGGGTGGATTGACGCGGATATTAGTAAATTGTAAAAAACCCTAGTGGCCTTATCCACAAACAGGACACAAAGATAAATAAGTAAATAAATAAAAACAGATAGGTGCAGATCTACAAGTATGGATAGTCAGTAAAACCAATTTATTTATACATTACACATTTTTTTGTAAATAAATCTGTAAAACACATAAAAGCATACATAGCATAATATGGTTTTAAAATATCAGATTTAAAATCAGCGGTAATAGGTCACTCACAATACTCAATCACGTACAGCAGGCTCTGGCTGTAAAGGTTGTGGTTTTATATACTCCTTAGGCGATCTGCCCCACTCCTGGTCCAATCCTTTTGGATAGAAATAATTGCTCCAGAGTAACAGAGTATTTAAAAGATTTTACTTATAAATTACAATTAAACAAATATTTTGCATAAAGAATACAGGCACAACGCGTTTCAACCTCAAGGGTCTTCTTCCAGGTGCTATGTATGCTTTTATGTTTTTTTATGGATTTATTTACAGAAACTCTGTAATGTATAAATAACTCTGTTTTACTAACTAACCATACTTATAGATCTGCACCCCCTATCGGTTTTTATTTATTCATAGTCTGAGATAGTCAGCTGATCCCTTTCAATCAGTAAGCTAGGCGCTGCACTGCCTTTACTAAGTTTGACTTAGACAGAGAGTGGTCAGCTCTGTGAGAGGCAGGAAATGGCACCAAGTGTGCCCTAGGTAAGAAGTCAAAATATGACTACTACATGACCATTGATATTGGGGGCTGCCAGGGTACTCCTGCCACTATAATCAATACAAAGTGCGGTAGTAGAACAGTGGTTCTCAAACCAGTTCTCATAATCATGTTTTGCCAGTACCTCCATTTGAATAGACATTTGTGTTCTGGGCCATGAGACTAGTTTGGGAACCACAGCGTTAAAGGCTGGACTCTCTCATGAAGGAAAAATAGCTCCATTGGGTTATATTGCTGGATATCCTCACTAGTGAGAAGTCGAGAAATAGGTATCATGTGCTGTTTGTCTGATTTCATTAAATAACTACAGGGTGCATTGACAATTCACAAAGGGATAAAACTATGTATAAAACAAAAAGCTACTCAAAGCTACTGTATACCCATATGTGATTAAAAATTGCTGCAACAAACTGTAATATGGTGTTTTATGATAATATGTGTAAACATTAGGTTTAGATATGGAAATTTAAAGTGATTCTGAATTAGTCACTATGTTCTGGAGTAAATTAACAGCAGCTAAATTGTATCTTACAATAAAGTATTTATCAGTGACTATTTATATTTCTATACATCATATTATTCATAAACATACCTCATCTTTTCACAAATGTAACGCTGTCAGGTATATAGGATTACAGATAAAATAACATATCAACAAATACCGTATACTGATAGGATGAGAATTATAAGGTTTTATCAATTTCTAGCACTTTTAGACCGAGTGAAATGTAAGACTATCTGTCAATGCAGAATCTAAAGGAATAACTGAGATACAAGGAAATACAGTTTCTAGAACATAAAATATCCTTAATTGTGCAAACGCATTCAGTGCTGTTAGATGGCAGAATACAAACAAGTTCATGTGAAAATAAACAAATATATTAATATCTGTTAGTTAAACACAAATTGCAGAAAGGATTTGCAACAAAGGTAAGCAGATCAGATCCAAATAATGAGGTAATTACATGTATTATTTAATTTTAAAAAATGGCCATAAACTTTGCAGTTAAACACTAAACATTATAAATGAGTTGTTATGTATGTTATTCAAATTAAGATGGAATTAGTGATATTTATTATTACACTTACCTCTTGAGTGCTCCTTTTCTACAATAAATAGAACAAAGTTATGAAATTATATGTAGCATCAAATAACAGTATATTTGTTGTAAATATGCATATACTATAGCTGGACTATTATAGACTCTAAACCTTGCAGAGGTATCATTTCTTCAAAGTTGTAGCTTTTATCTTTTTTTCCATTGCAAGTTCATTTTTAATCACTTTTTCATTGATATCTAGGCACAAGGGAAAAGTAATGCAGTGTTGATAGTGGGATGAGCCTGACATGGCACATGAAATGGTTAGCGCATATTAACTGAGGGAGAGACTGGAAAAAAGGGAAAGATATAGAGAGAAAAGGAAAATAGAGTGAGAGAAGTGACATAATAATGTTAATGTTTTTGCTGTTTATAAGTTTGTTAGCAGGACTGGATTTAAAAGTCGAAGACTTGGAAATAAGATACAAGCTCTTGAGGAAGTAGGATCGACGGAGAACGTAGAGCCCCAGCAAGAAGACTTGGTATGTCAAGCAGCTATTTGCACTTATTTGGCACATTACCCTGCTGGACTATTGTGCACTACTAGTGATGTCGCGAACATAAAATGTTCCGTTCGTGAACGGCGAATGCGAACTTCCGCAAATGTTCGCGAACCGGGCGAACCGCCATAGACTTCAATAGGCAGGCGAATTTTAAAACCCACAGGGACTCTTTCTGGCCACAAGAGTGATGGAAAAGTTGTTTCAAGGGGACTAACACCTAGACTGTAGCATGCCGGAGGGGGATCCATGGCAAAACTCCCATGGAAAATTACATAGTTGATGCAGAGTCTGGTTTTAATCCATAAAGGGCATAAATCACCTAACATTCCTAAATTGTTTGGAATAACTTGCTTTAAAACATCAGGTATGATGTTGTATCGATCAGGTATTGTAAGGGTTACGCCCGATTCACAGTGACAGAACAAACTCCCCGTTTAACGCATCGCAAACAACCGCAAACAGTCCTTTTGCACAACCTCAAACTCCCCATGGATACTGATCGATGGTTCGATATTCTGAGCCCTCTCTGATTTACTGTACACGACTATTCAATATTCCCACAAATTTTATATAGCATTTTATGTTTGTTTGAGACCACCTTAAAAATATTGGATATGGCTAAAAATCATGATCACTATACACTTTCTCTACAAACCTCTAAAACGAACCAAACTACTCATCCATCCGCTATACCACTTTATCCCACCTAGAACTAGTGCCCAGTTAAAATACTTGACTCTTACTTACCCACACTCAGTCATGCCACACACATTTCACCACTACTCTCACTGAATCCCTCTGACTATGGCTAAATTCATCTTCTACATCAGAACACTACTCCTAAGATTGGGTTGTATCCATGTCTCGGGTCTTTCATTTAGAGTAGGGGCAGCTTCGGTCTCCTTCAACACTGACACTCCAGTGCATATTATTAAAAGATTGGGCAGATGGAAATCCTCAGTCTACAACCGATATATTCCTCATCCCGAGAAAGAAACGAGGAAAGCTTTTAAAAGCTTTCAAAAGTTTGGCTTTGTAAATTTGATGCAATAGGTGTGTTTTTCTTTAATACCTTTTCACCCTCTTTGCATGAACCCGATTTACATATATTACTAATATGTTTCTGAACATATATATTATATTATTCACTCACTCACTCACTCTCTGGGCCGGCCTAAAACATCATGCTGCCTAGGTCCAACGATAAATGACTATGGGGGATAATGTATAACAATCACAGGTTACTGGCTATGGGGGGGATAATGTATAATAAACACAGGTTACTGGCTATAGGAGGGATAATGTATAATAAACACAGGTTACTGGCTATGTGGGATAATGTATACTAAACACAGATAACTGGCTATGGGAGGGATAATGTATAATAAACACAGGTTACTGGCTATGGGAGGATAATGTATAATAAACACAGGTTACTGCTATGGGGGATAATGTATAATAAACACAGGTTACTGGCTATGGGGGGATAATGTATAATAAACACAGGTTACTGGCTATGGGGGATAATGTATAATAAACACATGTTACTGGCTATGGAGGATAATGTATAATAAACACAAAAAAAAAGAATAAAAAAAAAAAAGAATGTAGCTTCAGAATTAATTTAAATTGTATGCTGTCTAGGAGGTGGGAGGGTCTGCTGCTGATTGGCTGGAATGTGTCTGCTGACTGTGAGGTACAGGGTCAAAGTTTACTCAATGATGACGAATAGGGAGCGGACCGAACATGCGATGTTCGCCAGGAACTATTCGCCAGCGAACCGTTCAGGACATCACTATGCACTACGTGCTGTATAGGTAGAGAGTGCTGACTGCTACCCGGTGGGGGACTAAGCCTATTGAGGCTACCATTGCCATTGTTGCGCTTTTTTTAGGACATGCCCTTCACTATTGTGAGTGTTTCATTGGTTAGTTTATATCTATCACTCTAATACATTTTGTTTAATTATTTTCTATTTTTTTTTCTCCTCTATTTATGAGAGCAACTTTTGTGAAGCTAGTAACTATATAGCAATTGTGGCATCCTAATATTGTCTATAGATATTTTCTATTCACTTTGCTTTTGTCAATGTGCTCCAACCCTTCATATATACATTGATGTGATGTCATGGAATGGGTGGATGCGACTAGTTTGGAGTATATTTGGATAGTGAACATGACTAGTTGAGTGGTTGTATAGCAACAGGTGTCAGGATGGGTGTATGGTTGTAAGTGACATATTTTGTGGGCAAGTGTGTGAATGTAAAAGTGTGAGTGGGTGTGACTGGAAGTTGAGGTGGAGCTAGGGCACTGGTTAGGTAGGAGAATATGACTGGTTAGGTAGGAGAATATGACTGGTTAAGTGTATGTGGCTGGGTGGCAATTTGTGAATGGGTAGAAGCACGTAAGTCATGTATGAACGTCTCGTGTGGTGAGTGTACATAACAGGTAGATGAAGAGGATATGTGACAGGGAGGTTAGGTGCAAGTGATTTGGAAGTACATTTGTGATTTGGAAGTACAAGCTAAAAAGGTGAACTAGCTAGAGCTAATTGGAGATGTGTAAGGGACTGGGAAGAGAGGGGTGACAAGGAGACTTGGACATTCATCTGGGACTGAACTGCAATTCAGCCAAATTTGAGGGGATTGAAGGAAATTATAATTTCTAAGCCACCATGTGCCAGAATCTTTGGTAACTGACTTGTGTGAACCCAAACACATTTGGTTCAATTCTTGGTCATGATTTTTTTTATTTTTTTTTTATTTCATTTTGGAAGGTGGCAAACAAGCATCTTGGTTTTCCATGATGGACATGAGGTTTGCATCTCCTTTCTAATCAATACAAATATGTACGGTTAAGGGACAGTCCCAAAATGTCGATCTTATTCACAGATCAAGTGAAGTGACAAATAAAACATCTACACTTCAAAGCTGGATTGTTCTAAACTCTATGACTTTAGCTATTTAGAGAGCCAGACCAGCAATCATGTGTGTTTAACCTTGCTGCTTGTGCCTGTGTTTGAGTGGAGTACTGCCAGGACCACTTGAAACAACTCTTAGTGGATGATAGGAGTTTGGCATGCATTTTGTTATCAATCCTTGTACGAGACTATACTTGGAGGCTTATATATCAAGGAAAAAGCCTCAGGCACTCACTGAGTTCAGAGATAAGGCAGTTTATTGGACCATCATGTGCACTGCAATGTTTTGACCTCCACTGAGGTCTTTGTCAAGCCTTTGTAATTTTTTTTATGTATTTATTCCATTATAAGTATATTCGTTTTTCCGATATCATTCAGCTTATAAAAACAAGGCTCATGGATATATCACACCTTTATGTTCTTTATGGTATTTAATAAGTATTGGTTAGGTAGATCAGATTATTATTATTATTATTATTAATATTATTAGCTGATTTAGATCGGCATATAATAGAATGCAAGCAGTATCCGCCATCTTAAAAGGTGGAACACAAGCATAATTTCCTCCAGCCAAACTGATGTAGTAAATATGAAAAAGGTATTTGCGTTCCAGGATGGAACGCACACCGAAAGTGATTCTCCAATCAACATTACCTATTTAAGGAGGGCATTGCTGAAGTCAGATACATCCTGGTAGTGAGACAAAATGTTTTGGACTGTTGGACTTTTCAGTTACTATTTTTATCTTTTGGATTTGTTTTTACTTACCTTCTACTGCTATTATCCTATATCTGTGGAACTGCTAGCTGTTTACCAGTTTCCACTTGCTGTGGATATATGCAGTTTTACCTTATCTGTTGTAGTGCATTTGTCCATTAAATAGTTTTTTTTCCCATACAGTATTGCATATTTTCTTTCTCCGCTGAGATCAATATAATTTTTTTCACAAGATATCTATTGGAGAAAGACACCACTTCTGGATAATACCGCTATAGTTCTCTACCTCCCCTTCCTCTACACTTTGCCTCAAGCTGTGTTACAATATATTTATATTTTTTCTCCTAGATAGTTTTTACATATTTGTATACCATTTTTTATTAACACAGTCAACATAAATAGATTAATGTGTAAAGGAGCATTGAGTGGGGATCACTAGGAAGAGCAAACTTGCTTGAACCTATTTATTTTATTTACTTATCATCCCACAGTGCATGCATATTAAATGTTAAGCCACAAACCAAGGCAAGGGGAAGAGAAATTGTTATCCTGTCAGACCCAGGTTGGATAATAAGGTTTTTTTCAGTTTTAAATTGCAGGTGAGTAAAATTATCCAAGTGTTCTCAGAAATGGAGAAAAGACACATCTTGGATGAGCTCCTCCACTACCCTGAAATGAACTCATAGCCTACTATAGCCGATTCACGACAAGTCTAGCGAAGACTCTTACTCCCGACTTGCCAAACACACTGGAAATCAGGTTTTATTGGGTTTTATAATTTACAGGGTTAAACATAGGATTTGCTAATTAAATTATCTGGTATTTCTGCCTGGGTGGTCAGGCAGGTCCCCCAACATATAATTATATAGTTAATAAAATAGTATAATTATATATGATACATTAGAATTCTATACATATATCAAACCCGTTTTCCTGCCACTATAGGCTCTTGGAGTGCCCCCTCCCTCGGCGCTAAAGGGGTTAAAATCCCTTCAGCCACTTACCTTAATCCAGCGCAGTGCTTACTCAGTGCTGGTGACCTCTCCTCCACTGCCGACGTCAGCTCCAGAGTGGACGCAAATGCATTCAAACCCGCCTATAGGAAAGCATTACTCAATGCTTTCCTATGGGGATCTTTTTTGACGCTGGACTTCATGAGGACGTCCAGCATCAAGTAAGTGCAATTTACGGAAGCGGTCTGTAGTAGCTGTCAGGGAGACAGCCACTAGCGGCTGGATTAACCCTGCAGTGTAAACATAGCACTTGAAACTGTTATCTCTGAAACTGCTATGTTTTCAGCTGCAGGGTTAAAACTAGGGGGACCTGGCACCCAGATCACTTAATTGAGCTGAAGTGGGCTGGGTGCTTATAGTGGTTCTTTAATTCTTGGCTAAAATACAGTCTCAAAGGCAACATAGGCCCAGCAAACCAATCTGGCAAATTTCAATGTGTAATATTGCAATGGGCAAGCTCTTTATTTGACCGTGTAACTTTCAAAAACATAATGATACCTGTACATAGGGGCAGAAGCATAATTTCTAATTACATTTGTTTATTGAAAATTTATTTAGTTTGCAAATTATGCCATAACTACAGTCTGAGAGCTCACAACACAGGGAGCCGCGACACTGCAAGCCTCTGAACAATGAATACAGAGACTAGCTCTCTTTATCCAGCGCTGCAAGCTTGTCCTTCAATACAACTACAGCACCTTATACACACAATGCAACCCCAATTTTTTTCCCCACTTTGGATGCTAGGTGAAACTGAAACATGAGGCCCCCATTAAGGCTTCACAAAGTCTTGTCTAGAGCCGCCACTGCATTGTTGTTCTCGTAGGACAACACAGCATACAAATATGTCTGTTTTATTTCAGTAAAAGCTGAGAGCAGTTTAACATTCACAATTAAAATGCCATACAGAAGTAGGAAAATAGTCACATTTCTTACTATTTCACACTTTTTTAGATTGTATTCAAATTAAATGATATATTGATATATTGTATATAAATTAATATTTAATGTAAAATGAAAGTTTTCCTAAAAAAAAAGTTATATTTAATAAGTGTGGGTACACTCAGGGCCGATGCAGGGATTTTTGGCGATCTAGGTAAAACCATTTTTTGCCGCCTCCTCCCCTCAATATGTTCTGCCCAGATGTGACATCACAATGCCACCTCCTTCCCATGTCATGACATCACAACATTTACATTAATCAAAAGCGTTGTTTTCGTTTTGCTTATGTTTTGGCATAATCAATATTTAAGGGGAAAAGGATAAGAGTACATTTTCACTAAACAGTGTACTCCCAGCACACACAAAAAAAAAGAGAATAAGAAAAAGGAGGAAAGAGAAGGAAAAGTGGAAGGAGGAAGGAAAGAAAACAGAAAAGAGAAAGGAAAACATAAGAAAAAAACAAAGCTGCATGAGTAATAATTGCTATGGCCAGGGCTTCAATGAACAATGCTAATGTGGCAAATGAGAAAAAAAATAAAAAAGAGGGAGAAGAGAGAGACCCCTTTTTCTCTTTATGAAATTAAGAGTCAGAAAGCAAATCTATAACAGAGACCTCCATGATGGAGTAGTCAATAACAGAAGTAAGAAGGAATTCCATGAGTAACTTTCAAGAATTTATTAAAATAAATTGAGAAAAAGAGACCAAAGTTTTAAAGCAGAAATCCAAAATTGTTCAGTTCTGCTGAAACAACAAATAGAAGCATTAGCATAAAAAAATGGAGGAGACTAGTGATGTACCGAACATAGTGTGTTCGCGTTCGCCGCCGCGGGCGAACACATGCACGGTTCGATCCGCCCCCTATTCGTCATCATTGAGCAAACTTTGACCCTGTGCCTCACGGTCAGCAGACACATTCCAGCACATTAGCAGCAGACCCTCCCTTCCAGACCCTCCCACCTCCCTCCCAGCATCCATTTTAGATTCATTCTGCAGCTGCATGCTTAGTGAGAGGAGGGAAAGTGTAGCTGCTGCTCATAAGATAGGGAAATTGATAGCTAGGCTAGGGTATTCAGTGTCCACTACAGTCCTGAAGGACTCATCTGATCTCTGCTGTAAGAACAGCACCCCAAAAAGCCCTTTTTAGGGCTAGAACATCAGTCTGCTTTTTTTTTTACTGTGTAATGTAATTGCAGTTGCCTGCCTGACAGCTTCTGTGTCAGGCTCAGTGGATACTGTGCCCATTTGCCCAGTGCCACCACTCATATCTGGTGTCACAATAGCTTAAGCTTGACATTTAAAAAGAAAAAGAAGAATTTTTTCACTGTCATAGATTGAATAGCAGTTAGTTGTCTGCAAGCGTCTGGGTGTCAGGCCTTCAGCGTGTACTCTGCCAATCTCTGCCAGTGTACTTTGCCACTCATATCTGGTGTCTCTATAGCGTGCCTTTACAAAGAAAAAAAGTTTTTTAACTGTAAGCTAATAGCAGTTAGTGTCCTTAAAGCGGGTGTCAGGCCTACAGTGTGTACTCTGCAGACCTCTGCCAGTGCACATTGCCACTCATATCTGGTGTCACAATAGCGTCCATTTAAAACCAAAACACTTTTTTCAATGTTATAGATTGAATAGCAGTTACTTGTCTTCAAGCGGGTGTGTCAGGCCTACAGCGTGTACTCTACCAACCTCTGCAAGTGCACATTGCCACTCATATCTGGTGTCTCTATAGCATGCCTTTACAAAGAAAAAAAGTTTTTCATTGTAAGCTAATAGCAGTCAGTGTCCTTAAAGCGGGTGTCAGGCCTACAGCGTGTACTTTGCCAACCTCTGCCAGTGCACATTGCCACTCATATCTGGTCTCACAGTAGCTTGCACGCATAGTACCACTAATCCAAAAAATGGCAGGCAGAGGCAAGCCACCCCTCAGGGGCCATCGGGGTCGTGGTGCTGTGATTCCCTTTGGCCCTAGAATAATGCCTAGTTTTCAGAGGCCACGTACCCTGAACATGAAAAGTTCTGAGGACATAGTTGACTGGCTAACACAGGACACCCAATCTTCTACAGCTTCCGCTCGGAACCTTGACGCACCATCCTCCTCCAGCTTAGCTTCAGGCACCTCTCAAGATACCACTCACCCGCCTGCCGCCACCACCAAAACTAGCACCACAGCCGCTTTACTTGGTATGTCAGAGGAGTTATTCACATATCCGTTTGAAGAAATGAGTGATGCGCAACCATTATTGCCAGAGGATGTAGATAACAGGGATATGTCTCAGGCAGGCAGCATTACACACATGGACGTACGGTGTGATGATGATGATGTTGTACACGCTGCTGCTTCCTTTGCTGAGTTGTCAGATACAAGTGAAGTGGTTGATGATGACGATGCATCCATGGATGTCACGTGGGTGCCCGCTCGGCAAGAAGAAGAACAGGGCGAAAGTTCAGATGGGGAGACAGAGAGGAGGAGGAGTAGACGAGTTGGAAGCAGGGGGAGGTCGTCGCAAGGAGCTAGTGGTACAGTCAGACAGCATGCATCGGCACCCAGGGTCAGCCCGACAGCACGCCAATCAACGCATGCTGTGTCCACCACCAGAGGATTGTGAGGAAGAGGAGTCAGAGGAGGAATGTGGCTTTGAGGAGGAGGAGGAAGACCAACCACAACAGGCATCCCAGTGTGCTCATTGTCACCTATCTGGTACCCGTGGTGTTGTATGTGGCTTGGGGGGAAGAAATACCTTCATTGAGATCACTGAGGAGGAGGAACGGGAAATGAGTAGCTCGGCATCCAACCTTGTGCAAATGGGGTCTTTCATGCTGTCGTGCCTGTTGAGGGACCCTCGTATAAAAAGGCTGAAGGAGAATGACCTGTACTGGGTGTCCACGCTACTAGACCCCCGGTATAAGCAGAAAGTGGCGGAAATGTTACCGAATTACAACAAGTCGGAAAGGATGCAGCATTTGCAAAATAAATTAAAAAGTATGCTTTACACAGCGTATAAGGGTGATGTCACAGCACAACGGGAATCTAACAGGGGAAGAGGTGGAAGTCATCCTCCTCCCACGACCACGCCGCCAAGGACAGGACGCTTTAAAGACGTGTTGTTGATGGAGGACATGCGTAGCTTTTTAAGTCCTACGCATCGCCACAGCCCTTCGGGATCCACCCTCTGAGAACGACTCGACCGACAGGTAGCAGACTACTTCGCCTTAACTGCAGATATCGACACTCTGAGGAGCAATGAACCCTTGACTACTGGGTGTGCAGGCTTGACCTGTGGCCTGAGCTATCCCAATTCGCGATAGAACTTCTGGCCTGCCCCACTTCAAGTGTCCTGTCAGAAAGGACCTTCAGTGCAGCAGGAGGTATTGTCACTGAGAAGAGAAGTCGCCTAGGTCAAAAAAGTCTAGATTACCTAACCTTTATTAAGATGAATGAGGGATGGATCCTGAAGGGACTGACACTGGGCGATACATTCGACTAAAAAAGGCCTGATGAGATGAGCTGCCTTGGGCTAAAAATGGTCCACACGCTGCTGTATTTTAGCTCTGAATGCCGGTTGACTTGCGTGACTTATCCGCCACCAACTAGGCTTCAAGCCGCAATGTTTTAGGGCACTTTCTGCCTTGGAAACAAACATAAATTTGTATGGCCGCTGCTACAGCAGCGGCTGCAACAATACCTAATTATTCAGGCATGTGTATATGCCTAATTTTTCGGCCCTCTGGTGCTGCACTGTGGCTTCAAAAACCAAACCAAAAAAAGGCACATAACAGGGATTAAACTGATAGGAATAGTACTACTTAACACACCACTCCTATCTGGTGGCACATTAGATTGCACGCGCAGTGCCCCAAATTTGAAGTAGGAGGACCGACCAAGCATCTTTTTCCATCTCCCGGTTCCTAAAATCGATGCCATATACACGTCCCCTGAGAGGGCGCCAGCTCGTTATTCTCTTTTTCACTTCACTAGGGACACTTTACTGCACTATGGGCACTTAGACCCAGTCTTTGCCTTGCACACTGGTATTCCTAGCCAGCATCTGTGATGGGAAATCAGGCAGTCATCTAAACGTTTAGATTGAGCTTTAGCTTAGAACACCCTTGAAGGTGTTTAAGGAGATTATGGCTAGTTTAGAGGATTCTTCTTAGACCTCTCTGGGTCTTTATAGCCCTTCTACCTATCCAGCATTTCTGGAAGCTAGCTAAGAGAAAGGGTGTCTGTGTGTCTGTGATACATTTAACTTTATATCACCTTATTGACACTTTATCACTCCGGTCTCCATACTCTCTGCCTATACCCATCTATTTAGAGGGAATTTCCTTGCCCCTGCCAATATTATATAATAGGTAATAGTATTACCATTATTACACAATTAGGTCTCTGAGGACAGGTGTCAATCCATATCTGCCAAGTGACCCTATGTAGGGGGAACAGTCCCTATTCTGCTCTGTGTCAGTGTGTATCAGGGGCTCTGAGGACAGGTGTCAATCCATATCTGCCAAGTGACCCTATGTAGGGGGAACAGTCTCTATTCTGCTCTGTGTCAGTGTGTATCAGGGGCTCTGAGGACAGGTGTCAATCCATATGTCAAGGTGTCAATATGTCATATGTCATATGTCAGGTGTCAATCCATATCCATTGTGATTTAGGAATGTTAGGTGATTTCTGCCCTTTATGGATTAAAACCAGACTCTGCATCAACTGTGTAATTTTCCATGGGAGTTTTGCCATGGATCCCCCTCCGGCATGCCACAGTCCAGGTGTTAGTCCCCTTGAAACAACTTTTCCATCACTTTTGTGGCCAGAAAGAGTCCCTGTGGGTTTTAAAATTCGCCTGCCCATTGAAGTCAATGGCGGTTCGCCCGGTTCGCCGGTTCGCGAACGTTTGCGGAAGTTCCCGTTCGCCGTTCGCGAACCGAAAATTTTGTGTTCGCAACATCACTAATGGTTAGGTAGATTATATTCGGTTAAAATGACTCTCCTTACAAAAATTGTATATTTCCTTAAAGCGATCCCCCTCACTAAACCATTATCCTTTTTTAGAAAGGTTCATTCTGCTCTTCTGACATTTACATGGAATAGGAAGCCTTGCAGAATTCAATTGGCCATCATACAAAAGCTCAGCGTTGGTGGAGGTATGGGTGTGCCAAACTTTATTCATTATTTTGCGACTAATGTGGCCAATGCTCTTAAATTGTATCTGGATCCTGGACGCCCCCTCTGACTTGAGATGGAGGCTACACAAATTCTTCCTCATTTAATAAAAGAAGTGCTATGGTTGCCTCTGTCCCAACGGCCGCGGGTGGCGACCATGTTTCCGACTACCAAAGTCACTATTAAGGCTTGGGATGTCTTGTATAAAAAGATCAAACCTTTTACTACCTGGTCCAGGGCTGCTCCCTTGTCGGTGTTGCAATCTGCGTTACCTGATCTAGATGTGGAATATTGGATTTCCCATTTTGTCATACATATTAATGATTTATTTTTGTCTAATAAGTTTTTACCTTTTGATCAATTACAGACCAAGTTTGGTCTGGACACCTCCGATATCCTGATGTACAGACAGATGGTGGATTTACTTAGTGATCATTTTAATGTGTCTGATCAGGATGTGAATATACATAAAGTTATAATGTCATTATTGGAAAAATTGTATCATTAAGATCCTGGTCGGAAATGCACCATCTCGATGTGGTATACTTATTTTGCTAGGGAATCTTGTCCAAAATTGGACTATATGACAAAATGGGAAAACGAACTGAAAAAGAAATTTAAAGTGGAATAATGGCATGAGATTCTAATGGCATTACACGGTATTACATGGTCTGTGGCACTTTTGGAGTCTCATTACAAACTTATATACAGATGGTACCTGACTCCCTCTAGACTTCAAATTGCAACTATCTCAGACTAACGCATGCTGGAGGGAGTGCGGACAAGTATCATGTCTTTTGGTCTTGCCCTAAATTAAAACAGTATTGGGAAGATGTTCACACTCTAAACTCATCACTGATCAAATCCCCATTATAACACCATAATTGTGTCTCCTGAAGGGATTCACAGATGATTTTCCCAAAATTAAAATAATTATTTTAGTCCATGTCCTGTTTTCAGTTACTCTGGTCCTTCCTCGATATTGGAAAACCACTACTATTACTTCTATGACTGAGGCGTTGCATAATACTCTAAAAACCAAGAGATGTGAATTAGCCTTTAGACCACCTTCCCATACAGTTAATGTTCTGAAATATGAATGGGAATGGGATGTCAAGAATCAATATAAATTATGACGTATAACATCACCTGACCAGATAACAAAGTTATTTATATGATCTTATTTTAAGCACATTGTATGTATGTTATTTACATATATATTCATATTATATCACTATTCTTACTGTTATGGAAACAAATTTATCTATAATGAAAAACATTTGAAAATAAATTTCTGTCCCATTTTATTAATTAATGTGGATTCAAAACTATTATCTGCGATTATCGCGGACATAATACAATTAATATTGCCAGACATAGTACATGAAGACCATATAGGTTTTGTCCCCGGGAGACAGGCTTGTTTTTTTAATACAAAATAACTGACAAATGTGATGGAAACAGGGGAGAAAAAGAACATACCCCTTCTGACCCTGTTGGTAGACGCAGAAAAATAATTCAACAGGGTCGGATAGGGATACATGTTTAAAACATTCAAAGCATTTTGAATGGAAGGGTAATCAATGTATCATTATCCTTAAACAAGAGTAGTGGGGGTGGATATGTGCTTGGACTGGCTTAAATTAAACAACGGTACCCGTCAGAGCTGCCCAGTTTCGCTAATTCTATATATAATAATGTTGGAAATTATGGCAATTGAAATAAGATCTAATCAAAATAACAAAAGGCTTCCAATTAAATCAGGAGAATTACAACTGTGTTTCCCGTTTCATCTGTTCATCATCACATGAAAGAAATCTAATATTTCAGCATGGTTTCAAATTATAAAAGAAACGTGGACAAAACTGTTCTGCTCCTTTTTCCAGAATTAATGTCTCAAAAAAAAATATTCTTGGACAATACAACTTTACAGAGGTTAAAAATGTATTCAAATATTTAGGTATAATGGTAACTAAAGATATCAATAGAATTTTGGAAGTAAATTTTGTAAAAACCTTAAAAATTGCAAATTGAGTTGAGTGATCTTATACAAAAACATGTTTGGCCAGGTGAAAAAGGATAAGATAATAGCTAACTGTTGTAAGCTTGTACAAATGACAACAATTATAGAAAAGCCAGTAGCGATTAAGAAATGGGAAGAAGAACTAAATATTGTAATAAACTCTGGAGTGGTATGGAGCACTAATTAAAGTTAATAAACATATTCATAATCTCGTATTATCTGAAACCTAATTGAAAGTAGTAAATAGATGATATTTAGTCCCCACAAAAATGCATAAGATAGACCCTATTGTCTCTAATATATGCAGGAGATGCAAAGCATTCATGGGTAATTCTATACACGTGTGGTGGATTTTTTAAGGTGCAAAAGTTCTCTGGGAATAGGTTTTCAAATTTTTAATCAACTATAATAATATCAAAATACAGAGGTCTCCCCAAACCGCTCTGTTACATTTGTTCTGACCAACTATGAAGAAAGATCAACAATATATTACAATTCACTGTTTTATGGCAGCCACAAGTCAACTAGCTAGAAATTCGAAACAACAAACTAATGGTTGGAAAGACCAAATAATCCTCCAATTAAAAATGGAGAATGGTATTAGATGGCTGAACAATTCCTCATACAAAATTAGACTACTGAGGGAATCATGCCTCCAAAAATTGGTTACAATATTAGAAAGTAACCCTGTGTAATAAAATAGAAAATAAAAATTATGTATTTCAACGATTTGCTTATCTTTCTTTCTAAGGCTCATATATGTTTGGTGTATTTGTTTTGTCAGTATGCATAAGACGTATAGGTGGTGTATGGATATATATTTTCTTTCAATAAAGATTACAAATAAAAAAAAAATGATTAAAATAAACATACCTGAATGTTTCTTAATCCGTTTATCACAAAGTCTGTATTTGCAGGAGCCAGGAGGCACAGTAGAAAAAGATAACCTAGCGGAGCCATGCTGAACATGCCACTGATCTCACAAAGACACAAGATTCCCTGTCAATATAAAAGAAGAGGTTGATAAACTTCCGTTCAAAACTTTTCCCCAGTAAATAATTGCAATATGTCTTATTTACCTAAAGTAAATGTTTAACCCTTTAAGGACGTAGCCGATTGTACAAGTTCTGATCAAAATTGTTCAACCATAATTTACCTCTTTGATTTTATTATACATCATTTTGTTCAGGAAAAACAGGACTTTCATTTCATATCAAATATTTATATATAAAACATAATTTAATATTAATAAAATACAAAAAAAGTATGAGAAATTAAGAAATTTAGTTTTTTTCAAGTTCTGCATGTCATTTTAACTGTGAATGTCATAAAACTGTTACCTTTTACTGCAACAATATATATGTATTTTGTATTCAGCAATGTCTCACAATTATACCGTATCCCCCATGTACAGGTTTTATAGTGTTTTGGAAACTTACAGGGTCATATATAGACAAGGGTGTCCGCAGGGGGGGTAAGGGGAGGCACTTGCCCCCCCCCCCCACCCGGATTTTTCTGCTATTTTTCGTGTGAGATTGAAAATGCACTGCAATACCGGCACCGGCCAGTAGGTGGAGCTATGTGTGGAGAGAGACAGGGTTAGGAAGCTAAATCTTATCCCTGCTTCTCTCTGCTGACTGAAAACGCAGAGGAGCAGCACATGCAGCCAGCAGAGGCAGCCTATAGATCAGGGAAGTGAGGCATAGGGGGGCAGCCTTTAGATCAGGGAAGTGAGGCATGAGGGAGGAGCCTATAGATCAGGGAAGTGAGGCATGGGGGACTGCCTATAGATCAGAAAAGTGAGGGATTGGGGGCAGACTACAGTACAGGTAAGTGAGGAATGGGGGCAGCCTATAGATCAGGGAAGTGAGGCATGGGGGGCAGCCTATAGATCAGGGAAGTGAGGCATGGGGCAGCCTATAGATCAGGGAAGTAAGCCATGGGGGCAGCCTTTAGATCAGGGAAGTAAGCCATGGGGGCAGCCTATAGATCAGGGAAGTGAGGCATGGGGGGCAGCCTACAGATCAGGGAAGTGAGGCATGGGGCCAGCCTATAGATCAGGGAAGTGAGGCATGGGGGTCAGCCTACAGATCAGGGAAGTAAGGGAGGGGGAAGGGGAGAGACAATCTGTAAACTTGGTAAGTGAGAGATGGGGGGATGCAGCATACAGATCAGGTAAGTGAGAGATGGGGGGGATCCACCTACAGATCAGGTAAGTGAGGGATGGGGGGAAAGACAGCCTATATATCAGGTAAGTGAGGGATGGGGGTGAGGCAGCTTATAGATCAGGTAAGGGAGGGTTGGGGGAGACAGCCTACAGGAAGGATCAGCAAGGAGCAGGAAGGTAAAGCAGCACAAAGGTAAAGTAGAAGGAGCAGAAAGGGTCAGCAAGGAGCCCGAAATGACAGCAAGGAGCAGGATGGGACAAAAGGAGCAGAAACATAAAGTAGGAGAAGGAGCAGAAATTAGCAGGAAGGGGCAGCAAGGATCAGGAAGGGTCTGCAAGGAGTAGGAAGGGGCAGCAAGGAGCAGAAAGGGTCTTCAAGGGGCAGGAAGGGTCTGCATGGAGAAGGAAGGGTCTGCATGGAGAAGGAAGGGTCTGCAAAGAGCAGAAAGGGACAGAAGGAGCACAAAGTTAAAGGAGCAGAAAGAATCAGAAGAAGCACAATGGTAAAGTAGGAGAAGGAGCAGAACAGGTTAGCAAGGAGCAGAAAGGGACAGCAAAGAGCACACAGGTAAAGTAGGAGAAGGAGCAGAGGGGCACAACATAAGCAGAAAGTAGCAGAAAGGTAAAAGAACAGAAGGAGCCAAGGAGGAAACATAGAAACATAGAATGTGACGGCAGATAAGAACCATTCGGCCCATCTTGTCTGCCCAGTTTTCTAAATACTTTCATTAGTCCCTGGCCTTATCTTATAATTAGGGTAGCCTTATGCCTATCCCACGCATGCTTAAACAACTTTACTGTGTTAACTGTAACCGTGGGCGGTTCCCTTATTTACCTCTATAATGTCTTAAAGCATAGAACTTAGCAGGGCTAACCATACAGATATCTTAGCCATAATGTTATATAGTTAGTAAGAGATCCTCTATTTAACATATGTAAATAATTGAGAATACAATATAAAATAAGGATTGTCTTGGAAGCAATAGTTTTGTCTTTTTAGATATTTATTATATAAAAATATAGACATATAAAATCCATTATAGCAGAGTTTATAAGATGAAATTAAATGCTTGCAAATATCATTAATAACATAACCTCCTGAACATGTCATCATGTCAGCCTCTCAGTCATTTTAGGATGGAGCAGCGTCTGTCTCCAAGTCTCTCCTCTGTGTGTTAACATTTAAAAGTACACTTATTTATACCTTAAGTGTCGTCATTTTAGAGTCACCATAGTTCATATATGAAAAAGTAACTTGTCTACTTTAAATCAATTTAGGACCTCCCTTAATTTGGCAAAGATACAAGGCAATAACTAAAGGCTGCATACGTCATGGAAATTTTCCTGACTTAGTTCAAGATGGCATCTTAAAGTCTGAATAGCTTATCTGTTGTTTATACTAAGACGTAAATGCACAGTCGTGGGAGATTCCCGGATTTGGGGAAGTTCCATTAACTTGGGGTTACCACAGTATATTGTGTACTGAAAGAGTCGTAGTATAGCCTTGAAGCTTGTTTATGCATTATTGTTATTGTAATTCGTCTGGGACAAAATAGCGCAAACATATTATGCACTGAGGTTATTGCTTAAAGAAACATCTATGAAAAACAATATGTTCCATTTCTAACACCTTGTCAATTTGCAATATCTCTTAAAGACAAAGTACACAGTTTAAGAAATACAACATTTCATTCTAAAACTTGTAATATTTGCATTTGCCCATTTGCCAACAGCTGGAAGGCTATTCCATGCATTCACTACCCTCTCAGTAAAGTACCGTATATACTCGAGTATAAGCCGACCCGAATATAAGCCGAGGCCCCTAATTTTATCCCAAAAAACTGGGAAAACTTATTGACTCGAGTATAAGACTAGGGTGGGAAATGCAGCAGCTACTGGTAAATTTCTAAATAAAATTAGATCCTAAAAAAAATATATTAATTGAATATTTATTTATATTACATAATATGTGTATAATGAATGCAGTGTGTGCGTATGTGTGTGTGTATGAGTGCAGCGTGTGTGTATGAGTGCAGCGTGTGTGTGCATGAGTGCAGTGTGTGTGTGCATGAATGCAGTGTGTGTGTGCATGAATGCAGTGTGTGAATGCAGTGTGTGCAGGGCCGGTGCAAGGATATTTGCCGCCGTAGGCAAAAAATTTTTTGCCGCCCCCTCCCCCCCCCATATGTCCTGACTTCCCCTCCTCCTCCCTCAGTGGTCCTTACCTCCCCACCCCCGTGTTCCTTCACTCCCCCCCCCCAGTGGTCCTGACTCACCCCTCCCCTAGTGGTCCTTACCCTCCCCTCCCCTAGTGGTCCTTACTTCCCCCTCCCCTCCCATAGTGGTCCTTATCCCACCCCCTCCCTCCCATAGTGGTCCTTATACCCCCCTCCCTCCAATAGTGGTCCTTATCCCCCCCCTCCCTCCCATAGTGGTCCTTATCCCCCCTCCCTCCCATAGTGGTCCTTATACCCCCCTCCCTCCCATAGTGGTCCTTATACCCCCCTCCCTCCCATAGTGGTCCTTATCCCCCCCCCTCCCTCCCATAGTGGTCCTTACCCCCCCCCCTCCCTCCCATAGTGGTCCTTATACCCCCCTCCCTCCCATAGCGGTCCTTATACCCCCCCCCATCCCTCCCATAGCGGTCCTTATACCCCCCCTCCCTCCCATAGCGGTCCTTATACCCCCCTCTCTCCCATAGTGGTCCTTAACCCACCCCCTCCCTCCCATAGTGGTCCTTATACCCCCCCCCCCTCCCATAGTGGTCCTTATACCCCTTTTATTTTTTTATTATTAATTTTATTTTTATTTTATTTCTTATTTTATTTATTTTTTTTTTTTCGTCCCCCCTCCCTGCTTGATACATGGCAGGGAGGGGGGCTCTCCTTCCCTGGTGGTCCAGTGGCAGTTCAGTGGGGGGGAGAGGGGGGCTGGCAGAGCTGTACTTACCTGTTCTGCAGCTCCTGTCAGCTCCCTCCTCCTCCGCGCGGTCTGTGCAGCTCCCTCTGTCAGCTCACAGTGTAAGTCTCGCGAGAGCCGCGGCTCTCGCGAGACTTACACTGGGAGCTGACCGAGGTGCTGAACGGACGGCGCGGAGGAGGAGAGAGCTGACAGGAGCTGCAGGAAAGGTAAGTACAGCTCTGCCAGCCCCCCTCTCCCCCCAGTCTGTATTATGGCAATGCAAATTGCCATAATACAGACTCTGACTCGAGTATAAGCCGAGTTGGGGTTTTTCAGCCCAAAAAATGGGCTGAAAAACTCGGCTTATACTCGAGTATATACGGTAATACTTCCTGATATTATTTTTAAACCTTTGTCCCTCTAATTTAAGACTATGTCCTCTAGTTGTGGTAGTTTTTCTTCTTTTAAATATAGTCTCCTCCTTTACTGTGTTGATTCCCTTTATGTATTTAAATGTTTCTATCATATCCCCCCTGTCTCGTCTTTCCTCCAAGCTATACATGTTAAGATCCTTTAGCCTTTCCATGAACCAGTTTAGTAGCCCTTCTTTGAACTCTCTCTAAGGTATCAATATCCTTCTGAAGATATGGTCTCCAGTACTGTGTACAGTACTCCAAGTGAGGTCTCACCAGTGTTCTGTACAATGGCATGAGCACTTCCCTCTTTCTACTGCTAATACCTCTACCTATACAACCAAGCATTCTGCTAGCATTTCCTGCTGCTCTATTACATTGTCTGCCTACCTTTAAGTCATCAGAAATAATCACCCCTAAATCCCTTTCCTCAGATGTTGAGGTTAGGACTCTATCAAATATTCTGTACTCTGCCCTTGGGTTTTTATGTCCAAGATGCATTATCTTGCACTTATCCACATTAAATGTCAGTTGCCACAACTCTGACCATTTTTCTAGTTTACCTAAATCACTTGCCATTTGGCTTATCCCTCCTGGAGCATCAACCCTGTTACATATCTTAGTATCATCCGCAAAAAGACACACCTTACCATCAAGACCTTCTGCAATATCACTAATAAAAATATTAAAGAGAATGGGTCCAAGTACAGATACCTGAGCAACCCCACTGGAGAGAAGACAATGTCAGAAGAAAAAGAAGACTGGATCAAATTAAGGAGAAGAAAAGGAGATTGGAGCAGGAAGGACAAGTGAAGTGAACCCTCCACTTTATTCTGGACACCACATCATAAGGCTTTGTTACCAGGGCCTGGCAGGGAAACTTTGAACCTTCTCATCTCCCCAGGTAAAAAAAATAAATCAGGAGGGGCGGGGCCTGACTGGCAGGCTGAGCGGACGCATGCAGGGCGAGCTCCTGACCAAAGCCTGCAAATTAAGCCTTTTCCCGCATGCTACCTCAGCCGTACTAGCGCACAAACAGCTCAAGAGCACCCGGAGGACCCGGGAGACTCCAACGGTACCAATCTTGACGTTGTCCTGACCCGGTACACCGGACCTCGGCCTCTTGTGGCCCACAAGCCTGACTGGCGTCGGAGGGACGTCCGCTCTCCAGATGCCACATCTTGTACCTCACAGCAGCACTCCCCCGCCTTCCCCCCTCTGGACCGGGGGGGTCATCCCGGTCTCAGGAGACCACGCATCGCTCCTCCACAGCGGCAAAAGCTACTGCACGCGAGTGCCCACGCGGCTCCCAAAATGGCGGCGCCCACAGCCGAAACCCTCCTTGCCTCGACCCTGAGCAAGCTGGATGACATACTTGCCAAATTCTGGGCGAACCGATATCAGAGACTCACACACCTCAAAGCTCCTCGCTCCCCTTGACGAAAAGAAAACTGAGGCACCGGAAAACCCGGATACCTGCAAGGTGGGGGCCCAAGAACCGAGGTACATCTAAGCACCTGGGGCCCAACACCCTGAGGGTAAAACCGGCAGCCAACTGGGACCTAGCCAAGATACAGACACTGGGGACCTTGAATAGCCGACCTCCACAAAATAGCTCCAGCCACGCAGATGGACCGCTTGAATGCCTACGCAACACGTGCCACTCCATGGGGAATATGCACCCGACAACCCAGCAAGCTCCCTGTAAATCGGGAATCGGATGAAAGGGCAAGAAACTCAAGGAGGCATTTGCATGTCTCGCTCACCAAGCGGTGGACTCCTGTATTTAGCACAGAAGCAGCCCACTCAAGATTAAGACAGCTCCCTTTGTTTGTTTATTTTTATTTCGCCTAGCATAGCACAATTAAAATTCACAGCATAGACCAGACATGCTGCACTAAATGCATAACACTGTACAATCAGATACAAAGATAAAAGTGTTTAGCTATGATCTGTAATGCAATGTCCTAGCCTGACCGTTAACCTTAATGTGACTAATAGGTGAAACATATCTGTGAATCAAACTACTGCTTTCCTTTGTTTTTATAAGCACAAGTTATTACCCTGTTTATATTACTACCTGTAAAAAAAAAAAAAAGTGCAATGTCATTAATGCCATGTGATTAAGCGTGTATGCAAACCCAATTGCACCAGCTATTGTGGCAGCGCACATCCGCATGTTAAACTTATGCACAAACAAAATAAAGAATTAAAAAAATAAATAAATCAGTGTTAATATGTTCACTTATATTTACTGAGTGTCAGGAAGCACAAAGTGCCGCTGGGTAGGGGTGTCCCTGATTGGCTAGAACGGTCAGCTGGCACTCTAAGCCAATCAGTAGCTCCCCATTCATAAAAAAGTAAAACATTTTTATGAACCGGGAACTAGCGATTGGCTTAGAGCGTCAACTGACCACTCTAGGCAATCAGCGGCACCCATGCCTGAAGTCAATCTGCACTTCCTGACACTCCGTTTCAGAAGCCGAATACCACTGAGCGACCTGGAGATCTGGAGATGGAGGAAGCCTTTGGGGTTAAACCATTTGAGAGCGGTTTAACCCCTTAAAGGAAAGAGAGCGCCCAGGGGCTTACTTGCATCATAGTATTTTCATTTAGATTAAGTTGTGATGGTGCCAAGAATGTTCCTTTAATTTGCTTAAAGGAACAATATAGTGTCAGGAATACAAACATGTATTCCTGACACCATAGTTGTGAAAACGCTATTCACCCTGGCTTTATGTGATCATTACTATGCCCCTTCCCTTTCATGACACTGTCAAAAAGGGACCAAGCATGAATGTCATTACAATTTTACCTCCCCGGAAAAATTCCTGCGAACGCCCATGTATATAGGGCTTTCCATTTTTTCACATTGAAATTTGCCAGATTGGTTTGCGGGGCCTATGTTGCCTTTGAGACCATATGGCAGCCCAGGAATGAAAACTAACCCCATCATGGCAGACTATTTGTAAAAGTAGACAACCAGGGCACTCTTTTTTAGTAGCCACTTAGTCACAAACCCTGGCTAACTTTAGTGTTTGTTTTTTTGCATTGTTTATATAAAAAAACTGCCTTTTCACTAATTATATCATCAGCATTGTATATTTGAATGCTCTAAAACACTCATATTTGTGTTCAGCGATGTCTCCTGAGTACAACAGTACCTCCTATGTCCAGGTTTTATGGTGTTTTGGAAAGTAACAGGGTCAACTAAGGTTTAAGGTTTTACACATTGATATTGGCCAGCTTGAATTTAGTTGCCATTGAGACTGTATGGCAGCTCAGGAATGAGAATTACCCCCATCATGGCATACCATTTGCAAAAGTAGATTACCCAAGATATTTAAAATGGGTTATGTCCAGTCTATTTTAGTAGCCACTTAGTCACAAACCCTGACCAAAGTTAGCGTTTATATTCATTTTTTGCATTTTTCACACAACAAAACTACACTTTCACTTATGATATCATTGCCATGATACATTTTTCTGTTTTAAAACACTCGTATTTGTATTCAGTGAAGTCTCCCGAGTAGAATAGTACCCCCTATGTAGAGGTTTTATTGTGTTTTTGGAAAGTTACAGTATCAATATAGGGATTGCCCATTTCAGTTTGCCAGATTAGTTTGCTGGGAATAATTTACCTTTCAGATGATATGGCAGCCTTGGTATGAGAGTAGGCCCCAATATGGGATGCCATTTGCAAAAATATACAACCCAGGGTATTCAAGATGGAATATGTTCAGTCTTTTTTAGTAGCCACTGATTCACAAACTCTGGCAAAGTTACCGCTCACGTTTTTTATTTTTTTTGCATTTTCCACACAAAAACTGCACTTTTACTAACAATATCATTGTCATAATAGATTTTAATGTTTGTGTTCAGTGGGTTTGGCACTCACATTCCTGTCCTGTGCTTGCCTCAGTGCTATTTCGTGCCCCAATGCAACGTCCCAGAGAAATGCACTATGCATTTTTTTATATATATATATATATATATATATATATATATATATATATATATATATATATATATAAATGCATAGTGCATTTCTCTGGGACATTGTATTGGGTATTGGGTAGTTGTGGGTCTCGGCTTGGGTCTTAACTTGGATCCCCTTTATAAGGGTGGCCTATCTTCTCCCACTTTACCGTCGTTGGTCTGGCGAGTGACTTGTATATTTCAGATTTGCTTGCAATTTTGCTGTCTCATCACTTACATATTCCTGGTTCCTGGCTCTGGTGTTCCTCCATACACCTCATTGCTCAACGCTTCCCGACCGTTGCAGATCCGCGACCCTCAAAACCGTGGTGCCCACACCGTGGTGCCCCTGTCGCACTCGTTTACCGTCATCATGCTGTGGGTCCATGTATTTCTCATGCCTAGTTCGCAGGCATCCGGCGAGGTTCGGCTGGATGGCTGCGTACTCACGCACGCTGTGTGTCAGTCCGTGGCAGGAGGGTTTGTTACCTCCATACGCATGAATGCCTGCACCCCCCCTCCATTCGGCTCCTTTTCTGCAGACTGATGCTTGTTCGTGCAACCACTCGCACTGCGAGTTCTGTCCGCGGGAACGGCTGTCAGTCCTGGTCAATGGCTGTGTACTGGCGTGGGCAGGTCGCACATTTCTCCCCTGGTCAATCCTATTTCTTAATTCATTCCCTGTATGCCGACTGACAGGTTGTGGAGTGCTCTGGTGAGGAGTGCTCCGGCTGGTTATGTTTGATACTGCCTTAGAATTTCCAGTGCGTGAGCCTGCTCTGGTATGGAGCATTTGGGTGAAATGATCCCCACCTATGGATTTGATGGATATCCAGGGAGCCCGGTGAGAATAAAAACTGAAACCCCAAGAGCTGGATACTTACTTAAAAAAAGTACTTTATTTAAAACAATAAAAGTGATTTTAAAAAAATGGGTAATAACAAAATAAACTATAAATATAAAGCAGTCCAAAGTGGAATTGAAAGTCCAGAAACCTCACTTGACATGTTTCACTGCAGTTTTCTCAAAAGTTTTAATTTTTTTATTTTTTAGAATCATTCCACCCACGTGCTTCTAGAATACTTACCTGTATAATATGTTCATTTTATAATTGGACTACACCATTGGTTTTCCTATCTGTGCTTCCCTCCACATATATTACTGACTGCTGCTCATGGACGAGGACCAGGATTGTTCAGTCCTGGCGTGCAATATTAGAGCTAATTGAAGCCATGGAAAGTGTGTGTTTTATTGGCACTGTCTTTATATCTACTGCATTTCTTACAGTATTACACTATTGTACATTTCTTTGTTAAAGATACGTCTCACAATTATACTCCTCCGTTTTTAATTAGTAAGCGCAGCTCACCATTTGTTTGTAATAATGTATGCAGATGTCCGACCGTAATTCACTATTTGAATCCTTGGGAACTCCGGTCTCCCCTTAAAAAAAAAACAACTAAAAAAACAAAAACGGAAGGCATGGACACCGTTATCCGTTTTCTGGGGATTCAACTCAATTCAGTCCACATGCACCCGGTCTTCCCCGCAACAAGATCGAGCGCTCCCTTGCGAGCATCGAGTTATGCTTACATCTGGGTTCTTGCAACCGGAGAGGACTTCAGTCCCTGCTGGGGTCGCTCAATTTTGCCATGAGAATAATTCCAGAGGGCAGATCTTTAATTTCACGGTTGCTAGCCTTTTTTCCAAACCTCCACTCTGACGACTCACGCACCACGATTGAAGAACACGGGACTGACGATTTATGGATGTGGCACACTTTCCTCACTTCTTGGCATGGGCATGCCATGTTCAGCCCCCCTATTTCCTACTCCTCGCCCGCCCTCTGGACTAATGCAGCGGCCAGCACTGGCTTTGCGGCCATCTGGGGTGACAAATGGCTCTGGGGCCCGTGGCCTAGGGAGTCTAGGTCCCTGCCCTGACTTCTCTACTATGTTGGCCTTGTTTGAACTGTACCCTATTGTGGCCGCTGCTATTGCATGGGGGTCATATTGGGCTGGTCGCTCCGTAAGATGCCATTCTGACAACCTGGCCACTTTCCACATCGTCATTAGGGGCCGGTCCTCCTCCCTAGTCATTCTGAGGTTTTTGAAGAGACTCACATAGGTGGCGGCCAGCAGACGTTTTTTTATCACTTGTATTCACATCCCAGGGGTCACAAACGTTGCTACTGACTGCTTCTCTCATTTTCACTTCCAGGCTTTCCTCCAGGCTCTACCCACTGCTTCCAGCATGGCTACCCCCTCCACTCCATTCTGGGAAATGCACCTGGATTGACTACGCTGTTGACCCAGGCTCGCACTCTATCCCACTTGGCACTTTGTCAGCTCCAGAAAAACCTATGATAGGGAATTCAAATTTTTACCAGATTTGTGGCGGAATTTCAGGTTCGGGACACTTTTGCTTTGGAGACCATGTTGGGGTTCACTTCCTTTTGCCACTTTAATTTAAAGTTATCTTTTAACACTATCAAATTGTATTTAACGGGCATACAACACCACATGGTGTTACAACACCCCAACAAAACCAGTTTCCTTTCATCTTACCAGATAAAGACACTGCTGGAGGCAACCCAACAGACACAAACATACCTACCCCCTAAAAGATTACCCATCCACAACAAACTCTTCCAGTCATTATACGACCTGTTAGATACTGCACCATTCAAACATACAACCAACATGGTAATTAAAACAGCCACCTACCTGGCCTTTTACGGATTCCTACATCCAGGGGAATTTACCTCGAGCAATATCGCCACCACAAACTACCTTAAAATAGCAGATATTTACAAATCCAGAGACCATTATATTATGTCTCTTTACCATTCCAAAACCAGCCAAAGGGGACGCACTGTTGACATACCCCTTTTCCCTAGCTACAACAAATGGTGTTCGGTTAAAGTTTTGGATGCATACTTCGATACCTGTCACAAACAACCGCATCAACCACTATTAGAGCTATATGGTTACACTCCTACCTCCCCTAAATTCATGCTCCATGTCCGTTTGCTCATAACCAGACTGGGCCTAAATGCAAATCATTACTCAGGACATTCCTTCCACATAGGGGCAGCATAAGCTTTTACCTTAGGCAGGATATCTGGTGCTAAATGCAAGACAACCATATTCTGTTGAAAATTAGTGAATGGGGGTTCACAGGACAAAGCCTGGAGTCCACACATTTTCCTTGCTGAGGTACCAGCCATCAGCAATAAAACTTTCTGTGCTACCACCTGCTAGAGGTACGAATGATGGTTTAGTCAAATCCCGTGAAACCAGTGTTACGTCACTGTCATGGGTGGCGATCCGAAGACCGGGACCCCTGTGTGCCTGATGTAGATGATAGGAGTTTCATCGTGGAAGTGGATAATTAGGGTCTGGTGCTGGGTAACCACATGCCCCCTGGTGTTGAGCACCAGCGTTTGTGCGGCCACTTACCAGAACCCTGATGCAGCTTATAAGGAAGCCAGGAGCTAGATGTTATGCTGATTTGTATCCATTACTAGAAACAAGGTAAGACTAGAATAGGCACCAAACAAGAAAACAAGACAAAACTAGAAGAACCCAGAACCGGAGAAGGATAAAAAGCAGAACCCAGAACATGTACACAATACATAAGGGAAACATTAACAGAAAATGCAGGGCAGGAATGTACATGGACTGGGAATACAAAATAAAACAAGACAAGAGATATAAGGCAAAACAAGAGGAGACATAACTAAGTACTATATATGTAAAACATTGGAGATTTAGACATACATAAATGGCCAAGATGAATGCAGCCCACCACTGTGCCAAAGTACTCCAATTACGGTGGGTCCTAACTGCCTAGATATGCATGACTAAATAAACAATAAAACACACACAGTACTTACCTGCAAAGAAAAGGACAGAGGGAATTAAATCACTGCCTGCAGGAACAGACTGAAACAAAAGGATTAATGGCAAAGGAACCGGTGTGGCAACATAAAACAAACATTTAAAGGAATCCAAGAGACTAGAACAGAATAAAGGACTGAACCCAGAAAACCCAGCATAAAGAAAACCAGACAGAATAGAAAACCAGAAAAACTAAACAAGAATTGTAAAAGAGTACAGGATACCAGAAGCCATGGCCAGAAATTATCCGCAACAGGAACAGGACGTGACACTTACAAGAAGCAAAGCACCAAGAGCTCCAATGTTCAATGGGCACCCATCAATGTGGAAAGTGCAGATATGTGCTCCTCTAGAGTGAGTATTATAACTCAGAGCCTTCCTAGGCCTGATTGAGGAGTAATTCAAACATCTAATCTTGAGACCAACAGACAAATGCATGCCAAGATTTTTAAAGTATTTATAGGACTGCAAGAAGATCTCAATGATCGTCTCAGGGATGCCTATACATATAGAGACTCCTGCATCAACACCAGAACTTGAGGATCTTGGTGTGTCAAGGGACCTTGTATTAGGTCTGAATGTACTGGAATTTCCCTTGAAGGTTCCAGATTCATCTTACTCATCATAGGAATTTAGAGTTGACGTGGCCTTCCACTGTCTCCTTTTGAAATAACTTGAAGAAAGTTGAAAACAGGAAAAATATGTACATCAAATTCCAAATTTGTCCATAAATAAAGGGAGCAAAATGCTCACATCCTAAGGGCTGTAGGACAGTAAAAAAGACTGAGGACCTTAGGAATGGAGCCTCCTGTTAAAGCCTTTGGTGTTTTTTCTGTCCTACCAGCTATAAGGGGCGGAGCTAACCCATGATGTATATGCTGCCATGATTAGCCAGGAGATATATATATATTTATATATATATATATATATATATATATATATATATATATTCAAATAATAGTAAGTTTGGCACTCTTCCTATAAGTATAGACAAAATGTTTCCGCAAGGGTGCAAACCTGCGAACGATCAACATTTCAACCTATTCAGGTGTTTCTCAAGATCAAATGTGGAAACCCTTGCAGTAGTGAGAGCACTGTTAAAGGGACTCTATAGTCTACATATAAAAGCAAGAAAGACAGGTCCCCCAGCCTTCCTTCTTGCTTTTATATGAACTTACATTTAATTAAAAAAAATTCGAGGTGTTTTTATATTAAAAACTTACCTCCGTTCCAGCGCCGAGCTCCCAGCCAGGCCGCGCCCCCTTTTTCGTCAAAATGCCGAAATCGCGGGGCCCAATAGGACGCTTCTCTGAGAGAAGCGTCAGGGCGATGTGGTGCGCATGCGCGGCTTCGCGCTGCACCAATCGCGTTCTTCATAGAGCGGCATTGACAGCCGCCCTATGAAGAACCTGAGCGCTTTACCGCGCATGTGCGCGGAATGCGCGTTCGCGAGCTGAGCTGTCTGACTGACAGCTCAGCTCGCTTTCTAAAACTATATCAATAAGGGGGGACCTACTGTCCCCCCCCCGGCCCCCACCCCTGAGCGGTGGGTGGGGGCCCTAAAATTATCAATAAGGGGGGGGGACCTACTGTCCCCCCCCGGCCCCCACCCCTGAGCGGTGGGTGGGGGCCCTAAAATTCACAATAGGGGGGGACCTACTGCCACCCCCCCCGGCCCCCACCCCTGTGCGGCAGGTGGGGGCCCTAAAATAAAAAATAAGGGGGGGACCTACTGTCCCCCCCCGGCCCCCACCCCTGAGCGGTGGGTGGGGGCCCTAAAATTCACAATAGGGAGGGGACCTACTGTCCCCCCCCGGCCCCCACCCCTGTGCGTCGGGTGGGGGCCCTAAAATTCACAATAAGGGGGGGGGGCTACTGCCCCCCCCCGGCCCCCACCCCTGAGCGGTGGGTGGGGGTCCTAAAATTCACAATAGGGGGGGGACCTACTGTCCCCCCCCGGCCCCCACCCATGTGCGGCGGGTGGGGGCCCTAAAATTCACAATAAGGGGGGGGACCTACTGCCCCCCCCCGGCCCCCACCCCTGAGCGGTGGGTGGGGGCCCTAAAATTATCAATAGGGGGGGGACCTATTGTCCCCCCCCGGCCCCCACCCCTGTGCGGCGGGTGGGGGCCCTAAAATTCACAATAAGGGGGGGGACCTACTGCCCCCCCCGGCCCCCACCCCTGAGCGGTGGGTGGGGGCCCTAAAATTATCAATAGGGGGGGACCTATTGTCCCCCCCGGCCCCCACCCCTGAGCGGTGGGTGGGGGCCCTAAATACAAAGGGGGTGGGGACCCTAGTTAACCCTCTCCCCCCCCCCAAAAAAAAAATAATATCTCCCTACCTACCCCCCTCACCCTAAAAATAATGAGTGGGGACCCTTTAACTAAAAACCTGTAAAGAAAAAAAATAAGATAAAAACAACTTACCATTCGATGTTTTCTTTCTTCTAAAATCTTCTTTCTTCAGCCCCAAAAAAGGCCAAATAAAAATCCATAATAACCGACGCAATAAAAAAAAAAAAAAAAAACCCGAGCGCAAAAAAAATAATCCATCTTCACCCATGGAGGGCTCCGCGCAGACTGAGCTCCGCAATGCGGGGGTAGGCTTATAAAGCCTTGCCCCGCCCTGCAATTAGGCTAAGAACACTCTGATTGGTGGGTTTAAGCCAATCAGAGTGCTCTTTGTCATTTTACAAGCGTGGGAAAATTCCAAAGAACTTTCCCACGCTTGCAAAATGACAAAGAGCAATGTGATTGGATGGCTTGAAATCCATCCAATCACAGTGCTCTTTGTCATTTTACAAGCGTGGGAAAGTTCTTTGGAATTTTCCCACGCTTGTAAAATGACACAGAGCACTGTGATTGGATGGATTTCAAGCCATCCAATCACATTGCTCTGTGTCATTTTACAAGCGTGGGAAAATTCCAAAGAACTTTCCCACGCTTGTAAAATGACAAAGAGCACTGTGATTGGATGGCTTGAAATCCATCCAATCACAGTGCTCTGTGTCATTTTACAAGCGTGGGAAAATTCCAAAGAACTTTCCCACGCTTGTAAAATGACAAAGAGCACTGTGATTGGATGGCTTGAAATCCATCCAATCACAGTGCTCTTTGTAATTTTACAAGCGTGGGAAAGTTCTTTGGAATTTTCCCACGCTTGTAAAATGACACAGAGCACTGCGATTGGATGGATTTCAAGCCATCCAATCACATTGCTCTGTGTCATTTTACAAGCGTGGGAAAATTCCAAAGAACTTTCCCACGCTTGTAAAAGGACAAAGAGCACTGTGATTGGATGGCTTGAAATCCATCCAATCACAGTGCTCTGTGTCATTTTACAAGCATGGGAAAATTCCAAAGAACTTTCCCACGCTTGTAAAATGACAAAGAGCACTCTGATTGGCTTAAACCCACCAATCAGAGTGTTCTTAGCCTAATTGCAGGGCGGGGCAAGGCTTTATAAGCCTTCCCCCGCCCTGCGGAGCTCAGTCTGCGCGGAGCCCTCCATGGGTGAAGATGGATTTTTTTTTTTTGCGCTCGGGTTTTTTTTTTTTTTTTTTATTGCGTCGGTTATTATGGCTTTTTATTTGGCCTTTTTTGGGGCTGAAGAAAGAAGATTTTAGAAGAAAGAAAACAATGAAAGGTAAGTTGTTTTTATCTTATTTTTTTTTCTTTACAGGTTTTTAGTTAAAGGGTCCCCCCTCATTATTTTTAGGGTGAGGGGGGTAGGTAGGGAGATAAGTTTTTTTTTGGGGGGGGAGGGTTAACTAGGGTCCCCCCACCCACCGCTCAGGGGTGGGGGCCAGGGGGGACAATAGGTCCCCCCCTTATTGATAATTTTAGGGCCCCCACCCGCCGCACAGGGGTAGGGGCCGGGGGGGGGCAGTATGTCCCCCCCCCTTATTCATTATTTTAGGGCCCCCACCCGCCGCACAGGGGAGGGGGCCGGGGGGGACAATAGGTCCCCCCTTATTGATAATTTTAGGGCCCCCACCCGCCGCTCAGGGGTGGGGGCCGGGCGGGACAATAGGTCCCCCCTTATTGATAATTTTAGGGCCCCCACCCGCCGCACAGGGGTGGGGGCCGGGGGGGCAGTATGTCCCCCCCTTATTTATTATTTTAGGGCCCCCACCCGCCGCACAGGGGTGGGGGCCGGGGGGGACAATAGGTCCCCCCTTATTGATAATTTTAGGGCCCCCACCCGCCGCTCAGGGGTGGGGGCCGGGGGGGACAATAGGTCCCCCCTTATTGATAATTTTAGGGCCCCCACCCGCCACACAGGGGTGGGGGCCGGGGGGGGGCAGTATGTCCCCCCCCCTTATTTATTATTTTAGGGCCCCCACCCGCCGCACAGGGGTGGGGGCCGGGGGGGACAATAGGTCCCCCCTTATTGATAATTTTAGGGCCCCCACCCGCCGCACAGGGGTGCCCCCCTTATTTTTAGGGCCCCCACCCACCGCTCAGGGGTGGGGGCCGGGGGGGGGAGGAGAGTAGGTCCCCCCCCCCTTCAACCACTATTGTGGCCAGACAGCATCCCTGTGGGTTCGGGCTTCAGCTGTCAGCTGAAGCCACGCCCACAGCAGTGCTGACAGGCTGTCAGCACACAAAGCGCGTTCACAGTGCTTTGTGTGCTGATAGCCCGTCTGATGCATTCATCCAGAATGCATCGGACGAGAGGCCTTTTTAGGGCCTCTGAACTCGGAAGTTCCTCTGGTGGCCGTCTGATTGACTGCAACAAGAGGTGTTCCAAGCTTCCAATGTAAACACTGCATTTTCTCAGAAAATACAGTGCTTACAAGAAAAAGGCTCCGGGTAGCTGTAGCACTCACCTAAACAACCTCATTAAGCTGAAGTTGTTCAGGTGACTATAGTGTCCCTTTAAAGTGAGATTTCTGTTGGAAAAGCAAGTCTTATGGCTTGACCAGTGACGTATTAGCCGCGAGGCAAACAAGGCATTTGCCTTGGGCGACATTTCCCAGGGGGCGGCAAAAAAAAGCCGCCCCCAAATGCCCAGGGTAAATGTCTTGTTAGCCTTGCGGCTAACTAAAAATCTGGGCGGGCAGCGCTGGCGAGGGAGCACTGATTAGTGAGCTCTCTGCTCAGCTCCCTCGCGCGCCGCATAGTGATCCCGGGAGACGGAATATGATGTTATATTCCGGCTCCCGGCATCACTCTGCGGCGCAAGAGGGAGCTGGGCAGAGAGATCAGTAATCAGTGCTCCCTCGCCATCGCAGCCTGCCGGCCCGCCCAGCAGCCCAGCAGCCCAGAAGCCACTGGACCCCCAGCATTCCCAAAGGTAAGGAGGCTGGGGGGGTTGAATTAAAAAAAAAGTGAGTGTGTTAAGGTGAGTGAGTGAGTGTGTGTCTGTTAGTGTGTGTGTGTTAGTGTGTGTTAGTGTGTGTGTGTCTGTTAGTGAGTGTGTGTGTGTCTGTTAGTGTGTGTGTGTGTGTGTGTGTGTGAGTGTGTGTCTGTTAGTGTGTGTGAGTGTGTGCGTGTGAGTGTGTGTATGTCAGGGAGTGTGTCTGTTAGGGAGTGTGTTACTATGTGTGTGTCTGTTAGTGAGAGTGTATGCGTGTCTGTTAGTGAATGTGTGTTTCTGCTAGTGACTGTATGTGTCTGTTAGTGAGTGTGTATGTCTGTTAGCTAGTGTATGCGTGTCTGTCAGTGAATGTGTGTGTATTTAGAAGGTGGGGTAGAGGGGAGAGGGGGGGGGGGCTTCTGAGTTTTGTCATGCCTAAGGCAGCACAAAACCAGGATACACCACTGGGCTTGACTGGTGTGTGTATTTGTGTTTAGCAATGTATTAACTATCCACTTACTTCAGGTGTTGTGGCCCCAGCCTGCGCGGTAGAACCAATGGGGCTGTATGTTTAAGGCCACCCAATGGAAATTAATTTCCAAGGGGCCCGGTCAGCACTGTGGCACTTTAACAGCGCGACCATTCACCCTGTGATGACATCAGAGCTGGGAAGAAGTGACTACCCGGTCACTTTCTCCTAGCAATCACCTGGAACTGTGCAGGAGGAAGGAGAGGAGGGAGTCAGAGTGGGGGCTGAGCCACTGGACCCCAGGGAATGTCACCTTCCTGCACCTAAAAGGTAGGAAACAGGAGGGTGACTAAAACATTTTGTATATGTCTGTGTTTGTTTGTATGTATGTATGTATGTATGTATGTATGTGTGTTTATGTATGTGTGTCTGTATGAATGTTTCTCTGTATGTGTGTGTGTATATGCCTGTCTGTCTTTTGTGTGTTTGTGTGTGTGTGTATATCTATCTGTGTGTCTGTATGTGTGAATGTGTGTATGTATGTATCTGTGCTTGTATGTATGTGTGTATGTATGTGTACGTGTGTTTATATGTCTATCTGTGTGTCTTTATGTGTGTGTCTGTGTTTGTATGTATGTGTCTATATGTATGTATGTGTGTATGTATGTGTGTTTGTATGTATGTGTGTCTGTATGTCTGTTTGTGTCTGTATGTGTTTATGTCTGTGCCTGTATGTATTTGTGTGTGTATGCCAGTGTGTCTGTGTATGTGTGTTTGTATGTGTGTCTGTCTGTATGTGTGTCTGTTTGTATGTGTGTATGTGTGTGTGTGCTTGTGTGTCTCTCTGTATATGTGTGTGTGTCTATGTGTGTGTCTGCATGTGTATCTGTTTGTCTGCATGTGTGGGGGGCAACGTATTGGAGGTGGTAGACGTATGGATGGTGCCCAGGGCAATTTTCGCACCGGGCCCCATGGTTTCTTGTTATGCATCTGCCCTGGAGTCTGAAAGTTTAGAGACTTGTGGACAAGTAATGTGACACATACATGTAATGGGCATATCAGTTATATCTGGCTGCCTCTAAATGGTGGCAAGGGTGGCAAGTGTCCACGGTGAAATGGGGAATGCTATTGCTTCTGCTGCAGTATATTCCCCACAGAGGTCAAATACTAGACTGTACACCGCCACTCTCTTACAGTATGAGATGCTGGTAGATTGGCTGATGAATACACTGCTACCAGGAGACGTGACCTGCCTACTCCTGCACTTCAAAAAATCATTCAATTACTGGCAGTCCAGCATTGTTCTGTAGTTTAAAAAATACCCTCAATCAACCCTCCAAGTCTGCTATCCTCTCAGGTCATGAGCAGGAATGCACTGTTACACCTGTCAACAGTGGGTCACATTAGGAGTAAGTATGCATCATTTAATTTGAGCAACCATAAGCCATGGAATACCTGAGGGATAGTAATGGAGAGTAGCCACCGCATGGAAGGACCTACACCACAGCTATCACATATTACAAAGAAAAAAACAAATTTATGTATGAAGTCTGACTGGTACCGCCTACCGGAGATGTGGATTAAACCACTTTACATGCCGTAAACAATGTGCAAGCAGCCAGAAAGGGTAACTGAGCCTGCTACAAACAACTAATACTGGTAAATGGGCAAGTAATTTGAGGACTGAGGGACATAAGAGCTTTCTTGACACTGAGTCACCACCAATATACCTTCATTGGGGCAATTGGGGCCAGGAATGAATGGATTGCCGGCTGAGGTCATTATGGGAAACAACCCTATAAAATGTTTCTTAGCTTTTGCACGGTCTTAAATTTCCAAAAACCAGGGATGTAAGTACTATGACTCAGGACAGTCTTCCTAAAGCAAGATGGGGTCAATTGATACAGTTGTGTTGGTAATCACCCCTGGAAACAGACACTGCTGATTATAAATAAAGTATTTTGGGTATTCTTGCTCCCTAAAACAGGGTATAGACTGCATGGTGAAAGCTTAATCATTTGGGCCTTTTTCTCCTTAAGGAGTGTCAATTAAAGGATACCAAATTAGGGAGCTATCTACTAAATACAACAGCCCCTAATTTGGTACCCTTAAAGCGACACTGTAGTTCCCAAAAACAACTTTAGCTTAATGAATCGGTTTTGGTATATAGATCATGCCCCTGGAGTCTCCCCATTAAATTCTCTGCCATTTAGGAGACAAACCATTTTGCTTATGCACCCTAGTCATGCATGTGACTTTCACAGCCTACCTAAGCACTTCCTGTAAATAGTCATCTAATGTTTATACGTTCTTTATTGCAAATTCTGTTTAATTTAAAATGTCTTATTGCAGGGGGCACTGTTAATAGCATGATAGACACTGTAGGAGCCTACTGTGTGTGATTAAAGTTTAGATAGCAATTTAGAGAGCAGGAGATTAATACTTTTAAAGTATCTGATTGTAAGTGAGACCATTTTTATTTTCATGCAGGTGGTGTAAGTCACAGCAAGGAGAGGTGTTACTACTGCTGCATAAACAGTGTGAATATAGCTGCTCAGTTGCTAGTTTTAAACATTTATTAGACAGTATTAAACCTTTTTATAAAAGAACAAAATTAAGTCCAGCGTAAACTCCTACTACTCATGGGCAGCAGCAGCATAGTTTGTTGTCTATAACAATTCTCAAGTCCTTTTCGTGTGTTGTTATCCCTAATTCACTTCCATTAAGGGTATACGTTGCTTGTGTATTCTTTACGCCGAAGTGCATAACTTTGCATTTTTCAACATTAAATTTCATCTGCCATTTGAGTGCCCAGTTCCCCCAGTCTATCTGAATCCCTCTGCAGCAAAGTAATATCTTGCTCACATTGTATTATTTTACAAAGTTTTGTGTCATCTGCAAACACTGAAACATGACTTTCAATGCTGTCTTCAAGATCATTTATAAAAATGTTAAATAGAAGGGGTCCCAGAACAGACCCCTGAGGGACACCACTTGCCACCTCTATCCAGCTTGAAAATTTACCATTAATGACAACTCTTTGTACTGTTTTTAAGCCAATGTTCTACCCAAGAACAAGCATTTTCATCTAGACTGATTTCCTTGAGTTTGAACACTAATCTATTGTGTGGAACTGTACCAAATGCCTTGGCAAAATCCAATTTTTGGATTGCCTTCTTTACCTTTAATAAACCTCTTTCTGAAATCGTAAAGAGCTGCGGAATTTTATAATATATATAATTATGATAATGAAATAATATACACTGAATATCCACAGCATCCACTATATAACATTGAATACTTGCTGTTAAGCACATAATTGCTAATGTTAATGTTACCTGTCCCCATCCAGGAGATGGGTAAGTAGAGGGACAGGTCCACCTGTTAAAGGGTGAGTTTTCTGAAAAATCAAGTGGAATCACTAAAAAAGAGTATCCGGTAGCCTGCCTCTGCAAAGCTGAAGTGCTCTTTGTGTTGTCCTAGTGTCTTGTCCCCATAGTTGGCAAATTTGAGAATGTGGGACCCTGGCACCCATTTTTCAGGTACAACATCACCCACTCACTAACAGTGAGTATCCAGCACCTACTGTCAAATACTGCATAGATGAATATACCACATGTAGAGCATACCTGCCTAACACCAACTACCCTGACTTTACCCTGCTTCATAAATAGCATTTTTTCCACAGGATATCATACAGGAATTGTAATTCACTAAGTAGTATAAACCCCTAAAGAAATCTGCTTTGCTTTAATCTGAATATCAACAAAACACACAGCATTAATGTTGAATATTCATGCCACCCTAAATAGCCATAGCACCCAGTGATATATACACATTGCCAACTCACCTCCTTAGATGTGTTCTGGACTGTTCGGGCTGGCAACTTAAAAGCAATATATGTTCTATTTAAGAATTAAAAGAGGCAGTCAAAACTTCTATTATTAACAAATATTTTTTCCTTGACTCTGAGATCTTATGACGTTCTGACTTAACATTTTGAAACTAGCAGTTTATATATGATTGGCTTCATTCCCAGACCTGGATAAATTTAGCACTATGTTCTGTTAACTATTTCAGCAAAAGTATAAAGGACAAATTGTTTTCAGAGAAATTCTAGCACCACCCTTCCAAAGGGGCACGGGCAATATTCTGACAGAGTTGTTCACTAAAGTGAGATTTAAAAGTACATTTGAAAAGTGAATTTCATGTTTAAGGCAAAAACATATGAACTGAAAGCATAGGTGGCTTAGAAAATAGTTTTCAAGACAGCTATATTGGTTTTAAAGTTGAAATTTGAATTCTTACATTAGTGAATTTACTGTGTATATCCTTACTAATGTACAATTATCACAAATATGTTATACGGTTTTACATGTCCTTTTGCTGAATGCCTTATACTATATTGGAAGGTTATTGATATAGTGAGCAATAAACTGCTTACCATTATGATTTATTGCACAGTTACACTGTATGCAATGAACCATTTGGTACGCTAGATGGCGCCAGTATGCAAAATGGTTTTCCACCAAGGTACAATTCATTGAGAAAAAAGGCACACCTATTTTTTTCTGCAAAAAAAAAAATGCTAAATAATGCAGCGCATTAATGCATTCAAGTTGTGTATGTGTCTGGATGTGTTATGTATATAAACGCTCTGCCTGCAACAGCAATAATTAGGGAATACTTGCAAATATGAACATTATTTAGGTTAAACATCCCAGCATTCACACTGTTAATCATCAATAGCTTCTTATCATCCTCCTTAATCTTGGTCTACGAGATATTGCTCTCTCCTGGTGTTCCTTCTACCTGTCCCAGCGCTCTTTCAGTGTTTATTTCTCCGGCTCTGCCTCTTCTCCCCAACCCATCTCTTCTGTTAGTGTTCCCCAAGGTTCAGTCCTTGATCCCCTAGTGTTCTCGATCTACACTGCCTCCCTTGGTAAACTCATCAGCTGCTTTGACTTCAATGCAGATGACCCATAATTCTGTCCTTTCCTGATGTCTGCTATTTTTTTTTAAACTTTAAATAGGTATTGTGCCATATTGTTAAAGGAATCGGTGCTTATTTCTTAACGGCCAATAATACCTTTATCATCATTTTTTTTCTTTCATTGGTTTCAGTTTGGCTTTTCTTATCTGTTTTGGGCCTCTTTGATTTATTCTACCTAAAAACCTATCTTTATCCAAACATTTTTTATTTTTTTTGCAATGTACGTACTATAAGGCAAACATTTAGAAAGTGCGTCCCTCTTGTCTCCTGAATGCAGGCAGTGGCACTAGGTCGTCAAGCGTCTGGAACTCAAAGACGGATACTCCAATGCGCAAACTTCAGTGACTTTGTACCAACGCCAGCTTCCATTCCCGACCAGACAGGAGAGCACTGTTCAGTGGAAATGTTCGCACAAACTAGGCGAACACTCGCTACCTACGAGCCAGGGAAAACATTTGTTTGTTTTCATATGGGAACTCCTGAAAGGTGACCAGCCAAAGCACCAAATGCCCTGGAACTGTTTTCGGCATGGAACCACGTGTGCGGCCAGTCAAAACGTTACCCCGGTGGTGATTCAACTAGAATTTATGGATCTGAGCGTTATTTGGACAACTTGGGCGCTCAGACCCAGGCTATCTGGGGAAATAATACTTGTGGGGTGGCTCTTGATATTGTGTGTTTTTGGGGTGTTATGTGTTATATTTTGTACCTTTGGTGTTTGGGAGATAATTACACACACTTTGACACATAAATATACATACCTTGACACACAAATACACACACTTTGACACACAAGCTCACTTATCTCCCAAACACAGAGGCGTTTATTTCTATGTGTATATAAACAGGCCACTAGGCCATAATAAAACCAGTTCATCCCTTCATCAAGTCTTGGCTGATGTTTGGGTATACCAGAGTTATAATCACTGCTTCATTTCGGGATCTGAGAGACTCTCCAACGAATATACTCTGTCGGAGTATAGGGGATCCGTTACATTGAACATACTAGTAAGTCAAAATAGGTCATGGGAACATGGAATCAAAATAGTTAATGAAATGATAAAGTATGGTGGGTGGGGAAGAGTCCTGATGGGGAGAGGGATATGCATCCAGTATAATGTTCAGTCTCAACCCAGGGAAGCAATATAAATTTTAACAATTCAAATTCAGCTTGGTCATATATCCTAAACAGAAAATGGGTTACTCATAGTTCTATAAAACCTCTTGTGTTCTAATTGGGTGGATTTACTTATATGCATTCAGTATTTAAGAAAAAATAATTGTATTTGACATAGAGATTTTGTTCCAGTTTGACCATATAGCTTTGGGCATGGAGATCTTGTCAGCATTTCAATAAAACCCCTTTTCCATGTTGCCCTGGTATTCTATCTGATTGGTTATTCCTGATCATTTAGGTGCTGAAGATATCTTCCAGTTTCTGGCTAATATATTTATTAAGAATGCTTTTTGTTCAAAGCTGCAAATAAGGAATTAAAGATGAAATAAGAAAGTTTGAGGAAATAGCTCTTCTTGCATATGTAAAGTTTTAAAATTACTGATATTTTTTAATCTCTGCTAAACCGTTACATTCCCACCACATAATATCTCCAGCAGATATCCAAGTAATTATGTTTGAATTTCTTGATTCTATAAGAAGTATGATACCATCTGTGAATCATTTTGAAAAAGGTTTCATGTAGGCTAAGGCTTCGGGTGATTTTTCAGACTTGTATAAAAGCCTCCCCCCATTCATCTATCGAAAAAGATTTATTTAAATCCTCTTCCCATTTTCTTAAAGATTGAGGTTTATCTGTATCCATAAAGCTTTTTAATAATTGTGTAGTTCTAAAAAATGTGTATGTTTTTGAAATGTTTATTAATAAGATTTTCAAAGTCGAGGTATTCCTTAATCTCTAGAGCAGTGTTTCCCAAATGGTGTTCCTAGGGTTATGCAGGAAAAAAATTGGGGTTCTGAAGCGATTTGCTCATCATTTAGGGCCACCCATTGGGTATCGCTAAACAGGGGTCCGGTCAGGCGCCGCAGTCGTCTAAGACCGCGACCAGACCCCTATTGTATGGGAGGCTGGGAGGAACTGACAGCACTTCCTCCCAGATGGAGCACACTGGCTGGAGGGAGAGGTAGCGCAGCGGGGGGGGGGGGGGGGAACAGCTGTCGACCTGGCACACCATCCTCAACCAGCAGCCTGCAGCACTGAAGGAAGAAAAAAGGTAAGTTAACAGCAAATATAAATGTATGTGTATGTGTCTGTGTGTGTTTATATGTACCTGTGTCAGTGTGTGAATCTGTGAGTGTGTATGTGCCAGCGAATGCGGTCCGCTCATCATATACATTTGAACAACATTAAACTGCACCATTTTATGTAGTATGTGATAGAGTCTCCTAAGTCCCGTCCAGAGATGGGCATGTGTGGGTAACATCATAAGATATTGTGGATTTGTCTTTTCAATGGACAGTATGTGATAATGATTGTAAATTAATGTTAAAAGGTAAGGGGGAGAGCAAGAGTACTAGGACATAATGAGTTAGTACCGTCAGTGCCCTGCACGGGTATGACTGGCTGCTGGTGGTCCCCTGGTCTGTTTGTCCGGTGTCCTAAAGGTATCGTTAGTATTGTGTGTGTGCTATCTGCCGTCACTCTGAAGTCTGGGAGCCTGCTAGGTGGGTTTGGGTGTCAGTGCAGGGTCTCGATCTGTGTGGCTGGTCCGGTCCCTATGTGGTGCTTGCGGCTGAGGCATGTGTCCGGTAATGTTGTCTGGATACCTGCACTCCTAATGTAGCTTAGTTAGCCGTGAAATGCGGTGATGTGCCGACAGCAGTGATTGGGGGGGGGGGGGGGCTGCAAGCATAGGTATCACCAAGGGTGAGCTGTGGCCCCTATTATCGGGTCTGATTGTGCTTATCGTGGCGCGTCTGGAGCCTAGGGTGCCATGCGTGTCGGCCACTCATGGTGCCCATCGTCTGTGGCTTTCCGACCCTCACTGTAAGTACGGTGATAAAATATTTGCTGCCCCTGTGACCCCTGTGTGCTCGCCAGTGTTACCTGCAGTGTAAGTCTGGATCTTAGAATGTGTCTAACGGGAACACATATATAACTAAAACAATAGTTTCAATGTAAAACAACAATAATGCGTTTGTAACGGAACTCCCCGTACTGCGACCGAGTACCTTCCGTTGATGGACGCTTACTAGCCTGCGCCGAGGACCACAAGCACCGCACTGGACACCACAACCACTGCAGACTCCACAACCGCCGTAGCTTAACTGGAGTATTGCCGTCTTCTGTCCACCCTGGATCAGCTTCTGTCCTCCAGGACTGTCTGGGGAAGACCATGTAACGGCACCCCCAGGCATAAAGGGGTAAAACTGCTGTTAAGGCGATCTTCCCCTTCCAGAGATACAGACACATTTACTGCAGAACACCAAACTCCCGAACTGGATACACAATAGCACTCCACCTCCTGAACTGGAACCTCACAAATAGCTGCTAGCAGACGAACAAGAAAAGCAGATAATCAGCTTACACTCCTGGCAATCAGTCTCTAACAGCATACAGTACATCCCCCCAAGAACGAGACAAGGCTCCGTGTTGAGGGTCAAGCAGTGGTCTGTTTAATGGCACCAAAAGAACCTTCTTTTATGACAGTTTCCCACAAGGTGTTACAAAATAACCAATCATACACGTACATTTCAAAACACACTCCCAGCATTTACACACAAAATCCTCCCCTCCTTATGTTAAACACAATGGTTTAACATAATTATCACAGACAGTAAAAATACAGTTTTTCCACATACCATGTAACTTTAAAACCATACATCCAATCTCCATAAATTACATATTTAAACTCAGCATACTTTAAACATAAACACTCTCAAAAATCATACAAATCCCCCCAGTAGATAAAATGATAGCCGGAAGTCCTTTATGACCGAATTGTCGAACGTACTTCGACTTTTACCGAAGTGTCGAAGTGGAGGCAACAGTAAGGGTCAGCGGTGTTTGTGTATTTGCGTAGCCGATTTTAGTTCCACAGATTCTTTAGCATACACCGCTGACCGTGTTCGACTGAATTAAAATGGCCGCCGCCACGTGTTCCTTTGTCGAATGGCGGCCACTTCAACGACTTCGACAACTTCGGCACTTCGGCTGCATCCGAAGTGCCATATAAAAAGTGCCAAATCTTCCCCAACAGTATTTAAAGGGCCAGGATGAGTGACATACACTCTGGTATGGCCGAATACTGTTTTTAAAGGGCCCAATCTCCCAGGGCCATAGTCCAGAGGCAACAGGCGGGCAACCAGGCTCCTCCAATGCAATGTGGCGAGATTGGTCTCGTCACTTCTCTCCCCTTTTCTAAACAGACTAACAGGGTATCTGACCTCCTGCCGGTCAGTGCCCTTGTTAGTCCAGCAGCCCACCCACAAAACAGAAACAGCAGTACAGCCCACAAAACAGAAACAGCAGTACAGCCCACCCACAATAACTGGTTACTACACGTGAATAAGGGATCAACTTGTCCATGTCCAGGTGCCTCACCATGGCTGTGTGGGGGACTGGTAGGCTGCCTTGGTGCCAGCGCTACCACGGAAGTAGCCTGGTTGGAGCCTGGATGCTGGAGACCGACTGTCTCCCCTTTGGATACACCGCTCTGCTGCTGGAGACCGACTGTCTCCCCTTTAGATGCACAGCTCTGCTGCCAGAGGGGGAGACCGACTGTCTCCCCTTTGGCTAAACAGCCCTGTGGTGGGGGGGCAGGACCGACCGTCCCTACCCCCTGTGCTGTAAGTGCAGAGACTACGGTCCTATCTGTACAGTTGTGGGGCTTACTGTCTCCCCCTGGTATGCTAAGCTGCCGCTGGGGAGAGGGGGTAACAAGCTCCTCTCCCATATTTACTTCCAGCCGCGGGGAGGGAGACCGACTGTCTATGCTCCCAATACAGAGTCCTGCTGCTGGGGAAAGGAGACTGGGCTCTCTATTCCCTGTAGGACACTCTGAGGCTGGGGAATGGAGACTGGCTCCCAATTCCCTGCTGTATCTCCCGCTGGGGAATGGAGACTGGGCTCCCAATTCCCTGCTGTATCTCCCGCTGGGGAATGGAGACTGGGCTCCCAATTCCCTGCTGTACACTCTGCCGCTGGGGAATGGAGACTGGGCTCCCAATTCCCAAAAAATAACGCTGCCGCTGGGATCTGAGCTGACTGCCCAGCATCCCTGTAGCTTACCCTGCCGCTGGGGAGGTAGGACGCTGCTCTCCTCTCCCTGCACTTCACACTGCCTTCCCGGCATACCACTCTGCTGCTGGAGGGCAGGAACAACTACCTCTTCTCCCTGTAACTCAGCCTGCCGCTGGGGAGGGAGGACGCTGCTCTCCTCTCCCTGCACTTCACACTGCCGCTGGGAAATGGAGACTGGGCTCCCAATTCCCTGCAGGACTGGTGGAGAGACCTCGGTCCCATCTCCACCGGCCACCTGGGGTTCTTCCCAGTAAAACTTTACTCTCTCGTCCCAGCTGAATGGGTCTGGCTCTGGGTCCGTCACTCTACTCTCCTGCTGAGCCTTCTCACTGCATTGAAACAGCTGCTGGTAGCCCTGTTCTAGCTCCATCTCCCGGGTCACCAGGTGGACCAGGTCTTCCTCAATCTCGTGAGTGTTGTCCCAGTCATACCTGCTCTCCCTCCACTCCAAGAGATCACTGAACTGGGCTTGTGTAGGGCTCCCAAATTCGAGCTCTGAAAAAGACTCCCTTAACAAGCCAGGACCATCAAACTCCTCTCCCTCTGGCTTGTCATGCTTGGCTGTCCAGGGCAGGTACTGTACCCCATACCACCAGAGCGCCTGGTAGGCATCTTCCAGCCATATCTCCTGCCATACCCGGAGCTCCAATTCCTTCACCCATTCCTCCAGGGGCTGCTCTCCCAGGAAGGGCATCCGCAGGGCTAGTCGCTTCTGCAATCGCTGGTCTTCCTTGGGGAGTCTCTCGCCCTGCTGGTACTCCGCAATACCCAGTGCCTGGTACCAGATGCCTTTGCGAACTGCATCTCGGTCATCCATGGCACCCTCATCGTACTCCACTGCTGGTTCCATCCTGGTGCTGTCAGGGTCGCTGTACTCAGACATGCGTTGCCCTCAAATTGTAAATTCCAAAGAAATGGTGTCTCCTGTAGCTGTCCTTCTGGCTGTAGGAACGATCCCGCCGCTAGCCACCAATTGTAACGGCACCCCCAGGCATAAAGGGGTAAAACCGCTGTTTAGGAGATCTTCCCCTTCCAGAGATACAGGCACAGCTACTGCAGAACACCAAACTCCCGAACTGGATACAAAATAGCACTCCACCTCCCGAACTGGAACCTCACAAATAGCTGCTAGCAGACGAACAAGAAAAGCAGATAATCAACTTACACTTCTGGCAATCAGTCTCTAACAGCATACAGTAAATCCCCCCAAGAACGAGACAAGGCTCCGTGTTGAGGGTCAAGCAGTGGTCTGTTTAATGGCACCAAAAGAACCTTCTTTTATGACAGTTTCCCTTAGGTAGGACCACCCACAGGGTGTTACAAAATAACCAATCATACACGTACATTTCAAAACACACTCCCAGCATTTACACACAAAATCCTCCCCTTTGCCTGTGATACGATTAAGTTACACAATGGTTTAACATAATTATCACAGACAGTAAAAATACAGTTTTCCCACATACCATGTAACTTTAAAACCATACATCCAATCAGCATACTTTAAACATAAACACTCTAAAAAATTATACAAATCCTCCCAGTAGATAAAAAGATAGCCAGAAGTCCTTTATGACCGACCGCAAGCACATTTTCCTGCCCAAAACAGTTCCATAGATTTGGGCTGTGCGGTCGGTCATTTTCCTGTAGAAAAACGGCACGAAGGCACGAACAAGTCCGATCGTGCAAATAGCACATGAAAACAGGATGTTTCGAATTGTCAAACGTACTTCGACTTTTACCGAAGTGTCGAAGTGGAGGCGACGGTAAGGGTCAGCGGTGTTCGTATATTTGCGATTTTAGTTCCACAGATTCTTTAGCATACACCGCTGACCGCGTTCGACTAAATTAATGGCCGCCGCCACGTGTTCCGAATGGCGGCCACTTCGATGACTTTGAGAACTTCGGCACTTCAGCTGCATCCGAAGTGCCATATAAAAAGTGCCAAACCTTCCCCAACAGTATTTAAAGGACCAGAATGAGTGACATACATTCTGGTATGGCCGAATACTGTTTTTAAAGGGCCCAATCTCCCAGGGCCATAGTCCAGAGGCAACAGGCGGGCAACCAGGCTCCTCCAATGGAATGTGGCGAGATTGGTCTCGTTACTGAGTGTATCAGGAACAAACTCTTAAAAGAGCTAAGTGATTAAAGCTCAGGGGAGTATCCAAAGCATAGCAATCCCCAGTGTGAATATAGCTATCCCCTCCACTCACGAGACAAGACTACGCGTTGAGGGTCAAGAAGAACTGACTCCAATACGCGTTTATTCCTGCTTATATACAACGTTCCCAGCAAGGTTACCACCCACGTGGACCTTGTGGGGCACTGGAACTGTAAATTTAACAACCAATAATATAAAGGCACACCCACTTTTTACAATGAGAATCCTCCCCTCTGCTTGGGAGATAATTGAGTTAATTACTGTATCAACTCAATTATCTCCAAGCTACAAAACATACTTTTGTGCCATTTTTTTAACTTTGTGAGTTTACATGCGATATCAATATAACTTATATTTTTATAACCAGCATAATTTGGGGACAAATATATCCAAAATTCACTTGAATCAGTAAAGTGGTTCAGGAGATAGGTGGAAGTCATATTTTGACCAAGAATGGACAAAGCAGCCAGTTCCAACTGGTTTGGTATTGTCCCTGGGATAACGCCCTGCTGGAGAACAATGGGACAGGGGGAGGGGAAGAGGCACACCTTTCCATGGATTCAAAGGGGCAGAAAAAGTGTCCCAAAAGTTTCAATATGTCCATACACTGTTTTTAAAAGTACATACGATCAAGTAATGGTTTTAAAGGGCCATACACTCCAGGGCCATAGTCGCAGGGCAGGAGGCTGGCAAAAAAGCCTCTCCAGGACCAAGTGGCGAAGGGCACTTTGTCACAGCATTTATACTGTAGAGTAGACGTTGGGATTCAACCAGTTTCCATCTGGTTTGAGAGAGTGGTAAGGCCCTCCAAGCTTATAATTCTGGTGGCAAGTCTGTATAGTAATCCCGGTTAACCCTTTCTGGGTGGCTGTTTGGCCTGGGTACATCTGGTGTGTAGAGTCATATGGGGGGTCCCGCCGCCCCAGCGGCTGCGTGTCTCCGGCAGGCCTAGTCCCGCATTTCTGCCTCACTGTAGGGTTCGCCGGCGGTTTGGGCCCCTGACGCTTGCTGCTCTGAGGGAGTTGGCACTTGTAGATTGAGTCCTTTTAGATCTCTGTGTGGTCTTCGGTGGCCGACAGGGTGTGTATCGACTCCCCTTGTGGCACCACCAGGGTACATGACATCCCCCATCTGTATTTGATACCTTGGTCTCGTAGGATCCAGGTGATGGGCGCGAACTTGCGCCGTTCAAGGAGGACTGCAAAGGGTAGGTCGTCGTATATAGAGATCTTGTTGTTGGCAATTACCAGGTTTGTTTTTTGTCTGGATCGTGCCATAATAGAAGTTTTTGCTGTAATGTCTCTTGTGACTACGATAATGTCACGAGGTGCGTCCACGGGCGTTGTAGTAGCTTTCTGGACCCTGAAGCCTGACACCAGTGGAGGCCGCTTGCCGTCTACCTGAACTCCAAGTGCCTGTAGGACTTCATGGGCAAAACTGATCAGGGCTTCTTGGCCTTTTGACTCTGGGGCCCCACGGATCCTAACATTCTTCCATGGTGCCGTGCCTCTAGGGAAGTCACCATGCGTGAGAGGTCTTGTACTTGCTGGGTGAGAGCATTAACGCGGAAGTCGGTGTCTTCCATATTTTTTCCCCTCTCTTCTTCCCTTGTCTCAAACGCTCCCATGCGGCGGTTCAGGCCTCCAATCTCCTCCTGAACCCCAGCAAGGTCCACCTTCCACACCTCTCTCCCGCAGAAGGTTTTTTATGTCTCCCTTAGTGGATGGGGATTTGTCGGAGTCTGATTCGGACCTCTGATAGACTCCGCTGTGGGTCCAAGGTGCTTGGGCTGTCTCGTCTTCCAATGAGAGCTCGGAGTCACTAGAGCCGTGTGGCCCCACGGTCGCCATATTTGGTCGGGCCTGTTGCGGTGGCCTACAGAAGGACAGTCGGATGTCTGTGTGATTCTGTGCCTCTGTTTGGGCCATTTTCCGGTGTTTTCTTGGGGGGGGGGGGGTATCCCAAGTGCTGGAAACGCAATGTTTGAGCCTTTTCGTGGTATTTAAAAGTCAGATTTTCTGTCTCTGGAGCTGGAGCAAGTGTGCAACCGCTCAGTGTGTGTGTTTCTGTGTGTCAGTGTATATATCTGTGTGCCGCTATGTGTCAGTGTGTGTATATTGTGTGTCAGATACACACACACGGATACACACTGATGCACACAATGGCACATACAAACACAGATACACACACTTTGACACACAGATACACACACCTTGACACACAAATACACACACAGACACATTTTCTTTTAATGTCATCTCTAACTCAACCCCATTTAATGTATAAGTAGCTTGAGGGTACCTTATTACAAAATGCATAACTTTACATTTATTGCCTGCCCAGTCTTCCAATTTATCAAAATCCATCTGCAGTAAAGATATATATATATATATATATATATATATATATATACAGACTGTATTTTCTTGCTAAGATAAGCCCCAAATGGAGGGGTGCACAAATAAATTCATGCATATTTTCATTTAAGTTATACTTACTAAACAGTGATTTTTACAGTGATTTCACATTCTGAACCAAAACCTTGAATCTGAGCTGTATGTTTGTTCCACCATAATTTAAGGGTTTCTCTTCATGTGCCCCCACGGGCTTTTATTTAACTTCCCATATGTATACCTAACAACATTACATGTGAATAAAATGTTACAATTGTGAAAAATATGTGTATTTCAAATTTGAGTGTATTTTATTGAGTGTATTTTAAATTTTATCACATGACAGGAGGCTTCATATTTTGCTTTACTCTCTTTACTAAAACTCCATAGCAGTAAAGAAAGTGAATAAACGTTTTAACCAATCAAAATGCAAATAGGGAGTATATTATTTCAGTCAACAGGCTCCTCCCCCTCTTTCTTTACTGCTCCATCGCAGACAGGTCAGAGTTTTTGGCTCTTCCCTATTTTACCTCATGTGAATGTTTTATTTACCTTTTTTCCTCATATATACTATTTTATTATCTAACTTTTTCCTTATCTGTATAGTTCTGCTATTTTCTGTAGTCTCTAAACCGTTTTTATCCTACTATCTATCCTATGTTTAGTACCACCGGGGTTACTTCACCCTAGTGGTAGTTTACCTCTCTCCTTTCTGCTTGGGTTTTTTCCCTGCATCCTTCTTTTTCCCCACCTTGCCGCCGCTCGGAGGCTCTTTTCCGCCGCGTTTTCCGCGGCCCTATTTCAGCCGCGGCTTCCTTCTCGCGGTGGCCATTTTTAATCCCGCGTCTCGCGAGATTACGGCCGCCATTTTAGAACCGCAGCAAATTGCCGCGAAACCTCAGAACAGCAAGTTCAACGGACACTGCAAGCCTTCTACAGTCTGCTACAAGAGGTCAGTCACACAAGCTGTTTAAAGGCACATCAGGTATTAACCTGTGCCTGACTGGGGTGCTGCCCTATATTGTGCTGCTAAGGAGGTCGCTTTGTGGCCACCTCTGTCATACTGGGTGAGGCCCAGAACACATTTAAAATCCCAACAAGTGGTCTATTTGCCCTGCTGGGGCCTAGTGGTTACACACCTGTTACTAGCCCATTGGGCATTATACACCCTGCTGGGGTGATTATATAAATTGGATTACTATCCTGCTGGAGCTTAATCTCCAACATACCACTACTCATACCCTGCTGGGGTATCATTTTATTACAACCCTGCTGGGGTTATCTGGCTTACATCTGACCAGTTACTATACCGTCTAGACCCTGCTGGGGTACTCGGTTTTATTATTATTATTATTATTTATTCTAATAACCCTGCTGGGGTTCCGGTTGTACTACTATACAAAAATGTACGTTATTGCACCCTGCTGGGGTATCGCATAGCGATATTACTACAGTCTATATCGACTAAAATACAGCAGACTGACCTCTACCACGCCCTGTGCTAATCATATACCCAGACACCATGGAGACCTCTCAAACCACAGATCTCCAAAATATGGTGAACGAGGCCGTTTCTGCCTCAATGGAGAAAGTCCTCTCCAAGATGATGGCCTCTGGTTCCGACAAGAGGAAACCATCTAAAGCCCACCCATCCCGCCATGACTCCGATTCTGATGCACAAGAATCTCACAAAAGCCCTGAAACTCTCACGGGCAAACGCCAGTGGAAAGGCGAAAAAGACCACTCACATAAAAGCAAAAACCCCGCTAAACGCGCTAAACCCATTTCTGCCACCATCACGAATCCTCAACACGACTACTCTTCGGATGAAGAACAGTCCCAAACTAAACCCATGGCCATTTTAGATGAATGGCAAGCGGACGACTCAGACTCCAATGAAGGTGGTTGGGGTTCAGACTCCGGATCCCAATCATTTTTTCCGCAACACACATTCATGGGAGAACCCCAAGACCAAGATAATGCGGAAAACCCGCAAGAGGATGAAGACACCATCCTTGACCCACTGGGACAAAAACTTTTTGACCCAAGAAAAATTAGACACCCTCGCTCAAGCGATTGGACACCACCTGACCACCTAGCGAGGTTTATGCACCTCTGGCTACGAAAGCCCATGGACAAAACGGTCCGCAACCGTTTGAGGTCAGAATGCCCAAGGCCTTTTCTACCCGACCACGTGGCGGACACGCCAGAATTTGACCAAGTGATGACAACTTTTATGTCACGAGGTGGCCGTGACCCACAAAAAGGTGTGGAAAAAGGGTTTAGAGGGGTTCAAGATAAACTTCTGGACTCGGTGGGACCACTATCCAGAATTATGTACTTGGCTGATGATGCCCTAGCCAAAGCCGATCAATTTGACCCTACTATGGTGCGCGAATGGGCGCATGACGTGCGGGAATGGGCACAAAGGTGCTTTTGTTTTGTGGGTAATGCCAATGTCGCCTTATCATCTGAGCGACGCAAAGCAGCACTTCCCCGCATTGACTGGAAATTGGTGGAGTTGGGCACCAAGGAGTTAGGTCCTATGGCACAGGGCAAGCTTTTCGGAGAACAATTTCTTAAAGAATTAAGCAGACATGTTAACGTCTACACATCCCTGAACAAGGCTCAATCATCAATGAGAAGAGTCTTTAGACAAAACCCCTCTAGGGGTGTTTTTGGACGGGCTGGCCGCCAAAGGGGCCGTGCTGCCAGCCGCTTCTGGCCCTCAGGCCCCAGAGCTACAAGACCACAGCCTTTTTACCCAGAGATGGGATACCGACCATCTTCCTACACACGAGGCGCAGACAGAGGTCGCGGACCACGCACTCGAGGCAGAGCACGTTTCTCCTCAGGTAAGCAACCAATTCACTCATGTTTCCCTTCCAATGCATACAGCAGGTCGCATATCTCTTTTCTTCCAGGAATGGACCTCAATATCCGCGGACGCATGGATCCTACAGACAGTACGAGGCTACGTCATAGACTTCGTAGACCAACTCCGACAGACGGAAATACCACGTCCCATCAACTGCTCAAGAACAGATAAATCTCTCATCAACGAAGAACTACAAACCCTATACTCAAAAGGCGCGATAGAACCCGCATCCGAACCTCGAGGTTTCTTCAGCAACATCTTCTTAGTCAAGAAGAAAACGGGCGATCTACGACCAGTCATAAACCTACGACAACTCAACCAATACGTCACTTACAACCATTTCAAGATGGAAGGCATACATCTTTTAAGAGACCTCCTACAAGACAAGGATTGGTTCACGAGACTGGATCTCAAGGACGCGTATCTATCAGTACCCGTCCATCAATCCTGCAGACAATACCTTCGTTTCCATTGGCAAGGCCGTCCCTGGCAATTCACGTGCCTCCCCTTCGGCCTCAGTTCGGCCCCATGGTGTTTCACCAAACTGCTGAAACCCGTGGTCGCACATCTTCGAGCTCAAGGCATTCGTTGCATTATATACCTGGACGACCTCCTTCTGTTCTGCTCAGACAGACTCAGACTGATACAACACACACGCTACACCACGGATCTCCTATCATCCCTGGGCTTCACAGTGAACTTTCAAAAATCAGCTATCTCCCCATCACAAACAGTTCAATTTTTGGGATTCGAGATAGATTCCACCTCCAGCAATCTACGGCTACCGACGGCAAAAATCTCAGCCATTCGCAAGGAATTACGCAGGGCCATCCGCTCCCACACCATTCCACTCCGCACCCTCGCACGCATCGTAGGGCTTCTCTCGGCCTCCATTCAAGCTATATTTCCAGGTCCACTTCACTACAGGGCAATGCAACGCCTCAAAGCTTCCTTTCTCAGGGAAAACCCCTCATACGATCAGCCGGTCCCGATGACAGAGGAAGTCAGAGACAAACTCAGATGGTGGCTGGACAGCATGGAAGCATGGAACGGCCGAGCCATCTTCGGGAAAGCTCCCGACATGATATTAGAATCAGACGCCAGCCTCTGGGGATGGGGAGCGACGAGCGAAAATGTATCGACAGGAGGTGCTTGGACATCCCAAGACCTCAACTTACATATAAACTGCCTAGAACTCCTAGCCGGGTCTTTCGCGATCCGAAGCCTAGCAAAGGACAAGTCGGACTGTTGCATCCTACTCCGGATGGACAACATTTCCGCAGTCCGTTACATCAACCGCCTAGGAGGAGCCCGCTCACGTCTCCTATCAGAAATAACAAAAGAAATTTTCGACTTTTGCCTACCCCGCAACATCTCCCTCACGGCGGAATACCTCCCAGGAGAGACAAACCTCACAGCAGATTGGTTCTCACGCCACTGGCGGGACACCAGCGACTGGAAACTAGATCCACAAATCTTCAACTGCATTGCGGAACGCCTAGGTCCACTCCACTTGGACCTGTTTGCGTCCCGCAACAACAGACAAACGAAATTATACTTCAGCTGGCTCCCGGACCCGGAGAGCGCAGCAGTGGATGCATTCCTACAACCTTGGCCGATCACAGGAGCCTACGCCTTCCCTCCCTTCGCCATGATAGCGAGGACCATACACTATCTGAAGAATCAGCAAACCTCACTAGTACTCATCACTCCACTATGGAGGGGACAACCATGGTTCCCAGATCTCCTAGCTCTATCATGCCACGATCCCCTTCTACTACCTCATCATCAATACATTCTAACAGATCCAAAAGGCAACCCTCATCCACTAATCCTAGACAACCATCTCCATCTGGTGGCTTGGATGCTTTCAGGGGCTCCTGGCAAGTCGGCGAACTATCGCAGGCTGCTAAAGAACTGCTATGGGACTCATGGGCCCCCGGAACCAGAAGATGCTATCTATCCGCCTGGAATTCCTGGTCCACTTGGTGTCTGGAACGGAACTTCGATCCATTTACGGCCCCTGTTTCAGCCATTTTGAACTTCCTATCTCACCTTTTCTCATTAGGACGTTCTTACAGATCACTTAATGTAATTCGCTCAGCTATTTCAGCGGCCCACGTCCCCATACAAGGGATTCCAGTTGGCAAAGAACCACTTGTATGCCGACTCCTGAGAGGCATTCGATTACAACGTCCCCCAGGGCCCAAATACTCTCAATTCTGGGACGTCGACGTAATCCTCCGATTCCTGAAAGACTGGCCAACTAACGACAGACTCTCCCTCCGTCAATTATCAGCAAAACTCACAGTCTTGCTCTGCCTGGCCTCCTTCCGCAGAGTGTCAGACATTCGAGCACTGGACATAGACGCTTTCTCAATCTCTCCAGAAGGAGTTACATTCCGGATATCTCGCCGCACTAAGACGGACTCCACCTCTGTGTTTTATCCTTTCTTCCCCACAGAACCGCAACTCTGCGTTGTCTCCACACTACAACAGTACGTGGAAACCACCCTACCTCTTCGGTCTACACCATCAGGTCAACTCCTAGTATCATACGTCAGACCACATGTCCCCATCACTTCCACCACCCTAGCAAGATGGGTTCGATGGTTACTATCGCTAGCCGGTGTGGACACTACATTCGGAGCCCACTCAGTACGCGGAGCAGCAGCATCCTCAGCCTTCATGGCGGGTGCCTCCTTAACGGATATCCTACGCTCCGCTGATTGGTCTAGGGAATCTACATTCCGCACCTTCTATTTCCGTCCGAATTCCAGTGCTGCCATGTCTCTGATTCTACAGCGTTAAAAATGCAAAATATGAAGCCTCCTGTCATGTGATAAAATTGAAGATTATGCTAGCGCTAGTGTACTTATAATCTTAATTTTAATAATGACAGGAGGCGAGTATTTTCCCACCCTTCCCACCCGGGAGGAAGGGAACCACTCTATTCATACTCTAATCATACTTCTCTACATTTCTTCATTCTTCTGTTTTCTTCATAACTCCTTGAATCTTATGTTCATAAGGTAGTCACTGTTGTCATTAGCCTATTTAACTACTAGTAGTCTATACACTGAATATACAAATTAAATTATTGCAATGTAATCCGATGGATCACTGTCATGACTACAAACAGTTTCAAGACCGGTGCCTAACCTTTCTCATATTCTCTTTTCAGTTTAAGTGTGAAAGAATTTGGAACATCTACGGCATGACCATAACGATATTTCTCATCATATAAAGACCAAGCATCGGAAGTTCTCCGGTTGGTGCCTGTTTTTCCTACTCAACCCAAGAAGTTCATCATTCCTGTTGGATTCCATTACGGATGTTCGTTACAGACTTTATCACTATTTTCTTCCCTGTTCCGATGTTCGCTTCCGAAAGAGGGGGAGGAGCCTGTTGACTGAAATAATATACTCCCTATTTGCATTTTGATTGGTTAAAACGTTTATTCACTTTCTTTACTGCTATGGAGTTTTAGTAAAGAGAGTAAAGCAAAATACTCGCCTCCTGTCATTATTAAAATTAAGATTATAAGTACACTAGCGCTAGCATAATCTTCAATTTTTGCGTATAATAATTTTTACATATACAGTAGGCATGTGCATGGGGAAAATATTCGGCTTGGTTCGGCATTCCAAAATTTGGGACTCAATCAATTCGGCAATTCGGCAATTTGGCAATTCGACACTTCGGAACTTTGGCAACTTTGGCAACTTTGGCACTTCGGCACTTCGGCACTTCGGCACTTGAACACTACGGAACTTCGGAACTTCGCCACTTTGGAACTTCGGCAACTTTGGAACTTTGGCAACTTCGGCAACTTTGGAACTCCGGCATTTTGGGACTTTTGTTGCAGCCGCTTGGTAGATAACTCCCTAATTCCCACGGTATTAGGGAGTTATCTACCAAAAGGCTGAAAGACCTAAATTGGTCTTTCAGCCAAATTTACTAATACTAAGTAAAAATTACTTAGTATTAGTAAATTGTGCCCCTACTCGCTATACCGCGAGTAGGGGCATGTCTATTAAACAGTGAGCAGCCTGTGGGCCCCCCCTCGCTGAGCGGGTGGGGGCCCTAAAGTAAAAAAGGGGGTAGGACCTATTGTCCTCGCCACCGGACCCCACCCCTGAGCGGCGATGGGGGCCCTAAATAAAAATTGGGGGGACCTAATGTCCTCCCCCCTGGCCCCCACCCCTGAGCGGTGGGTGGGGGCCCTAAACAAGAATAAGGGGGGACCTAATGTCCTCCCCCCTGGCCCCCACCCATGAGCGGCGGGTGGGGGCCCTAAATACAAATGGGGGGACATATTGTCCTCCCCCCAGGCCTCCACCCTGAGAGGTGGGTGGGGGCCCTAAATACAAATTGGGGGGACCTAATGTCCTCCCCCTGGCCCCCACCCCTGAGCAGCGGGTGGGGGCCCTAAATACAAACTGGGGGGACCTATTGTCCTCCCCCTGGCCCCCACCACCGAGCGGTGGGTGCGGGCCCTAAACAAGAATAGGGGGGGGACCTATTGTCCTCCCCCTTGCCCCCACCCCTTAGCAGCGGGTGGGGGCCCTAAAAACAAATGGGGGACCTAATGTCCTGCCCCTGGCCCCCACCCCTGAGCGGCGGGTGAGGGCCCTAAATACAAATTGGGGGGGGACCTATTGTCCATCCCCCTGGACCCCACCCCTGAGCGGTGGGTGGGGGCCCTAAATGAAAATGTAACCCCCCTCCCACCCAGGTAACTAGGGGTCCCTAAACCCCTAGTCACCCCCTCCCCCAAAAAATAAACTACTACCTACCCCCCTCACCCTAAAAATAATGAGGGGGGGCCATTTAACTAACTACCTGTAAAAAAAAATAAACTTACCATTCGATGTTTTCTTTCTTCTAAAATCTTCTTTTTTTCAGCCTCAAAAAAGGGCAAATAAAAATCCATAATAACTGACGCAATTAAAAAAAAAAAAAATGAGTGCAAAAAAAAAAAATCCATCTTCATCCGGCGAGGGCTCCGCGCAGACTGAGCTCTGCAGGGCGGGGGAAGGCTTATAAAGCCTTGCCCCGCCCTGCAATTAGGCTTATTGATGATCTTATTAGATTTAAAAAACAAAAAGTTGAACAGGTCAATTTTGACTATACCCATCACCAGGTTTATCATTGGCTCTGCGGGGAGAGACGCAGACCCAACTTCTCTAGATACAAACAGAAAGTCCGCAAACCACAATTTCTCTCGATAGACACGAGCTCGGCCGAATCCACATCGGAAACTGAAGGGGCAGCAGCACCCCGAGATCCACATGGTTCCCAGCCTGGACAATCCACTCGACCACCTTTTTTTCCCCAGGACCAACATACCAACGATCCACCGAGATTCAATATAAGAAGGAGAAAAGAATTAAGAGACCCAAAATCACGAGACGAGGACAGAGGGGCAAGGTATTTAGGCACTCGGTCCAACAGAAAGATCTGACCCCTATCTTTAATCTCTCGTCTAAGATGTTGAATTCTGACCACATTAGTATCCTCTCAAAAGGACTCACCTTTGTCCCTACTCCGAAACTCGACACATTTAAAACGGATGTCGACCTATATAAGATGGAAAGAACTCTCAACTTACAAACATTCAAACACGACAGTTATCTTCAATCTAAACATCACTTTCGATTAAAAAGCATATGGGAACCCAAGACCCTACATCCATCTATTAAGGCTTTTTCCAACATGGTCAGAAATGACATACACCACATTTTTTTGGAGCCAAGATCTACCTCGCCAAATCTTACACACAGGGAACACAAGGCTCTCAAAGACCTTGCAGGCGATACCAATATTACAATCAGACCGGCCGACAAGGGTGGATCCATTGTCATACAGAACTATACATGTTATCGCTCAGAGATCTTCAGACAACTATCTGACAAAACCACCTATAAACAAATTACGTTTGACCCAACTAACACCATCATGGGGAAATTACAACTATTAGTCACCAGAGGAGCGGAAGCAGGATGGATTGATGAACAGACTGCCAAATTTCTTATAGATCCACATCCCAACATTCCGGTGCTATATACCTTGCCCAAGGTGCATAAAGACCCTAACAACCCCCCCGGTCGACCCATTGTTTCCGCCAGACGCGGCATATTGGAACCTTTGGCAAAGTTTATTGATTATCATTGTAAATTACCCTCCTTACTTATACCAACATGTCTTAAGAACACACAGGACCTCCTTACTCACCTCAGTCAAATCTCTCTCCCGGATGGGCACATCACTCTCGCTACTGTAGATGTTAAAAACCTCTACACTATAATACCTCATCCAGAGGGGATAGAGGCCATGAGACAGATTTTGACTCACTCAGATCAATACCATGGACCACCCATCGAATACCTTTTGGAATGTTTAGAATTTACTTTGACCAACAATTATTTTCGATTTGAGAAGAACTTCTACGTTCAACAAACGGGGACTGCAATGGGATCGGCCATAGCGCCCAACTATGCTAACAGTTACATGTACGCTTATGAGCAACAATACATTTTATCAAAGTATCAGACCAACATCATATCTTATTTTAGATATGTGGATGACATTCTCATACTGTGGTCGGGCCCCTCTTCATCTTTCGACACCATGATTCAAGACCTAAACGACATCGATTCCCCTGTACGTCTGAGTCACAGTAGTGATGCCAACAGGATCCAATTTCTCGATGTAGAGATATATCGAATACAGAACTCTATAGGCTATACCCTATACAAAAAAACATCTGATCGCAATACGGTGTTACATGCCACCAGCTTTCATCCAGGGGCGCTTAAGAGATCCCTCCCGATCTCACAGTTTCTCAGAGTATTGAGGAACAATTCAGACCCAGATAATATCAAAAGTCAAATAGAAACAATGCAACAATCCTTCTTACAGAGAGGCTATTCACCTCATATACTCAATCGATCATTACAGAGAGCCACTGAAATTCATGACCAATCTCAACGTAAAACTACTACGACTCTTCAGGACCCTGCAATCATCACACTACCATTCCTGTATCATACAGCAAGCGATCAGATCGCTAAGGTGATTCGAAAAAGATGGGACCTCCTGGCCGCAGATCCTACATTGCACCCCACGTTTTCTCATCCTCCTCGTATTGCTTTTAGACGCAATCGCAATCTAAGGGACATCCTGGTAAAAAGTGATTACATCAATCAATATGAGACAAAACAAGGACATACGAAATTGGGTTGCTTCAAATGCACTAATTACGTTACCTGCGGACACATGCTCACAGGTCAATCTTTTGCTCACCCACACTCAGGAAAACGATATCTCATCAGACACCACATTACTTGCCTCACGGATCATGTGGTTTACCTCATATCATGCCCCTGTGGACTTTATTATGTGGGGAAAACGGACCTCACACTACGAGATAGAATGCGGGGTCATCGTTCAGGCATCATGACCGCCTTTAGAGACGGCAAGACAGAGAAACCGGTGGCCAAACATTTTTTAGAAGTAAATCATCGACTTCCGACTCTCAAATTCATAGCCATCGACCACATCCCTCCACTACCCAGAGGAGGTGACCGCTCTAAAAGCCTGCTTCAACGCGAAGCATATTGGATAAGGACACTAGACACAGTGCACCCTAGAGGCCTTAACGAATATATATCGTTTCACTCATTCTTGGATAGTCGTTAAATATATCATCTCACATAGATCTCTAGTAATAGCTGTCTGGCATCTCTCATCAAACAAATGTTTAAATATGTAATATATATAGGCATCTCTTAGTTTATTGCTCAGACCTTGTTGTTTATTTTTTTATATTCCGTATTGATGTAGTCTAGCTATGTCTCACTTCTCATGCCTTACTTCTCATGTTCTCACTTCTTTGCACACATGTAAATAGATCTGCTCGTTTTTATACACACTTTCATTCATAGTCCACTCTTCTCCCCCTTTTCTTCCCCCTCCCTTACCTGGATTTGCACACTAGTTTTTGTTGTCACATCGGGTGTTTTTATCACCACTCACAGTTTTGTTCATTACTCCTCACTTTCCGTCACACTTTTTCTACTCTTCACTCTCTTGTCCTACCATGAGACTATATATTTAGTCTCGTTTATTTTAACCCTATTCTCTTCACTCTCGCACATTCTTCTCATTACGATATATTATATACACTCATTCGTTCACCATATCTGGATCTCTCCCATTACATACTTGCATTACTGATTGGATTCAGGTTGGGACATAGCTAGTATTCATTTCCCATTAAAGTCTTTAGATTGTCTTCCCATGTTTTTATACTCTTAACCCCTTAAGGACACATGACATGTGTGACATGTCATGATTCCCTTTTATTCCAGAAGTTTGGTCCTTAAGGGGTTAATCTTCACTCATTTTCACGCATGCGCACTTATCGGAGGTTTCTATGGTAACTTGAAGCTCACTCACGACCTCTATGGGTCGCGCACCTTTGACGTCATCACTTAGCGACGCACGTTGCACGTTTTACCGCAATGATCACACAGCGGTTACACATGATTGTGGGGCATCACGGTCACGATAGGGTAAGTAATTACCTCTTAATTACTCTTGCTATATAAAGACACTGTTTTAAGTTTTATGTCATCTTGATAAAGACCTGCGGGTCGAAAAGTCGATTCTCCTGTACACAGATAAATAATTTTTTCATCAAGTCCTTTGGAGTGCTCTGTTTCTTCATTTCCTATATAAATATATATATATATATATATATATATATATATATATATATATATATATATATATATATATATATATACAGACTGTATTTTCTTGCTAAGATAAGCCCCAAATGGAGGGGTGCACAAATAAATTCATGCATATTTTCATTTAAGTTATACTTACTAAACAGTGATTTTTACAGTGATTTCACATTCTGAACCAAAACCTTGAATCTGAGCTGTATGTTTGTTCCACCATAATTTAAGGGTTTCTCTTCATGTGCCCCCACGGGCTTTTATTTAACTTCCCATATGTATACCTAACAACATTACATGTGAATAAAATGTTACAATTGTGAAAAATATGTGTATTTCAAATTTGAGTGTATTTTATTGAGTGTGTTTTAAATTTTTGCGTATAATAATTTTTACATATACAGTAGGCATGTGCATGGGGAAAATATTCGGCTTGGTTCGGCATTCCAAAATTTGGGACTTAATCAATTCGGCAATTCGGCAATTTGGCAATTCGACACTTCGGAACTTTGGCAACTTTGGCAACTTTGGCACTTCGGCACTTGAACACTTCGGAACTTCGGAACTTCGCCACTTTGGAACTTCGGCAACTTTGGAACTTTGGAACTTTGGCAACTTCGGCAACTTTGGAACTCCGGCATTTTGGGACTTTTGTTGCAGCCGCTTGGTAGATAACTCCCTAATTCCCACGGTATTAGGGAGTTATCTACCAAAAGGCTGAAAGACCTAAATTGGTCTTTCAGCCAAATTTACTAATACTAAGTAAAAATTACTTAGTATTAGTAAATTGTGCCCCTACTCGCTATACCGCGAGTAGGGGCATGTCTATTAAACAGTGAGCAGCCTGTGGGCCCTCCCTCGATGAGCGGGTGGGGGCCCTAAAGTAAAAAAAGGGGGGAGGACCTATTGTCCTCGCCACCGGACCCCACCCCTGAGCGGCGATGGGGGCCCTAAATAAAAATTGGGGGGACCTAATGTCCTCCCCCCTGGCCCCCACCCCTGAGCGGTGGGTGGGGGCCCTAAACAAGAATAAGGGGGGGACCTAATGTCCTCCCCCCTGGCCCCCACCCATGAGCGGCGGGTGGGGGCCCTAAATACAAATGGGGGGACATATTGTCCTCCCCCCAGGCCTCCACCCTGAGAGGTGGGTGGGGGCCCTAAATACAAATTGGGGGGACCTAATGTCCTCCCCCTGGCCCCCACCCCTGAGCAGTGGGTGGGGGCCCTAAATACAAACTGGGGAGACCTATTGTCCTCCCCCTGGCCCCCACCACCGAGCGGTGGGTGCGGGCCCTAAACAAGAATAGGGGGGGACCTATTGTCCTCCCCCTTGCCCCCACCCCTGAGCAGCGGGTGGGGGCCCTAAAAACAAATGGGGGACCTAATGTCCTGCCCCTGGCCCCCACCCCTGAGCGGCGGGTGAGGGCCCTAAATACAAATTGGGGGGGGACCTATTGTCCATCCCCCTGGACCCCACCCCTGAGCGGTGGGTGGGGGCCCTAAATGAAAATGTAACCCCCCTCCCACCCAGGTAACTAGGGGTCCCTAAACCTCGTACCTGTACCACCTGTGGTTCCGCCACCTGTAGTGGTTCCCGTACCACATAAACCACCGTCCATAACCCTGTCACCTCCCCCTCGTTATGGAGGTGATTCTAAAGAATTCAGAGGTTTTTTAAACCAAATTGAATACCACTTTGAGGCCTCCCCAGGTTCATTCCCAACAGATAGATCAAAAATAGGCTATCTGATGAACCAATTAACTGGAAAAGCCTTAACCTGGGCTAACCCCTTATGGGAAAGTGGTGACGCAGTAGCCCGTGATTACAGTGCCTTTCTCACAGCTTTTAAGGCTACGTTTGAACCTAAAGGCAGGGAGAAGAACGCTGCCAAAGCCCTTATGAGAATAAAGCAAGGCAGTCGTTCTGTAGCCGATTATGCCATAGAGTTCAGGACATTGGCGTCTGAGGTTGATTGGACCAATAGCGGTCTGGTGGCTGCTTTCTCTGAAGGTCTAGCGGAGAGTATACAAGATGAGACCGCAGCTAGAGACCTTCCGGTTAATCTTAATGAGTTTATTGCCTACATGATAGACATTGATAACCGGCTCAGAGAGAGAGAGAAAAACAAGCAACGTAACCGACGTTCTAATTTGTCCATAGCTCCTCGTTTCTCTAACCCAGTGGTGAGTAGCCAAGCGCCTCTTCCAGAACCTGAACCCATGCAATTGGGTAGCGCTAAACTCACTGAGGCAGAGAGACAACACAGACGTAACGAGGGGCTATGTATGTATTGTGGCAAGAAGGGACATCAAAGATGGTCATGCCCGGTTCGGCCGGAAAACTTGCACACCTAAGGCACGTACGGGGACCGACCTTAGGTGTGATGTATATGTCCCCTAAATTGACTAAGAACCGTTTCCTTGTCAAAGTTACCTTGTCTTTTAAAAAGACTACTATCCAGTGTGAGGCTATGATTGACTCTGGGGCAGCGGAGAATTTCCTAGACAAAGAGTTCTCTGCTAAACATATCCTGCCCTTAAGACAAAAAGAGAAACCTATAGCAGTCGAGGCCATTGATGGAAGGCCTCTTTCCCAGCCTTTCATCACACACGAAACTCTGCCAATCACTGTCTCAGTGCGTATTCTCCACTCTGAAGAAATGACCTTTCAAATCATATCTTCCCCTACATGTCCGATAATACTCGGTTTCCCTTGGCTCCTGAAACACAATCCACGTTTGGATTGGATTGAAGGAGAGATTGTGAGTTGGGGTGAGAGATGCAAAGGTGTGTGCTTGAAGCAAATCCCACAACCTATTGGCACCATTAATGTTCCTATTACACCTCCCTTGACCACACAAATACCACCGCAGTATATGGATTTAAAAGAGGTATTTAACAAGGTCCAGTCAGAAGGGTTACCTCCTCATAGACCTTATGACTGTACTATAAATTTATTACCAGGGACTATGCCTCCCAAGGGAGGAGTTTATGCCTTGTCCCCCCAAGAAAATCTTTGTTTGGAAGAATATATAAAGGATGCTCTCAAAAAGGGTCATATCCGTAGATCCTCCTCACCAGCCGGGGCTGGGTTCTTCTTTGTCTCTAAAAAAGAAGGAGACCTACGCCCCTGTATCGATTATAGGGGTTTGAATAGGATTACCATAAAAAATGCCTACCCTATTCCCCTTATATCAGAGCTGTTTGACAGATTGAAAGGAGCTCGAGTCTTTACCAAGCTCGATCTCCGAAGTGCTTACAATCTAGTCAGAATTAAGGACGGTCACGAATGGATGACCGCATTTAACACCAGAATGGGACATTACGGATACCTGGTTATGCCGTTTGGATTATGTAACGCTCCAGCGGTATTCCAGGATTTTATTAACGATGTCCTAAGAGAGTACCTTCACATGTCCGTTCTAGTGTACTTGGACGACATTCTCATCTATTCCCCAGACCTAGAGACACATCACGAACATGTGAGAATCGTACTGAAAACCCTGTTACAGAACGGCCTTTACTGTAAACTGGAAAAATGCCAGTTTGACCAAACGGAGATACAATTCCTTGGATACGTTATATCTCCGTCTGGTTTCCAGATGGATCCCCGCAAACTGGAGGCAGTCCTACAGTGGCCATTACCCAAGGGCCTTAAAGCTACTCAACGCTTTATAGGGTTTGCGAATTACTACCGCAAATTCATAAAGGGATTTTCCTCCGTGATTGCCCCTATAACAAATTTAACCAAAAAAGGAGCAAATTGTATATCTTGGCCCAAAGAAGCAAGAGAGGCATTTGAACGGTTAAAATCTTTATTTTCCTCAGCACCTGTCCTGACCCATCCTGATCCAAACAAACCATTTATCCTAGAGGTGGATGCGTCAGAAACAGGAGTTGGAGCCATTCTGTCTCAAAGAGAAAGTCCTGATACGCCTTTACATCCCTGTGGATTTTACTCTCGCAAACTCACACCTGCAGAGAAGAATTATGTCATAGGGAATAGGGAACTTTTGGCCATTGTACTTGCCCTTAAGGAATGGAGGCATCTCTTGGAAGGTTCCAAAGAGCCACTTTTGATCTTTACTGATCATAAGAATTTGGCTTATATTGGGGACGCTAAGAGATTGTCCTCTCGTCAGGCTAGGTGGTCATTGTTCCTCTCCCGATTCAATTTCGTAATTACGTACAGGCCTGGTACTAAAAACACCAAGGCAGATGCACTTTCTAGGCAGTTTGAGACAGATGAAGTTCCGGAACAGGTGATATATCCTATTATACCTCCTGAATGCCTCATTGCCACTACAGTTTCCGAAGTGTCTTCTCCACTCTTCTGTGCCATAATAGCAGATCAAACTCAGGCACCTGTGGGAAAACCTCCGGACAAACTGTATGTGTCACCTCAGTTTCGAAAAAAGGAATTAGAAAAGTTCCATGACAACCTCACAGCGGGCCATCCTGGAGTCCATAAAACTCTCTCTGCCATCTCCAGGAGGTTTTGGTGGCCTGCTCTTAGAAACGATATCAAAGATTATGTTGGGGCATGTCAAATATGTGCCGTTTCTAAAGTTCCTCCTAGGTCACCTCCTGGACTGTTACAACCACTGCCCATACCTAGTGCTCCATGGACCCACTTGGCCATGGATTTCATTGTGGATCTACCCAGTTCAAACGGGTTTAATACAGTCCTTATGGTTATTGATAGATTCACAAAGATTGCACATTTTGTCCCACTTAAAAAATTACCATCTGCTCAAGATCTAGTTCAAATATTCTTGAGAGAAATCTTTCGGTTGCACGGTGTACCCAAAAACATAGTATCTGACAGAGGCACCCAGTTTGTCTCTAGGTTCTGGCGTTCCTTCTGTAAACAATTGGGCATCGAACTCTCCTTTTCATCAGCGTATCACCCTCAAACAAATGGAGCAGCAGAGAGGGCGAATCAGTCTTTAGAAGCCTATTTACGTTGCTTTATAAATGCCAATCAGTCTAACTGGTATGAACTCTTACCCATGGCTGAGTTCGCCAGGAACAACGCCACTCATGAATCTTCTAATCATAGTCCATTCTTTGTAAATCAGGGTTTTCACCCCGCTGTTTTTCCTTCTGAATTCTCAGACACGGAAATTCCTGCTTTGAACACCCGTTTAGAATCGATTCATGATACCTGGAATTCCGTCCATTCAGCTCTGCAAAAAGCCTCATTACGAGCAAAGGTCCAAGCTGACAAAAAACGGGGCGCTAATCCTGTCTATCTTCCAGGTGACAGGGTGTGGCTCTCCACAAATCAAGCTCCACATATCAAGCTCAAGGTCACGTCCATGAAATTTGCCCCTCGATACATAGGTCCCTTTCGAGTTACCCAACGTATTAATCCAGTGACCTATTCTTTGGCACTACCGGCTCATATGAGAATTGCAAATACTTTCCATGTGTCTCTGCTCAAGCCCCTTACTTGCAATCGCTACACCAAGTTATCCACTCCTCCTCCGCCCTTGGTAGTAGGTGATCAAGAAGAATATGAAGTCCGTTCTATCATGGACTCCAAGTTATCCAGAGGTGTCTTGTCCTATCTCGTTGACTGGAAGGGTTATGGCCCCGAGGAACGTTGTTGGGTTCCTGCTGACCGGGTCCATGCGCCCCGTCTTATCCGGTCATTTCACAACCGCTTTCCTCTTAAGCCGGGTCCTTCTTGCCCGGTGCGCGGTCTTCGAGTGGGGGGTACTGTTGCGGTCACCGGCCCGCCGAGCCTCACGGCCGTGCCCGACCGGCACGACCGTACCGACTACACGAGCTTACCTGCTCGTCGGCGAGCCGGGAACCGCGCACTCGCTTCTTCCGGGCATCACGCCTGAATCCAATATGGCGCCGACCACGTGGTCGCGTCTATGGATAGCCCCGCCCCCGAGAGTTATACCAACGTGTGCGTGACGTCACGACGTCAACGCACACGCACGTTTTGGGGTCAGAGGTCGCCCTCTGACCAATCATAGCCTAGAGAGGGGTATTTAAACCCCTAGCTTTTCCCAGAACTTTGCCCTGTCGTGGTTTCAGTTTCCTGGTTTCCCGAGAGTGCTATTTCCGTGTTTCTGATTTCCTGGTATCCTGATCCTTGGCGTTTCCCTGATTATTCTGATCTCTGGTTTCCCTGACTTGGCTTGTTTTATCGGTATTGAGTATTTTCTGGCTTCCTTGACCTCGGCTTTCCCTTTGACCATTCCTTGTCTCTAGCGTATTAGTCCGGCCATTCTAAGGTCCGGTTTACGCTCTATCCTGTTATTTTCCTTTTCTTACTTATGTATATATTTACATCGTTTCTGCGTGCTGGACCACATAGTTAGCCGTGACAGAAAGTCATAAATAAACTACAAACTTCCCCAATCCACTCCCAACCTTCCACTGTCAAAGTGGATAACCAAACCCTGCAACTTCCCTTAGATGTAGCAAATGCCTTTAACAATTATTTTGTCAGATGCTCTACTGCCCTGATTGCCAAGCTAATAAATGGCACACATCCTGAAACTACAAATGTGGATCAGGTCTCACTAAATTTGCAAAGGCAAATTCATTTTTAGACCTGTACCTGTTAGTGTCATTCAAAAACATCTTAATAATCTAAAAATGAAAAACCAGTCCGGACCGGACCAAATCCCAGCAATGCTGTTGAAGCTCAGTGCGCCGGCAATTGCTAAACCCGTCGCAACTCTAATTAACGAATCCTTGGTGTCTGGATACATACCCAAACTTTGGAAGACTGCAAGAGTAGTCCCTATCCATAAAAGTGGTGACACTACTTTGGTTTCTAACTATCGCCCTATATTATTGCTCCTGGTATTGTCAAAAATCTTAGAAAAATTTGTCCATAAGCAACTATGTGAGTATTACCAACAATCAAACTATCTGACCCCTGATCAATCGGGCTGTTGCCAGAATCACTCCACTACAACTGCCCTCTTAAAAGTTTGCAATGACATCCAAACTGGCATGGAACAAGGAGACCTAACTGGAGCTGTTTTCCTTGATTTTGCTAAGGCCTTTGATACAGTAGACCACAACATTCTACTGCACAAACTCAAAAACTCAGGTATTGGTGATCATTCGCTAAACTGGTTTCGATCGTATGTATCGGATCGCTTGCAATATGTGTCCATTTCTGACAGCAACTCCCTCCCTCTCCCACTCACGTGTGGTGTTCCCCAAGGTTCCATTCTCGGCCCCCTACTATTTTCATTATTTATAAATGATCTGCCTAATGTCTGCAAATCCTCAAATGTACACATGTACGCAGATGACACGGTAATCTATGTGAGCAATTCCGATCTACCGAAGCTTGAGGCTGTGCTCCAAGACCAGTTTACAGAGGTAGAAAAGTGGATCGCAAAAAACAAACTGTTCCTGAACACTGACAAAACTGTCACAATGATCTTTGGAACAGTACCTAAATTACCCAAATTACACAATTCCCACCTATCCATCAAAACAATTTCAAATGGCACACTGACCGCAGTCCACTCTTTCAAATACTTGGGTATGATGTTAGACCCAAATCTATCTTTTGGCCTGCACATAGAAAAGCTTGCATCTAAACTTTATCCAAAACTAGGTGCCCTGTACAGAAACAAATCCTGCCTAAGCCCTTCAGTAAAGGAAAAGATTGTACAGCAAATGCTGATACTAATCATTGATTATGGGGGTGTAGTATATGCATCTGCATCGCAATCCCACATTAATAAACTTAATACATTGTATAACTCGTTCTGCCGATTTGTGCTACAATGTAATTACAGGACCCACCATTGTGACATGCTAAAAGAACTAAAGTGGCTGTCGCTGGAATCCAGACGCACCCTTCATCTTTCCAGCCTTGTGTGTAAGACCTTTTCTGGGAAACTCCCACCCTACCTGAACGCAATGCTTTAACCTCCGATCCAGTACCAACACTTTACTTAGTCTACCTCAATACAAAAAGAAAGCAGCCCGATCCTCCTTCTCCTACAGAGCACCGCATTTGTGGAACGACCTCCCGCACAAATTAAAATCTTCCCTAAGCTTAAAGTCCTTTAAGAGATCCCTCTCTACATACCTCAAAACAGAATGCACCTGTCATGGTTGATTATATATTTTATTGTACACTCTCTGTAACAATGCAATGATTTGTAGACCCAGGACATACTTGAAAACGAGAGAAATCTCAATGTATCTTTCCTGGTAAAATATTTTATAAATAAATAAATAAATATTTAGGATATTCATCAGTGGTAAAAGTATATGAGTAATGTAGATTGTATTAAAAGTATAATATAATAAGTATATGAGTAATGTAGATGATATTTTATTTAATATTTTATATGTTTAACTCTGTTTTTATTGTTTCTTCTCTTTTTCTTTGTTCTAATAATGTATTATTCATGTATTTTTATGAATGAGCATTTATTCCTATGAAGGGGATTATTAACACTTAGGGCTTGGACATTATAAGTTTGGACTCCCCCACATAAGAAAATTTGAATTATATGGACTATGTGGAACCAAAATATAATCAGAAACAATGGTGGAACGCATAAACATAGCCGCTGGAATGCATAACAGTGAAACCGGAAGTGACATCATATACCATTATTTACCAATGGAATAAGGAGGCTGGGAAGGTCCTAATAGGGTAATTGTAATGAGGGGGATGTCCCTAATTTAAAAAAAAATGAGCACCAAAATGGATTTATAACTGCACGTGGGAATATAAAACTGCACATGGGAATATGTATGCACCTGAGGAAGAGGCAGATTTTAGCGTTGAAACGCGTTGTGCAATTGGAGGCACTTTTTGAATGTACACTTGTATTTTGTTATAATAAATATTACTTATTTTAAAAGTCAGAAGCTGGTGCACTCCATCTATTTCCATAAAGAAGACCTGGTATTCCAGAAATGGGACCTGCACTGTCTGATTATGCTATATTACCTGAGCCAGTTTGCTGATAGGCTCATTAAAATGTGAGTTGAACACGTAAAGAATACATTTATTGACAAATCTGGTACAGTACTATACTACTCTATGAAAGTGTTTTGTCTGTTTATCTTTCCAGAAAGAAACAGTGTCATCGTATTCATTTTTAGGTATATTTACACTCACTTTCATACACATTATATTGCTCTTATTTAACTTACTCTGAGCACTTTATTTTTTACTGTATAATTTTATCTTTGGTGGAATTTTGAGTGATCCCACAGTGTTTTTAGCTGCATGTTGTTTAACGCATATCTTTCTACACTGTTTTTTGTATATTATCATGCCAGGCTGGTTACAGGAGAGCACGCGTCCCTCCTGCACCATATCAGCAAGTAGGCCACAGACAGTGTAATGCTGCATGTAGGTAAGATGGGCTTGCTTGTCTTGTATCATTTTGTTCCCAAGGCATTAGCCAGTCAGGGACACCTGATTAAATATATATGGATCAGTTCTAGTCACTGATTATGTTGATTAAGTTGATCTATACAGGAGAGCTGCAGCCCTGAGCTTCCTCATTGCTTTGCAGCCAAGCCCCACCCCCTTTCCTTTTGTGTTAGGAAAGTTCCCTATAAACCATCAAGTTTGTTCTCATTCTTCTGTGTTTCTATGTTTACACTGTATGATTAAACACACCTCTAGTGGCTGTCCTCCTAGTGGCTGACCAGTAGCGTACACACAATCCACGGGGCCCTGGTGCGAAACTGATCCGTGGGCCCCCCATTTCCTCCCTCTCCAGCCCCCCAACAGACACACACACACACACACACACACATACATACACACACATAGACACATACAGACAGACGCACACACACAAGACATACATACAAAGACACACACAAGACATACATACAAATACACATACATAAGACCAACAAACATACAAAGACACATACACATACATACAGACACACACAAGACACACATACAGACATGCACAAGACACACATACATGCAAAGACACATACATACACACATATATACAGACAGACACACACACACAAGGCATACATACAAAGACACATACACACATACATACAAAGACACACACACATACATACAGACACACACACACACACACAAGACACACATACAGACACACACACACCACACATACTGTCATGCCTTAACTATGGTATCCTCTTACTTCCTGGTTCCACGGAGCTTAGCCACACCCCTTTATGACACGGTCTCCCTATTTAATCCGACCGCACCAGCTGATCGACGCTGGATTATTGAACTACGTTCCATACTCACGAACCGGCTACAACATCGTTGTGAAAGCCCTCTGTTACCGGACCGGACTAGAAGACTTCAAGTTCCCTTCACCTCTCCTCTTCCACGACTAAAGCTGAACTCTCTCCTTCCAGGATAACCGCCTCTGAGGAGATCTCGGGAACCAGTGTTCTATGTGCCGGAAGCTAAGTAAAACCTCTGTGATAAGCGTTGCATTTCAAAGCTGTTATTTCCTGTCTTCAAAGTCCTTCGATAAAACAAAACCGTTACAGCTAACTTCAACTCATACTTTATCTCAGTTAGCTGCATCTGTATCGCTTCAGTTAAAGTCTATGGAACAGCTATTGTAACTTCTTATCACCTAAATCATTAATACTACTAAGAGACTCTTTCTGATTCAGTGTCTGCTAATTACTACCGTTTACTACTTAAAGCTACAGTGCCTGTAATTGTGGACTTCAGTTACCGTTTACTACTTAAAGCTACAGTGCCTGTAATTGTGGACTTCAGTTATCGTTTACTACTTAAAGCTACAGTGCCTGTAATTGTGGACTTCAGTTATCGTTTATTAATTAAAGCTACAGTACCTGTAATTGGACTTAAAGTCAAAACCTTTTACTTTTGATAATAAATATTCAAACTGAAGAAATCTGCAGTTGTGTTCCTTCATAACAAATGTTTAGACGTGACACATACATACAAAGACACATACACACATACATACAGACACACACACACACACAAGACATACATACAGACAAAACACACAAGACACATACAAAGCCACACACAAGACATACATACAAAGACACATATACACAAACAAACACACAAAATATTTTAGTCACCCTCCTGTTTCCTACCTTTAAGGTGTAGGAGGGTGACATTCCCTGGGGTCCAGTGGTGGCTCAGGTTGATGGGAGTCAGAGTTCCCAATCTGACTCCCTCCTCATTCCTCCTGCGCGGTCTGTGTGTAACAGGTAGGAGGAGTGATGAGCAGTCACTTTCTCACAGCTCTGTGTGATGTCATCACAAAGCGCCAGCGCTGACCGGGCCCCCTGACAATCCACATCCATCGGGTGGCCCTAACAGCATGGGCCACTTGATGGACCCCTAGAATGGCAGCCGGGGCCGCAAATAGTGATGGCGGGTACCCGGTCGCAGGGGTCCGAAGTGACAGGCCCGGTCGCAGCTGCAACCCCTGCGACCGCGGTATGTATGCCGCTGTGGCTGACCTAATGAAGTTGCAGTTCAAGGGAGAGCATTGCATTCTATACTTTTTTTATGAGAAACATTTGGACGTGTGTGTGATGCTCATGGGAGGTGGAGAGGCCAGCAGCGCGGAAAGATAAGTAAAAACCTTCTTTTTCATGTTGGGGACTTAATACAACTCTCATCGCTATAATGCCCTTTCTAACACTATAGTGTTCCCTTAACCCCTTCAGGACCTGCCTGTTTTGGCCATGGAAGTTGTTAACGACCAGAACTCTTTTAACACTTTGTGGTGTTTGTGTTTAGTTGTAATTTTCCTCTTTCTCATTTACTGTTCCCATACAAGTTATATACTGTTTTTTTCAGGACAAAAATTGCTTTATTTACATACCATTATATGTATCATGTCATGTAATTTACTTAAACAAAAATAATAAAATACAATGAAAAACTGAAAAAAACATGTTTTTTGACTTCTGCTTGAAAAATCTTTTACTTACCTATGAAAGCTAATAAAAATCACTGCTAAATAGACTCAATTTTTTGTCCTGAGTTTAAAAACACCCAGTGTTTACTTCCTTTTTTGCTTTTTATGCAAGTTATATGGCTATAAGTACAATTAGGAAATTGCTGTTTCAAAAAATATATTTTTAAAATGTATCAATAGTGACATTGTAACACTATTATCTGTGCTCCCTGAATAGCTGTTTGCAATAATAAAAATAAGATAAAAGATACTTTGAGGGGAATAGAGGGGACCCCCCATCCTATAGGTGTGCTGCCTATACATTTTACTATTTTTTCCTTGTTGTCATATCAGCGCTGACCCTTTCCATGTCTTCTCCAATATCATCGATGTGATATGTTTTACTGTTTTGAATCACTAATATTTGTGTTCACCAAAGTCTCCCGAGTAAAACAGTACCACCCCCAGCCCCCCCCCCCCCCCATGTACAGGTTTTAGGGTGTCATAGAAAGTTACAAGGTTAAATACAGTGCAAGCAAATTCAATTTTCTGGACTTTTGGCCTGGGTTGTCAGGCAGGTTCCTCAAATTGTAACCAATAAAATTATTTAATTATGTAAAATATTACATAAATATGCACATATAATTTAAATATATATGCATATTTATGTATTTGAAGTCTACGTGTATATTTATATAATTATGTAATTTTGTATATGGACATATGTATATTTCGTATTATTTTTTATTTATTTATATATACATATATATATATATATATATATATATATATGTATATACAAAACAAAAATAGTAATGCACTCCACCTTCCTTGATGTACTTGCCCGGTGCTTATCAGCAAACAGATACAGCCAAAAGTACAAGATAGCACTCCAGGGACTTCCAAGTTGAATGAATAAAACTTAGCTTTTATTAGCTCAAAATAAAAATCTATATACACTTAGAATGAAATTATATATATGTATATATATATATATATATATATATATATATATATATATACATATATATATAATTTCATTCTAAGTGTATATTGATATAAATATATATATATTAATATCAAAATACAGTTACAATAAAATTTCATATATATATATATATATATATAGAAGAGAGAATTGACAGCACTCCAAGGACTTCTTCATAAAAAATAACCTTTATTGTTCCAAATAAAAATATCGACGTTTCAGTCTAGAGATTCTAGACTTTCATCAGGACCCTGTCCTGCCAATCAACGCATGCTGTGTCCACATTCTATGTTTCTATAAGGGCTACTAAACTTGTTCATGGATTACAGGATAAAACTTACCAGGAAAGGTTAAAGGATCTTAACATGTATAGCTTGGAGGAAAGACGAGACAGGGGGGATATGATAGAAACATTTAAATACATAAAGGGAATCAACACAGTAAAGGAGGAGACTATATTTAAAAGAAGAAAAACTACCACAACCAGAGGACATAGTCTAAAATTAGAAGGACAAAGGTTTAAAAATAATATCAGGAAGTATTACTCCATGGATGCATGGAATAGCCTTCCAGCTGAAGTGGTAGAGGTTAACACAGTAAAGGAGTTTAAGCATGCGTGGGATAGGCATAAGGCTATCCTAACTATAAGATAATGCCAGGGACTAATGAAAGTATTTAGAAAACTGGGCAGACTAGATGGGCCGAATGGTTCTTATCTGCCGTCACATTCTATGTCCACCACCAGAATGCCGTCATTGCAGAGCTCAGCAGTGTGGCATTTTTTTTGTGTGTCTGCCTCTGACAACAGCGATGCCATTTGCAACCTGTGCCAAAGGAAACGGAGTCGTGGGAGGTCCAACACCCACCTAGGTACAACTGCTTTGCGTAGGCACATGATCTCACATCACAAACGCCTATGGGATCAACACATGAGTACAAGCAGCACGCCTACTCTAAGCCGCCATCCTCCTCCTGGTCCAGCATCTTCAGCCACGTCAACCACTGCTGTCCTTCTTGCCCCCTCTCAACCATCCGCCACTCCGTCTCCCGCCTTGAGCAGTTCCCGCTCATCTGCCCACAGTCATGTGTCTGTCAAGGACATGTTTGAGCGTAAGAAGCCAATGTCACCAAGTCACCCCCTTGCCCAGCGTCTGACAGCTGGCTTGTCCGAACTATTAGCCCGCCAGCTTTTACCATACAATCTGGTTGAGTCTGAGGCGTTCAAAACATTTGTAGCTATTGGGACACCGCAGTGGAAGGTACCCGGCCGGAATTTCTTTTCACAAAAGGCAATCCCCAACTTGTACTCGATTGTGCAAAAGGAAGTCATGGCATGTCTGGCACACAGTGTTGGGGCAAGGGTCCATCTGACCACTGATACCTGGTCTGCAAAGCATGGTCAGGGCAGGTATATCACCTACACTGCGCATTGGGTAAACCTGCTGACGGCTGACAAGCAAGGAATGCGTGGCATTGCAGAGGAGTTGGTGACACCGCCACGAATTGCAGGCAGTCCTGCTGCCACCTCCTCTACTCCTCCTACTCCATCCTCTTCCATAACCTCCTCGGCTGAGTCCTCTTGTGCCGCTGCTTCTTGCTCCACATCAACGGCACCCCCCCAGCTCCCCAGGTACTATTCCACATCCCGGATACGGCAGTGTCACGCCGTCTTGGGTTTGACTTGCTTGAAAGCAGAGAGTCACACCGGACAAGCACTCCTGTCAGCCCTGAACGCACAGGTGGAAAAGTGGCTGACTCCGCAGCAACTGGATATCGGCAAAGTGGTGTGTGACAACGGAAAAAATTTGATAGCGGCATTGAAGTTGGGCAAGTTGACACATGTGCCGTGCATGGCACATGTGTGTAATCTGATCGTACAACGCTTTGTGCATAAGTACACAGGCTTACAGGACGTCCTGAAGCAGGCCAGGAAGGTGTGTGGCCATTTCAGGCGTTCCTACACGGCCATGGCTCACTTTGCCGATATCCAGCGGCGAAACAACATGCCAGTGAGGCGCTTGATTTGCGACAGCCCTACACGTTGGAATTCAACACTCCTAATGTTCGACCGCCTGCTCCAACAAGAAAAAGCTGTTAATGAATATTTGTATGACCGGGGTGCTAGGACAGCCTCTGGGGAGCTGGGAATTTTTTTGCCACGTTACTGGACGCTCATGCGCAATGCCTGTAGGCTCATGCGTCCTTTTGAGGAGGTGACAAACCTAGTCAGTCGCAACGAAGGCACCATCAGCGACATCATACCATTTGTTTTCTTCCTGGAGCGTGCCCTGCGAAGAGTGCTGGATCAGGCTGTAGATGAGTGTGAAGAAGAAGAGGAAGAGTTGTGGTCACCATCACCACCAGAAACAGCCTTATCAGCATCGCTTGCTGGACCTGCGGCAACGCTGGAAGAGGATTGTGAGGAAGAGGATTGTGAGGAAGTCTAGATTACCTCACCTTTATTAAGATGAATGAGGGATGGATCCCGAAGGGACTGACACTGGGCGATACATTCGATTAAAAAAGGCCTGATGAGATGAGCTGCCTTGGGCTAAAAATGGTCCATACGCTGCTGTATTTTAGCTCTGAATGAGAAGACGCTTAGCTTAGTCAGGTTGCTACTTTGTTACTTAGAAGCTAGACTTAGGCTGGGATAGAACTTTTGATTTCCACTTTTATTTCGCGAAGTTTTCCAGCCTAGTTAGGCATCCACTTTTCTACCAATACCTAGACTTAGGCTGAGCTCGTATTTTGTTTTGTTTTTACAATACAAGGGGTTGGGAATAAGTGGGCATCTGAGTCCTGGCTGGATGGGAGACATTCCCTGCATCTGAGAGACAGGGGCAGCTCCTGTGTCTCTGGGGAAAGCTCACAAACTAGCAACTTCATACTATTGTAACTTTGTATCTTTCCCTAATAGCACTACTCTGGGACCTTAGCGTTCTATCAATAAGCACTAACAGATCATCCCAGCTACTTTGTCTACATTATTTTTGTATAAGCAATCCACTACCTTTGTAATTTGGGGCTGACTACTACTCAGTTAAATCGACCTACTTGGGTATCTTTACATACAGGGGGAAGTTTTCCAATTCTATTATGACTTCATTGTTTTTCCCCCACACTATATGCCTTTGGTCCCGATTTATCTCACCAGTGCAGTCAGCATCCCCACGGTTTACCATATACTCCAGGGAAGGACACCCTGGGGTCTGGGGTATCCCCCCCCCAGAATATACAGTTGGGCTACCTTTTATGCAGACACTCTGACACTATAGGGTTGATCTGTGTTCTGGTGCTTTATACATTTAGGTAGATACTCTTTTACCGTATGCTAGTATGAGCAAATAGCCTCTAGGGGTTGTGGTACAGTACTGTCTACAGTGATCTGTCCAGTACCCCCCCATCGTCAGTACAGCCATTTGGACCAACCCCCACTCCTATACCCCATGATTTTGTTTTAGTCTCTGTACGTTTTTCTATTAAAGATTTATTATTTTCCTTACTCTGTACATCTATTACTCTGCACACCAAGGGAGTGAATACCCTATTGTGGGCACACCCTCAGTCGAGTGTGTTCTGGTAGATGGATTTTGCTTTCCTCTCCGAACACCTCAATTCTTGGGATTTATTCTATTTTCTAATACTTATTGCGTTGGGGTAAGCCCTTTAGTTGTTGCCCATTTAGTCCTTGCCTTGGCTCCAGAGCTGGACCTTTCTAGCTCTATAGCCATCTTCCTTTTCCTAATATAGCTCTGAATGACGTTTGACTTATCCGCCACCAACTAGGGTTCAAGCCGCCATGTTTTAGGGCACTTTCTGCCTGTGAAACAAACATCATTTTTTCTGGCCGCTGCTACAGCAGCGGCTGCAACAATACCAAATTTTTCAGGCATGTATACATGCCTAATTTTTAGGCCCACTGGTGCAGCACTCTGGCTTCAAAAACCAAACCAAAAAAAAATCCTCCAAGATGGCACCAATATACCAGTTGTCTAAGCATCTTCCCACCTTGGACCACGCATCTTCTTCTATCTCCCTGTTACATAAATCAATGCCATATCCATAGAAATTGTACATAATATCCAGGAGAGTTTTACAGGTCCAAATCTTGTCGCCTGTTGAAAGAGGTGACCTTGCTCGGGTCCCAGGTGTGCGGTCCCTAAAATGGCTGCCATATACACGTCCACTGATAGGAGACGCGGAAGGTATTAAACTGATATGAACATTTACTAAACTCACCACTCCGAGTGCTGTTATTTATTTAATTTTTTTGTGGTGAGGCTTTACAGGACAGAGTGCTTCTCCACGGGACATGTTAACTCACGGGCAGCTTGCTCATCAAGGAACCAGAGCAGCTTTAACGAGCAGCTTGAACGGTGTCCCAATAGCTTGCATTTAAAAACCTGTTAAATGTTATAATAACATCAGATTGCTTTGCAGCAGGATATCCTTCCAGAAGAGATGTATTTGACAAAATGTTGTAATACCTTTAGTAAAAATTAGTGAAAAAATAAATCACAAGCAGGGTACAAATGGCTAATGGCTAAGGATTTCAGGATTAACCATGTTTTAGAGAAGGAGATCCCACCAAAAAAAAAAAAAAACAACCCTTGTTCGATTCTAGAAACCTGGTGTGTATGGTAATCTGACCCAAGTCAATGAGGCAAAACTGCAGATGGAGGAAACATGCAAACTCACAAGTTACATTAGCACCACCACTCAAAAAACACTGAATAAACAGACGCAGAACTGTAGTCGTCTCTATATTTTAAAGTAAATTAAGTCATACAATTCACCACCCTCATTTTCTAAAAGGGGAAAAATTACTATGGGTCACTTTACCACCAGTGAAGTTCAGCCCACCCCCGGCTCCAACCAATTGACTGAAATCCTCCAAGATGGCACCAATATACCAGTGGTCTAAGCATCTTCCCACCTTGGCCTAAAAAGGGGAGGTGATTCCACAATTAAAAATCGCTGCCATATACACGTCCACTGATAGGAGACGCATAAGGTATTAAACTGATATGAACAATACTAAACTCACCACTCCTATCTGGTGGCACATTAGCTTGCCCGCGCAGTGCCCCAAATTTAAAGTAAGAGGACCGACCAAGCATCTTCTTCCATCTCCCTGTTACATAAATCAATGCCATATCCATAGAAATTGTAGAGAATATCCAGGATAGTTTTACAGGGCCAAATCATGTCGCCTGTTGAAAGAGGTGACCTTGCTCGGGTCCCAGGTGTGCGGTTCCTAAAATGGCTGCCATATACACGTCCACTGATAGGAGACGCAGAAGGTATTAAACTGATATGAACAATACTCCACTCCTATCAGTAGGTCCGTCCCATTGTGATTTATGCCCCCCACCCACCGCGCAGGGATGGGGGCCGGGGGGGAGGAAAGTAGCCCCCCATTGTGATTTATGGCCCCCACCCACCGCGCAGGGGTTGGGGAGGACAGTAGCTCCCCCCAGTGTGTATCATGGGCTTTGAGGACAGGTGTCAATCCATACCTGCCAAGTGACCCTATGTAGGGGGAACAGTCTCTATTCTGCTCTGTGTCAGTGTGTATCATGGTCTCTGTGGACAGGGAACAGTCTCTATTCTGCTCTGTGTCAGTGTGTATCAGGGGTTTTGAGGACAGGTGTCAATCCATATCTGCCAAGTGACCCTATGTAGAGGGAACAGTCTCTATTCTGCTCTGTGTCAGTGTGCATCATGGTCTCTGTGGACAGGGAACAGTCTCTATTCTGCTCTGTGTCAGTGTGTATCAGGGGCTTTGAGGGCAGGTGTCAATCCATATCTGCCAAGTGACCCTATGTAGAGGGAACAGTCTCTATTCTGCTCTGCGTCAGTGTGTATCATGGTCTCTGTGGACGGGGAACAGTCTCTATTCTGCTCTGTGTCAGTATGTATCATGGTCTCTGTGGACAGGGAACAGTCTCTATTCTGCTCTGTGTGAGTGTGTATCAGGGGTTTTGAGGACAGGTGTCAATCCATATCTGCCAAGTGACCCTATGTAGGAGGAACAGTCCCTATTCTGCTCTGTGTCAGTGTGTATCAGGGATTCTGAGGACAGGTGTCAATCCATATCTGCCAAGTGACCCTATGTAGGGGGAACAGTCTCTATTCTGCTCTGTGTCAGTGTGTATCATGGTCTCTGTGGACAGGGAACAGTCTCTATTCTGCTCTGTGTCAGTGTGTATCAGGGGCTTTGAGGACAGGTGTCAATCCATATCTGCCAAGTTACCCTATGTAGGGGGAACAGTCCCTATTCTGCTCTGTGTGAGGAGGAGGAACGGGAAATGAGTAGCTCGGCATCCAACCTTGTGCAAATGGGTTCTTTCATGCTGTCGTGCCTGTTGAGGGACCCTCGTATAAAAAGGCTGAAGGAGAACGACCTGTGCTGGGTGTCCACGCTACTAGACCCCCGGTCTCTATTCTGCTCTGTGTCAGTGTGTATCAGGGGTTTTGAGGACAGGTGTCAATCCATACCTGCCAAGTGACCCTATGTAGGGGGAACAGTCTCTATTCTGCTCTGTGTCAGTGTGTATTAGGGGCTTTGAGGACAGGTGTCAAATGTCAATCCATACCTGCCAAGTGACCCTATGTAGGGGGAACAGTCTTTTTTCTGCTCTGTGTCAGTGTGTATCAGGGGCTTTGAGGACAGGTGTCAATGTTAGGTGATTTCTGCCCTTTATGGATTAAAAGCAGACTTTGCATCAACTGTGTAATTTTCCATGGGAGTTTTGCCATGGATCCCCCTCCGGCATGCCACAGTCCAGGTGTTAGTCCCCTTGAAACAACTTTTCCATCACTTTTGTGGCCAGAAAGAGTCCCTGTTGGTTTTAAAATTCGCCTGCCCATTGAAGTCAATGGCGGTTCGCGCGGTTCGATGATTCGCGAACATTTGCGGAAGTTCGTGTTCGCCGTTCGCGAACCGAAAATTTCGGGTTCGCTACAACACTATTATATAGATATAATATATAAAATATATAATACACACATATTTAATTATATTTTTTAATTAACATAAAATTATTTTTTTTTCATTTTACACATGCAGGGTCAGCACAGGCATTCCCCCTGCAGGCAGACACTTGGACAGCTATTGTGACCATGTGACCGCTCTGGGCTGTCAGGCAGTCTCCTCACACCAGGAGCAACTCCGATTGCCGCGGGGGGAACGACGGCGACCAGGTGATTAAGGATTTCCGTTATGACGGTTCAGGATGGTCACTCGTCCTCAAGGGGATTTTTCCGATGACAGTCCTGAACCGTCAGCAGTCGCGAAGGGGTTAAAAGGGAATGAACACAAGGCTTATACAGCAGGCCATGTATTTCATTCTCTTCATCTAATGATTAATCGTCTTTTACATAGGTCATACAGTGAAGGTCCCTCCATTTTTTCTGCAAATGTATTTTTGTGGAAAAGGTAATGAAATACAGAATTCCTTGGAAAATCCTTAAAGGAACCTAAAATGGATCTGAATGGGCAGTAGGAGTGTTCCTTTACTAGCTGTGTGGCAAACCTTGTTTATAAATAAAACACTTGTGTCAGTGCTTAGTGGATATTCCCCTGCTATTATAAAACACAAGGGTAGCCCAAATGAAAAAAAAGTTCAAATAGTTCTATGTATCAGTTCTGTTATTTGCCAATAAAAAGGATATCAAAAATGGCAAAGTAAGTGGCAGGGTTTATATTTGTAGTCCCAGTGTCCACAGCAACAATGTATCCTCTGACCAATGGGTATATACATAGTTTAATACTGTGAATTTATTAAAGAAACCCTTATCCCAGCATAGGAACTCTTACATAAAATATGTGTGGTACCCTTGTGTTTTAGAATAGCAGAGGCATCTCTTTTGATGTAAAGAGTATTGTTACTTTGCGTTCTCTTATCTTCTTTATGCCGCCTCTCTAGGATGAAGTAAATTAGGAGGCAAAGGTGTTGGAAACTGGGAGACCCATTTCAGGCGTTATATTATGAGATACTGGTTTAATCCCTGGATAAAAGTTTAATCAGCTGACGTTGTTATAGGTGATGGAGTGTTCCCTTAGTTTTTCAATTAGCTTTTATCAGAGCCCCCTCATTTTCAGCGAGGCTCTGTCCAGTGCGCTAACCAATAGGTAAACCTGGTTAAGATGCTGGTTAACCCTAGTTGTTAAAAGACCCGTCTGCATAAACAGTCACATATAATCTGTAGCAGCAGTATTTCTTAAAGGGGACCTATCATTTTTTCTTGAATTTGCAGTATTGAATTAAATGTTGAAAATCACCTACTATGACATACGTTAACCCTTTCTTTAAAATGCACTTTACATTACATTAATGTTTTTTGTTTTTTTTTAGATGTACTTTCAATTTTGCAGCTGAAGTCAGAATCCAGTTCATTCCAGACACAACCAGGCCATTCAATGAATTGTTTATGTTTCTCCATCTCCACAGACTCTGCTCAGTGACGGAAAAGGACAGAGCTTACATGTGTGAATGACAGGTAAACAAAATGGAGGTACGGAGCAGTATTAATTCATAAATGTTTTTTTTTTTTCTTCAAATCTCTCAAATACATATTTCATAAAATTAAGAAATAAGAAAACATTAAATTAAAAATCCAGGGAAGTGATGATTTCCCTTTAAGAGTTAAACAAGCATGCTCAAATGCGATGAATTAGATACAGTAAAATGTTGATATTGGCTTGTGTCTGAATAAGCTCATTATTGTAACACTGCACAACTGTATCTTACTGAATTGGCTCCATTATCCTGCCTGATGGGGCTGCAAAAGGGTTGATCCATGGCTGTAGGAAACAGGGAGTGGTTGAGGGCTTACTGTTTGCTTCCTTGTTTGGTTAAATTTGAAGAGAAAATGCAAGATCAGTTCCCCCTAATAACTGAAACCTTCACAAATAGATTGACTATACATTACATAGCAAAGAAACAACACACATGGTGGCTTTCCATAAACTTTTTGGAAATTAAATCTGAATTGTAAAATTCAGATAAATATTATCTGGAAACATTATGCATCTGAATGTATCATATCACTGAAGCGCCGTGTGGACATACAACTGAACAAACAACTCACACAACAGACGAATATGTTAGTTTGAGTTGTGATTCAGACTTTTGTGTCTTGTACTGTAATGGAGGAACCTTATTTTTTTTCTTTTATTATTATTTTTTTAGAGAGGGCAAAGAAGCAACTTAGTTTGTCATAATTGACAAGAGGTCTACCAATGATGAGGGCTGTATCTCCTGTCCGATCAAGAGGTCAAAACACCCTTTATTTTCCAGATAGGATTCGTCTAGACATTTTGACTGTATCTGTTAAGGGAGAAAGATTAGCAGGAAGCATAGCATGGTTTTCGAAATATAGTTTGAAATAAATTATTTAAGGGAGACAGATAATCAGTGTATGGGATTGGGAGCCTGTGTCACTAATCCTAATGTGAGAATAGGTTTAGTTACTGTTGTAAAAGTGTAAAGTGCTGGTGCGCAAAAGATATTAATAAAATCTTAAGTGTTAATTGATATCTTAAAGTGCTTACATAAGTGGAGTGGGTGTTATCCCATATAACAACCACCAATACCAATCACACACATGCATATGCTTATACTCTGTACAATATGCACTGGGCAATATGCACTGTAGGTATAAAAAGGAGATAAAAAAACGATAAGGGGGCGTGTCCTAACTACTGAAGCGAGAAGTCGCGTCCTAACTACTGAAGCGAGAAGTCGCATGGCCGCCGAGCTCTGGACCAATACAACCCTAAACATCGATTTTCAACCCCCAAACTCGTGCCAAACCTGCCCAGAGAAGACCACAACACCATGGGACGGAAAACCCAAAAACTAAAACCTGAATGGAAACCTATGGAAGCAGGCCGCATAAGCCTCGAATTCCAAGATGGCGTCCCACCACGGTGGATGTTCTGATCTTTATGACGGGACGTCGGATGATGAGGAAGGGGATACCACCCCGACCCAGCAGCAACCACCGCCGGCTCGGATGCAGCCAAAACCACCTGCTACACCCTCCACACCTGTCAGCATGGAGGCCATAAGAGAGCGGAGATCACCACAGGAAAATAGCGGCAGATGTGGCATCAATCCGAGAGACCTTGCAGGGCTTGAGCGGTCGGCTTGGAGCAGTGGAGGGAACCACAGACACCCAAAAAGGCCAAATATCGGAGCTGCAACACGAGGTCTGAGAACTTAGGAGGCAGCATCAACTCAACGAGCTGAGATTTGCAACGTTAGAGTATAAGCGTCGCTTAAATTACCTGAAGATCAGGGATATAGCAGACAGTGTTCCGGACGCCGAGCTACCTCACCTCATCAGGAGGCTCCTACCAGCGTTGCTCAACCCGAATCCAGCCAAAGCAGTAGCTCTCGATGGCATATTCCGCCTTCCCAAGCCCACTAAAGCCCCAAGCACGGCCACACGAGACGTCATTGCACGGTTCCAGACCCTGAAAGACAAATTGGCAGTCCTGGCGGCTGTCAGGGAACACCAGACATACCTCTTCGAACAGATAAGCCTCACATTCTACTCAGACATCTCGGGGGCAATTATGGCATGGAGGAGAACCCTGCAACAGTTCACCTCCCTCCTGCGCATGCAGAAAATCAAGTACCGCTGGGGCCCAGCTCATACTCTGCAGGTTACCAAGGACGACGCCAGGCATACCGTACTCAACATGCAGGAGGCAGAGGGAATCCTGGGGCAACTGGGTCTCCCCCCCGGACTCGCTACTCACATCAAAGCCTCCAACAAACTCCACGCTCCCTCAATACTGGGGCAACGCCGAGGCTCCAACATTTGTCCCTAAAAACCTAGCTGGGACGTCATCTGCAACTTGAATGGAATACGGTACTAACAGGTCAACCCTGCTTGCGGAGACTCTCCGGTATATGCCTCACCATTACCGACTACATGAGCCGAATGACCCCTACAGCTGTATTGTGATTCGAACTGTGGTCACACCATTAAGACCAGAGGACTTTGTCCTGCATTACCACCCAGCACTGTCTCCCTGAAATAGTAGTAAATGGCACACCTAGCTGGACAAACCCACACTCCTGCTTACTCTCCTGTTAAACTGCTACACTCAACCTCGTACTCATTATAAGTACACCTGTTAGTAATGTTATGTAATACCTATAAGTCCAATATGTTCCGCGCCACAGACAGGTCAGGTACTCATATAGGCAATTAATCAGCATACCACTCTTCGGGTCAGGTTACACGCCTGAACAGTCCACTGTTTTCACAAGATAGGCCCACTACGGAGGGACGCTTACATGCCACACCGTCATGCTACAGATACACAGACCAATAGCGATAGCCTGTCTACCAGACTATCAATATATACCTGTATTAAATGTGAGAAACTAACCTAACTTTAAAACCGACCAAGCAAGTATATAGTATTATTGTATATGTATAGTCGAAGCTACAATACTAAACCCGCTTATATTCTTAAATCATATCATTTAATCTACTCTGACACCCGTCTGCTTAAGCCTGATTAACATATAAAATTGTGCATGTTAACCTTGTACCCCGCATGTTACGCGTGGGAAAATCTAGAGGACTGCCTTTGGGGCACCTCTCGCCTGTTTGTGTCATATCTCTGCACTGCAAAAGAAAAAGGAAAAAAAAGAGAAGCACTCCTAGTGCTATAAAGTCATTTAAAATGCATAAACAGGGGCGTGGCCTGACCAACGATCGAGCTGGACGCACTAGGCTAAAGCTCCGACCCGAAACCGCCGCCTACAGTGATATTAAGCGCACTTACCGCCGCCGAACCGAACCAAAACCCCTGCAGTATGTACAAACACAACCCCAAGAAGCAGCCCAGGAAGGGGCAAGAGGCAGGGACGTCAGTAGCGGACTTATTTGCCACCGCAAAACCGACCGCGCATCAGGCCCAAAATGGCACAGATCCTGGCACAATTGGCAGAGCTCAAACATTACCTGGCAGGAGAAATACAGAAATCCACCGTGGTCCTGCAGAACGAGATCCAGGCACTGGGAGTCAGAACCGCAAGACTGGAGCACAAACAGGAGGCCACAGTAGATGTCCACAACTCAGCGGCCCTCCAGATAAACCACCTCACAGTTCGAATGAGAACAGCTGAGCTGGCTATAGAGGACATGGCCAACCGGTCCCGACGGAACAATCTACGCCTCCGCGGGCTCCCAGAAACCGCTGGGGAAGGCCCACTGCAGGACTTACTCCACACATATTCAAACCTCTCCTCCCCGATATGCCAGACCACCTTTGGCACATTGAACGTGCCCACAGAGCGCTCCGTGCAAGACGGGCAGACCAGAACAGCCCAAGGGATGTCATCATGTGCTTCTTCTATTTCTAGACGAAGGAAGCCCTCCTAAAGAAGAGCAGAGAAACACCCATTCGGTATGGGGATGCTGACCTCTCCCTATACCAAGACCTCGCACCCTCCACTCTTCAACGACGGAGAGAATGGAAATCCATCACAGACGCATTAAGAGAAGCAGGCATCCGGTACGCATGGGGCTTCCCCTTCAAGCTCATGGCATTCAGGGGAAACCTCACTCATGTGCTGCAGTCAGGAGAATGTCCAAACCAGCTGTTCCAGGCCCTGGATGTCCCACCACCACAGAGCCTCTCCACCGTCCCACTGGAACAAGAAGACCTGGGCCTACTGACCCGAGACTGGCAAATTGTGGATCGCCATAGCCAGTGAAGTCGGAGAGGTGCGACGTCCTAGTCTGCTTCTGTGAGTAGTACCAACGATGGAGACCCTGGGTTGTGGACTGGACTGGCGGGGGGGGGGTGGGGGGAGCGGGGGATGGCGTGCTACGGGGATGTGTGGTGATTGGGAGGGGAGATGGGACCCTATGGAGACACTCCGGGATGGCCCGGCTGGGGGGAGCGGCCTTCCCTTCCCCCCCTTTGTGGCGTCCCCCCACCTCCATTTCTCTCCCTCGGTGCCTCCTGTGCCGGGGGACTATGCCGACTGTGCTGCAGACTCTCCCAGACTCACGTTAACAGCACGCCCGATGGTCTCTGATGGTTGGGGGGGGGGTGGCGGGCGGTGGTGTCTGGGGGGGGGTCCGGGGAATGTCCGAATTACCTGAAATTCTGCCGAATTTTAATTCGGACCGAAACGAATTGCACATGTCTATATTAGGGACATTTAACAAGCATAGGGCTGCCCAACAAACTGTTCTGTTGCAGGAGGAGAAGAAGATTCATCAGCAGCAGCAGCACCCTCTGCTCATTTTTAATGTGAATGGGGAGCTCAATATAGTCGACAGAAATGGTGGGACGGGGGTCAAAAAATACAACTCCAGACGTATCAGCCAAACTTTGAATAAGCTTTTTTTTAGCCCTAGTAGAAGGTGAGCCATTCAAGCAACTGATTCAGTTCCTAGTTGCCATCAGTCTTACAGAAAACGGTACCCTCTCTGTAACGATTGTGTGCATCAGTTTTAAAGGAGGAGATGTGTAAGGCAGATGGACATAATGTGCACTTCACCACAGACATATGGAGTACTCCCAAGGGGACACCACATTCGGTGGCAGCCAAATGTTCCCTGTGCAGCAGTTGACCCATCAGGTCTCATGAGCAATTTCAGTTCAGGGTTCAGATTGTTTCCGCTATATGCGGAAACAGCTCAGCTAATATTATGGCAGCTCTTCAAGTTATGCTTGAAAAGGTGGTTGGACAGGCAGTACACTACATAAGGGTTTTGTAGTGAGTGATGGGGAGCCAGTGCGGTGAAAAAGGGATTTATTTGGTGTGTGCTGTGAAGCCCATCTTTTGAAAAAATTGAATTTTTTAATTCAACCTAGCCAGGCTTTGGAACCATTCTCTACATATTAATACAGATGCAGATTGATGATTGAGGCATACAGCTTTCATAATTTTCTGCTACTGCTGTTCTGAGAGAATATTATTGTCTTTAGGGGTTGATGGGAGTAAAGTAGGGCTACAGTGCTTAGCCCTGAGTGGGTTTATGCCAAAAGGCTTCTACAACTGTTCTGAGTGTAAAATGTAAAATGTCCCCTTTTAGGGGGTGTTGGGACTGGGCTGGGAACAAAAGTATCCACACCAGTCTAGGATCGATGACACAGGCTATATTTTTTACCTCAGATTTGGTGTAAGTATTACAAGTGGCTAGGCACAGCAGTAGGAGAACCAACCACCTCTCCAACAAATAGGATTTTTTTTTTTTAACTAGCAAATTTGTTGGGAAGGAGGGGAGAAAAAAAAGCCAGGGGAAGTTCAATATGTCCATCGCAAGTGTGCTGTACATTCTGGCAATTGAGTATTTTATGCACAGAATTGATGTCAGGTACCCCATAACACAAGTCATGTGTGTTGGGGCTGCAACTAGCCCCTGGTACACTAGTGCAAATTACTCTGTAAGTGCAGTGTTTCAAATTAAAATACTGCTTATTCATACTCCTATCACCATGACCTCTTAAAATCACTGAAGTGGTCATGGTGGTTAGATATTTTACAGGGTCTTGACTCCTGATAATATTATATTAACTATCGGTTTGCAGGTCTATCAACTCTGTCCATAGGCTTTGACCAATTCTTATTTTTATCTGTCTATGTGTGTGCGATGTGCAAAGTGTGCAATGCATGTACAATATTGATTAATAATGCAATGCCAATTGCATAGCTATTTAGCCAAAAACACTAGAAGACAGTGAGCCAGCCATTAACCTTTCTTTACCAATACTATTTGTATTTAATTTTTGTTTTTTTTATTTCATTTTGTGTTTAATTTTTAATTAATCTTGTCTGTCTTAATTCCAATAGCAATTAATGATTTTCTGTACTTAGTTGAATAAAAATGTTAAATGACTTTTGGCTGAACAGAATAGGTATATCACCGAAAGTCGAAAACATTTTTTTTTTTTTTTGTCAATCTTTCTTTTATTGAAGCATTGTTGATGGGGTACAGAAGAGAAGGGGGGAAACGTATAGTTTGAATACAGTAGAGGGTTAAAACATTATCATCTTTAAACTATTACATTTCTAGGATAGCGATGCTTCGTTTTTTAAATTTTTATAGTGTTAACAGCCTCGTTTTATATTATATAATCAAGCGTAAAACATGAAATTGAGAGCTTTGACTAAACATAAGTATGGATAGTTTGGCAAAGTAAGTATAACAGTTGCTGTAGGTCAGATATTGAGTGCTAGAAAATATGAGTTACCACGTTATGATTAATCGCAGCAGGCTTCCAGTCTCTCCTATACGTGAGGGAGTATACATAGACACCTATATATAATTTGCACTGACAAAATATAGCTAACAGAATATAAAACATACTATAAAACCACTGGAACTAGTAGTCGTGAGAGCGTTAACTAACGCAAGGTGCTCAGAACTCGTAACCTGTTGTACATGCATGGGGACTCTATATACACTGGGGACTCTATAGGTGAGTGTTGTTGCTCTCAATATGTGTATATATAATGCACAGCTCATTTATGTGGTACCCTAGTGGTAGGATGATAGTTGTGTGTGTGTTAGTTCACCGGCATTGGCTGACATGTGTGACACACGAACAGAAAAATAAAAAATAAAAGGCATAAAGTAGGTGAGACAGTCAGTATGGTATAACTTAGAACACTTAAATAACTTGCTTCTCATCCTGGGCTGGTGGATTTGCCGAGTCCGATTAGCTGGTGTCGGGATTAGTCTCACATCAGCCCTCCTCTCACGTGGGCCACATTAGGTAAAGATTCTCATATGTATTAGCGTGGGGCAATCAATGGGTAAGTTATACATGCATGCAAGGCCCGTAAAATTTAGGTAGCATATCGAAAACATGTTAAGAGTGAGAAATACCGCTGTTCGGAAAAGATTTGGTATGTCCGTGGAAGTCTAGTCATTGTGGCTGGTAGGTTGCGGAAAGTCTATGGTTCAGCCCATGCCCGTCGGATAAAGGCCCAGTAGCCAGGAAGGTTGTTCCATAGAGACGGTACTCTCGGCATCGTGTCTGCCTAGTGTCTTCTGATTCCCCGCTCTCTGCTCGCTCTGTCCTGTTGCTTGGTGTCTGGGGACCATGTGTCCTCGGCCCGAGGCCTTAGTAGGGGTTCTTGCCACAGTTCCATTGACCCCATCAACAGGGTCGTGGGCCCAAGGGCTTGCCGGTGCTCGGCTGTCTCCTCGGGTGTATGGGTGGCTTGGGAGGGTTACCTCTTGATGAACCCCCAGCTCGGAAGAAGAGCGTGTGGCCCCTTTAGTGGCTGGGTGCGTTTGGCGGTTTGCTTGGAAAGCACTCAGGAGCTCGCATGAGTCGGGTCTTGCATCCGCCCCGTGTTTGCCGGCATGTTTTGGAGAGGCTTCGCTTAGGCCGTGGTTCCGCTGGGATACCGCCTTGGCTGCTCGTGTGGGGAGTACCCTCATTTGGCGCCGGACGGCCGGGCGAATCCAGGCCGCCAGTGCTCTGAACTCTCGTTTGTAAGGCAGTCCCTTGGGCATGTGTCCTCCCCACATGCGTGTGCCTAACTGGTTTAGGAACTCTAGTGCGTCTCTGGGCGGCTTAAGGAGTGTGCTCTTTGAGGTGCCCGTTAAATGTCTGGGCCCAGATCCTCCGGAGTCCCGTCTTAGGTGGGAGGTTGCAGTTTCTAATTTCGCGTATGTCCCGTTGGTGGGGACCGGGATAACCCCCGCCGGTCCATAGGGGGGGGACGGAGGAACAGACCTTGTCCCGTAGCTTGTTTCAGCGGCGAGAGAGCGGCCGTCTCTCCCTCCGCCGCCATGCTCGTAGGCCGCATCCTCGTGTGAGTCGGGATCGGTGGTAAGTTCAGCTTTCCGGGTGTCTACGTGTAGGTCACGGTGGCCCCAGTCGTTTGGGAGCTGCTGTAGTGTGATTTACAGCCTCAATCTGTCGGTATTCGGCAGTGAGCACGGTTGAAAACCGGAGCAGCAGCGACATGCGACTGCTCCGTTCCGCAGTCAGGCCCCGCCCCGAAAACATTTTTTTTATCCACTTTGACAGAGTACAAAACTATTTCTCAGCAAACAACTGTAGTCCCAATCCCATTCAGTCCACGCGCAGCCAGGCCATGTTTCTCCACTTCCACAAAATCCTGTCAATGACAGAAAAGGGCAGAGCTTATAACAGTGAATGTATTTGTCTTTTTTTTAAGTGCCAAGACTCACTCATGCCTCCTGCTCCTCCTCCGGCCACATCTTGGAGGCATCGCTTCCTCAATGATTGTCTAATCCAATGCTTCTCATAGAGATGCATTGATGACAAATGTGCATATGCAGCAACCACTGTGCGCACAACCAATCAAATGTTTTTCTTGGGAAGCATTGAATCAGGAAGACAGCCATTAGAGGCATGTTTAACCCTTCAATTAACACGTGTTTCATTGCAGGGCTAAAGCAACACAGGCACTGCACTCAGAACACTTCATTCAGATGAAGTGGCGTGGGTGCTTTTAGTTATTCTTTAAATAGGCATCCTGAATAGCAATAAATCAGATACAGTAATACTATTTGCTTTCTGCTGAATAAGCTGATTATTGTAACACTGGACAATTATATCTTAGTGAAAAGATTCCAGTATCCTCAAATCAAATTAACTAAGCTTGATGGTGAGAGACCTAACAGGCTAACTACGTAGGACTGTGACTAAAGTACCCTAAAGGGACAACAAACAGACTATTTGGTAAACCTTTACTGACAATTTCATAAATATCTAATAACACTTATTAAAATCCCCCCAAGTACAACACCATAAAAAATGAAAAGGATAAATTGAAATCCATGTTTGGATGGTGTTAGGCTGCCCATCAGTGTCAGATCTTCATGATTGGTTATTGCAACATTGAAATAAATAATCAAATCACTTCTACTGGTTACTTATTAGCCTTATCCCAAATACAAATTGTTACAAAGTTGTTTTGGCAACAGTAATAAACAAAGTGTATACAAATAATACAAATAATAAAAGCAGATTGGGTTCCTGAGAAGACAATAACTAAATAAGAGAACAGGAGATAAAGATGTAGCTTCAAAATCCAAGGTTAATAGTCAGAAACGTAGGCCAACAGCATGGATTACTTGAATTCTGGCCATAATAGAAAGGTATCAGAACACACAGTGCATCACAGTTTGCTGCATATTGAGCTGAGTAGTTGCGGACCTGACAGAGCGCCCATGATGACCCCTGTTCACTATTGAAAGCGCCCTCAATGGTGATGTGAGCTTCAAAATTGGACCATGAATCAGTGTAAGAAGAATGCCTGATCTGATGAATCACGTTTTATTTGAGATCTGATGGATTGCCGGTGGAGTGTGCCTTATTTACATGGGTAATGGGTGCTTCTGGATGCACTATTGGAAGAAGGCAGACTACCAGAGGCAGTGTTATGCTCCTGACAATGTTATGCTGGAAAATCTTAGGTCCTGGCATTCATGTGGATATTACTTTGACATTAATATGACATTTACCACCTGCCTAGAGATTGTTGTAGACTACGTAACCCCTTCACGACAATCATGTTCTCTGATGCAAGAGGCCTCTTTCAACAGAATAATGCACCCTGTCACACTGCAAAAATGTCAAATTCCCCAGACCTCAATCTGACTGAGCATGGGATATTCTGGAACAACACATTTTTGACCTCCCCACCGGCCTGTCATGGAACACAGCAGAGTTGGCACTTGGATAGCACTGGCCCTGCATGGGCTGGCATGTGAGATCCTCCAACAGGACTGCGACAATGGGTCAGACGAAGGTACCTGAAGGATACCGAAGCAATGATATGCTTGATGTGCTTCTTTGAGAGGTACAGAGTCCAGATCACCCAAGTCCAGATCACCTAACAAATGGATAAGTAAAAAAACTGAAAACAAAGGACAAAACCCTGTACCCAGCCTGGGACAATGTGAATATTTTGCACACAAATGTCCAGAGGGTGAAGTAAAAATACTTTGTTGACTTGCTCAAAGATGTGTGTGGTTACTAGTGCTGTTGATACAACACATCTATAAGTGGTGAGGGTGGAAGAGGAGAGTTTACAAGCACTGCTTGATTCTGGGAGTGAGGTTACTTTGATAAAAAAGTGTTCAGCTCCAGCCTTAGAAATTAGATACCAGGCAAATGATTGATATTGTGTGTATACACCCACGAACATCCGACAACAGAAGTAGAGCTTATCACAGAGGTAGGAAATGTCAAATATCATGTAGGTGAAATTCCCCCAATACCCCCACATATGAGGAAAACCCTTGGCTCATCCGGAAACACGCTCTGGGGAGGCGCAAGTGGTAGAGGAAATACATAAAAGTTTTACTTTCTCCAATATTGATTGAGAATCAGGTACTGAGCAAGAGGCACCATTGGTGTGCCTCGATAATGAGGTAGAATCTCCCCCATAGAACAAGTGTACTTTACTTATCTGGGAGTCCACCCTGTTGGCGCCAATGGAAGGATATATCCTTGACAGCAGTAAAATAAAATGTGCTTGTAATGGAGGATATTGTGGTAGACAAAGACGGAAAGAACTGGGATTATCTCACAAGCTTCCACTGGTTTTTCACCTTTTGAGCTGTAGATAGGGTAATCTGCCGCTCTGATCATCTCTGCTCTGTTAAGTAGACTCTTTCAAGTAGGAGATAAAAAAAACAGGAGTTTAAACTGACAAGGGATTTAAAACTGCAAAGTCATTGTTTTACTGTCCTGTATTAGAACATAGGAGGTATGCAATATTGATCAAAATTCCCAAAAAGTCCAAGTGACTCATGATAATATTAAATGTAAGCTTACTAATGCAAGGAGCTTAAATAACAAAATGGGGGAACTAGAGGTAATAGCATACACTAAGCAATATGACATAATAGGCATACCAGAAACATGGTGGGATGAGACACATGACTGGGCAGTTAACTTAAATGGGTACACATTATTTAGGAAGGATAGGAAAAACAAGAAGGGTGGTGGGGTATGTTTGTATGTCAAGCCAAATCTTAAGCAAGTGGAATGTGATGAGGAAAATGTGGAAGCTTTATGGGTAAATATCTGCTTGCGGCAAAAGAAGGGACATATCCTATTGGTTGGGATATGTTATAGACCACCTAATGTTAATATTGACGAGGAACAACAGCTGTTTGAGCAAATTGAGATAGCTGCAAATCTGGGTAACACGTTAATTATTGGAGATTTTAATTACCCTGACATAAACTAGGACCGAGGGACTAGTAGTCCAGCAAACAAAATTAGGTTTTTGAACTGGTTAAATTACACCTTTATGTCACAACTAGTACAAGCACCAACTAGAAAAGATGCTTGTCTGGACCTGGTTCTAACAAACAACGCTGATCTTTTGACCAACATTCAAGCAGGTAAGCATTTGGGAAATCCTGATCACAATATAGTGTCCTTTGAAATAAACGAATAAAAACAAAAGCACATGGGGTATATATTGATTGGCACAAATTATTTAGCAAAAAGAACACTGAGGATAAATAGGATATCTTACAACAAATATTAAAAAGGCACCTTTATCAGTATGTACCATTGGGTAATAAATATAAAAGAAAACAAATTGATACCAATATGGCTTAGTGGGAAAGTGAATCAAGAAATTAAAAAAAGGAGAGAAGGGCATTCAAAGCCTTTAAATCGGACAAATCGAACCGAAACTAACAAATTAACATAAAGAAATAATGAGCAAAGTTAAGTAATAGAATAGAGCCAAACCATAATGACACTGTGATCCTGCAACTGAGGTGCAATGGCTGCGGCTTATTACTCATGGTGCAGAAAGTACCCTCAAGCTTCGATGAGCCAGAAAAAGCAGGTTTCCAGTAAGACCAGGGCTAAGGTAAGGAGGTCTTTGCTGACAAAGTATCTGAAGCTCAGGAGAGGGTCCATGTGGAGTCAAGGTAAGTAATGGAGATTGGAGATTTGTATGGGAGACAGTATGGGAGTCCCTTAAAAGGGTACCCAAGCCACTTCCACCACTACAGGCCCAGCATTTTGATATAAAATATGGTATATATAATACAGAGAGAGAGAGAAAACATCCAGTCCTGCCATCGGGAGGGGCCAGCAGAACAAAGAGTTTAAACAGCTTCCCCCTATCCAATGGACAGGGCCCCCAACCTCCTTTATCCCCCGCAAACCTTGAAAGGGTGCTCGTGCTAGCAGTTACAGGCCCAAGCATGAATTACCCAGGGCTTGGTTGTATTTACTAAGTTTACTCATGATTCCCATTTTTGTAATTTGGTATACATATTAATAATTTTCCACCTTGTTACTGCCTAATCTGCGTAACTGCTTTTCATTTTGCTTTAGGAGAGCTCCCTATTGACCTTGCGTCCCACCCTTGTTATTGGTGCTTGACAGGAACTGAACACAAGCCTAGTTATATGCATGTGTCTATATATTTAACTCTCTACATTTAATGCTGAATCATCTTTTACAGGGGTCATATAATGGACATGTTTGTTCGACAGTTCTCGGTATTTCATTCAATGGAAGTGCTTGTTCTGCAAACATCTCTATGTATAATCTTTTGGGGGAAAAATATTAAACACAGAAGTATCCGAAAGACGACTTAACTTGTTTCTCAACTAGTTTCTGTCAGAGGAAACCATTTGTTTGAACTATGCAACTCTCAGAATTCTCAGCCAGGCTGTTTCAAGTGAGTTAACTGGGCTAAACAGATTCCAGTTGCTTGCCTGCATAAACAGTCAGATCTAATCTCTAGTAGATGCATTTCTTAAGAGTTAAATCAGCAAACTGGTGAGCAGGGACTCAGATACAGTAACAGTAAAATGTTGCTCTTGGCTTTCTATTTGAATAATCCCATTATTTTCACACTGCTCAGCTGACTTTTACTGATATGACTCTCGTATCCTGCCTGGACAGTAAATGGGGCTGCAAACAGCTTGAGCTATGGATGTAGGAAACAGTGGGAGGGGAGGGTTGCTGTTTTTTTACTCTATTTTGCCAATTACAAGCAGGCATATCTATTCAGTAGCATAAAACAGCACCTAATGCAAAGTAAAATCACTATACGAGTGGAAAAATGCAGAAAATTTAAAAATAACAAATCAAATCAACTCTTTTGGTATGTAAATCTAATCAGAATAGGGTAGTCACTGTTTTAATAGCTCCTACTGAACACCTTTTTTAAAATTCTTCCTAATGTTGTAGTTCTCTGAGTTTTCTTTATTTTTTCCTCTCCTTGTGGTACCATGATCTCTCAAGCTATGTCCTTAAGTCTCTTCCTTTGTCCCTTTTTCGTCTCAGTTCTACATTTACATTACCTGGTGTTTCCCTCTTAATTATTTCTTCTGTTCCTTAGTGTGTGCTATGATTCCCCATTTCTGCACACTGATCCTTGACTCCCTCCCTCCTTTCAACTTGGCTCTTCATGATTCCCCTCAACTTAACAGGGCATGCCTGTTAGGGTTGCCATAGGTGCCTACTCATTTTGTTACTCTGCCTCTGACTACCCCTCCACTACAAACATTATTATTATTATTATTATTATTATTATTATTATTATTATTATTATTATTATTATTATGTTATTATTTATATAGTGCCAACAAATTCCGCAGTGATTTACAATGGGTGGACTAACAGACATGTAGTTGTAAGCAGACAAGTTGGACACACAGGAACAGAGTGGTTCAGGGCCCTGCTCAATGAGCTTACATGCTAGAGGGAGTGGGGTAAAGTGACACAAAAAGGTAAGGATAGTATTAGACTAGTGACAGTTGCAAGAGAGGAATCAGCCAGGAGCTATTAACAGTTTAATTGATACACTTTTATGAAGAAGTGGGTTTTTAATGATTTTTTGAAGGAGTGGAGACTGCGTAAGCATCTAACGGAGGAGGGAAGTGAGTTCCACAGGAACGGTGCAGCCCTGGAGAACTCTTAAAGGTGAGCATCAAAGGTGGGAGTACGGACAGAAGATAGACGTAAGCCTTCAGCAGCGTGTAAGGGCCTAGACGGGATATACTTGTGTATTAGTGAGGATAGATAGGTGGGAGCAGCATTATGTAGAGATTGTAAAGCAAGAACCAGAATTTTAAATTGAGCCCTATATCTTATAGGAAGCCAATGTGGGAACTGACAGAAGGTTGAGGCGTGGGAGGTGTGGGAGGTGTGGGCAGGGCCGCCATCAGGGGGTGACAACCATAACGGCCGGGCCCCATGTGTAGTGGCGGAACTGCCCGCACTTAGGCCCATGCACTTAGGGCCACCCGATGGGCCCCATATCTTCAGGGGCCCGGTCAGCTCTGCGGCCGTGTTATAGCGCGACCGGGCCCCTTTAAAAAAAAAAGTGGTCACTTCCTCCCAGCTCACTCCACGCGGGAGGAGCGCTCGCGCCCGACATGAAGAGGGAGAGCCAGCCGACTGCCAGTCCCATCAGCCCCAGCCAGCCACCCTCCTGCAAAGGTAAGAAACAGGAGGGTGGCTGGAAAATGAGCTGTGTGTATGTATGTATGCCTGTATGTGTGTATGTCTGTCTGTATGTATGTATGTCTGTCTGTATGTATGTCTGTCTGTATGTATGTCTGTCTGTATGTCTCTCTGTCTGTGTGTATGTATGTATGTCTGTATGTATAGAAACATAGAAACATAGAATGTGATGGCAGATAAGAACCATTCGGCCCATCTAGTCTGCCCAGTTTTCTAAATACTTTCATTAGTCCCTGGCCTTATCTTATAGTTAGGATAGCTTTATGCCTATCCCACGCATGCTTAAACTCCTTTACTGTGTTAATCTCTACCACTTCAGCTGGAAGGCTATTCCATGCATCCACTACCCTCTCAGTAAAGTAATACTTCCTGATATTATTTCTAAACCTTTGTCCCTCCAACCTAAGACCATGTCCTCTTGTATGTCTGTCTGTATGTCTGTCTGTCTGTATGACAAGGTAAGAAACAGGAGGGTGGCTGGAAAATGAGCTGTGTGTATGTATGTGTGTATGTCTGTCTGTATGTATGTCTGTCTGTATGTATGTCTGTATGTATGTCTGTCTGTATGTCTCTATGTCTGTATGTCTGTCTGTGTGTATGTCTGTGTGTATTTATGTCTGTCTGTGTGTATGTCTGTGTGTATGTCTGTCTGTATGTTTTTCTGTATGTCTGTATGTTTGTCTGTATGTTTGTCTGTCTGTCTGTCTGTCTGTATCTCTGTCTGTATGTGTGTCTGTGTGTATGTCTGTCTGTCTATGTGTATGTCTGTCTTTTTTTTTTTGATTGACTCTGTCCCTGCTTCTCACTGAACTTGGTATGGTTTTTTGCATTTTGTTATATGTTTGGGTTTTTGATTATACTAGCATTACAGTGGTCTGTTTGCATGATACTTCTTTCATTTATATATCACGTACTGCGCGTCTATATATGTCCAGAATTTTTTTAAACTGGTAAATGGTTTACAATAGTATGACTTTGTATCTTTGTTGATAAAATTTAAAGAGACATTCCTATAGTATATACCCATTTAATAAAGATTTTTCATATATATATATAAAGATTTATGGTTGTGCTCCTTACTCTATTCACATTGTTATGTATTTTGGGTTCTTTAGGGGATAGCGCCTTATGTGGGTGAGCACCCAGCATTGACTTATTTAGCCTTTTCCTGGGGCTATCTTGTCATTTAGTCGAGTGTGCCCACCTTGTCTCATTTGCATTGTGTCTGTCTGTATGTCTGTCTGTGTGTATGTATGTCTGTCTGTATGTATGTCTGTCTGTGTGTATGTATGTATGTCTGTGTGTATGTCTGTCTGTATGTCTGTCTGTATGTCTGTGTGTATGTATGTCTGTCTGTGTGTATGTATGTCTGTCTGTGTGTATGTCTGTTGTATGTATGTCTGTGTGTGTCTGTGTGTGTGTTTGTCTGTATCTATGTCTGTCAGTGTATGTATGTCTGCATGTCATTATGAATGTGTGTATGTCTGTCTGTCTGTATGAATGTGTGTATGTCTGTCTGTATGCATGTATGTCTATCTATATGCATGTCATTATGTGTGTATGAATGTCAGTGTATGTATGTCTTTGTGAGAAGGCTGCTGGCGATGATCTTAACCCCGGCAACAGCAAAGAAAAACCAATATCGATGGGGTATACAGAATCCCAGGAGTCAACAGACAAGCATCATAATCAGCTAGGCTGGCTGAGCACTGTATTGAGTGATAAAAGACAAACCATAATTGTTATGTATTGAGTGATCAAAGACAAACCATAATTATTATTGTAAGGGGCAATGTTGATCTTTTTATCCACTAGGAAATCATTTCTATTTATATTCCTACAACGATTTATTTCTTGAATAATAAAAGATCGAGAACACCCTTTTTCAATAAATTTCCTTTTTAAAATCTCTGTTTCTTCTCAAAAGCATTTTGTGCATTCTGTGCAGTTCCTTTTTAATCTGATGAATTGGCTTCTAAGGACGCTGCATTGCCAATTAGGATGGTGGCCACTCTTTAAATCAATGAAGGAATTGAAATCAGTTGGCTTAAAATGCGTCTTGGTTTTTATTGTAAAGTCCTCAATATAAATAGTTGAATCTAAAAGGTTATTACTATTAGGATTAATTTGTGGTGTAAAAAATAGGGACTGATCATTGTTGTTAATAAAACTTTAAAAATAATCATGTAAAAGATCAACCAAACCTTTCCAAATTATTAAAATATCATCTATTTATCTCCTCCAGCCTACCAAGTTAGTGCCATAAGGGTTGTTGGCCCAGATGTTGAATTTATCCCAACTGTCGATAAAAATATTAGCGTAGCTAGGCTCGACCTTCAAACCTATGGCGATGCCCTTAATTTGTAAATAAAAATCATCATTAAAAATCAAAAAACGTATGCTGAACTCTGCTATCGTGGCATAATCAGCTTGCCTGTTACTTGATTTTTTACACAACAAAAATAAAGAATAATAAAAAAAAAAAACGTATGTGTTAAAATGGACTTAATAATTTTAAGAGAAAACAAACGGGGGGAAGTTTGAGATTAAAGAACACATTAATTGTAACACCACAAATGTTTATTTATTAACATGTGGCTGTAGCATACAATACGTAGGCAGGACCAGTAGAGCATTGAAAATTAGGTTTATAGAACATTTTAACAACATATAGAAAAACATTACAACTAATTCAGTACTTGTCCACTGTAATAAATGCCCCTACTTCTAACTCGAGAACTTCTTGTGCACAGGCTTAAAGAGGGTATCCCTTGATGATAGGGGAGGGGATTTAATCAGGAGATTAAGACAAAGAGAAGGGTTTTGGATCTATACATTGAAAAGTTTTTACCTAACAGGCTATGTTTTTGTTTTTTTTTTTAATTCTTTATTTTAGTCGTGCAGGTGATTACAAAGCATAAACATACACCACAACAGCGTGCATGAATGGTTGAACATAGGATTAGTAGTGGCATGAGAGGTTTGCACATTTTTGTTTTAAAATGAAAATAACAGGCTGTGTAACAATATTAGGCGAGGTTACTAACGTTAGGCTAGACAAGCTTGTGTGTGGTTTATTCGCGATTAAGATCGTGTGAAATATTACGTCCTACCTATGGTATTGCATGTCCGAATAGGCCAGACGTTGACGCTTATACCATATTTACGACTGTGTATAATAAATGAGAGTATCAGACTATTAAACCTCGTTTTCATGTTATGGCAGGCTAATCTAGGCATGTATAGAACAATGTTAATTGCACTGAAGATTTGGAGCTGGGTGGTCGTTTAAGTGTGTAGCGCAGTACAAGCAAAAGATAAGAGATTAGAGTAAATAATAAATGTTAGCAAACAATGAGTTATTACGGTAACGCTTTGCTTAACAGCTGATTAGATAAGAGATGAAGAGAGTCATTACGTGCTACATGTATAAATGTTGTAGAACGTTTTAGACATAGCTAAGCTAATAGGAAAACAAAACACAACACAATAAGGCACTGATATTATCCACTGTGTTAGGCTGTCTACCAGCGATTATGTCGGCATGAATAGGTCAGTTCACTTAGAGATCTGGGATGTACCATAAGACCTTGTAATGTCCCTGTATGAGCACAGTCCATCTCTGGTGTATGGTATCTCAGTCAGCCGATACCAACCCTTGCGGCTAGGCAGGTGGGCTGTGGGTACTTGCGGTGTTGGCGCTGCGGCAAGAGTTCGCCACCTGTATGCCTTGGTGAGGTTCCTCGCCCGACTCCGTCGCCAGTTGGAGGCCATGCCGTTTTTCTTTGGCCGGGGGATTCCGTCGTTGTCGAGTGGCAGGAGAAGTGTGCGGGCTTGGTCTCTCTCTGGTGCGTGTGAGAGCGGCAGCCTCTGCCTGGGAGGTATGCCTTCGTTTCCCGCTGTTTTGAATTTCGAGGAAGGCGCTGTCTGGAGGCTCGGAATGGGCCTCTGCTCAGGAGGCGTCGAGTAGCTGGGCGGATCCACGCCGCAACACTCTTCATCGCCAGCTTGAAGTGCCGACCCTGTGAGTGGAGCGATGACCAGAGGCTGGAGCGCAGCCGGTAGTGGAAAGCTAGGGTGCACTTAGGTGGTTCAAGGAGGGTGGTTCGAGTCGCCATCTTGTGTGCGCCCCTGTAATCCCGCGCCTTTGCGGGTTTTATCACTTGGTTGAGTCGCGTTGTGGGGGTAGTCGTCCCCAGCGAGGACCGGGATATCCCCCGCCGGTCCAGAGGGGGGGGGCAGTGGGGCAACCTCCGAGTGGAGCATCGGAGCAGTTTCCGTGCTGGGGGATCGGCCGCCTCCCCCGCGCTTCAGGCTCCGCTTCGGTGTAGGCCGCATGGCCGGTGAGGGTGCTCGCTTGGCGTGTCGACATGGGACAGGCATCGTTCTGTTCCCCATGTAGTCTAGCGTCAGTTTCCGGGCACTTTGTGCTGCTGGCATGATTGAATCGTGCAGGATACTCAGATTTTCGCTCGATGGCTTGGGAGCCCTCATGTAGCACGTCCGGCCATCTTGGCGGTCAGGCCCCGCCCCCCTAAATGTTTTTTTTAATATTTATATTTAATTTTTATTTCACTTTTTACTCATATAGTATATAGAAAAAGTTTATAACAATTATAAACAATTTTTAACATGATTTATTTAAAAATTATTTTAAATTAAACAATCACCTTTTTTTTATTAGCATTCTTAATTTTTAATATGCATATAAGTACAACAGTGCCTGTGTCGCCACAAAAGCATCAGCAGGCTCGATTTTTATGGTCATAGCAAAACAGAATTATGGCATGTTGGGTTCACATATAGTTTTTAAATAGAATAGTAACGATTCAAGACATAAGCGTTTGAGTATTGGATATCAGGCTAAATTATTGCATTTCAAAACAAGGCTTAACAGTTGATCCTGGAAGCGGTAACCGTAAATGTCTTGGTGAGTCCCTGAATGTTAGGCAGCAAGGTAGTATGCAACAAGCTTAGCTGCAAATAGGGTAATACATAGTTACATAGTTACATAGCTGAAAAGAGACTTGCGTCCATCAAGTTCAGCCTTCCTTACATATGTTGTTGCTGTTGATCCAAAAGAAGGCAAAAAACCTAGTCTGAAGCACTTCCAATTTTGCCACAAACTAGGAAAAAATTCCTTCTTGACCCCAAAATAGCAGTCAGATGTCTTCTTGGATCAAGCAGCTATTACCCCACTAATTAGAAATTATATCCCTGTATGTTATGTTTTTGTAAGTATTTATCCAATTGCAGTTTAAACATATGTAGTGACTCTGACAAAACCACCTCTTCAGGCAGAGAATTCCATATTCTTATTGCTCTTACTGTAAAAAAATCTTTTCTTTGCCTTAGATGAAATCTCCTTTATTCCGGCCTAAATGTGTGACCTCGTGCCCTATGTATAGCCCTGTTTATGAATAGATTTCCAGATAATGGTTTGTACTGGCCCCGAATATATTTGTATAATGTTATCATATCCCCTCTAAGGCGCCGTTTTTCCAAACTGAAGAGATTTAAATTTTTTAACCTTTCTTCATAACTAAAATGCTCCATTCCTTTTATCAATTTTGTAGCTCGTCTCTGCACTTTTTCTAGTGCCATGATATCCTTCTTTAGAACAGGTGCCCAAAATTGCACAGCATATTCAAGGTGTGGTCTTACCAGCGATTTATAAAGAGGCAAAATTATATTTTCATCTCGAGAATTTATGCCCCTATTTATACATGACAAAACCTTACTGGCCTTAGCAACGGCAGATTGACATTGCATATTGCTACCTAATTTGTTGTCTATAACAATTCCCAAATCCTTCTCGTGTGTGGTTATCCCTAGTTCACTACCATTTAGGGTGTAAATTGCTTGTGCATTCTTAACCCCGAAGTGCATAACTTTGCATTTTTCTACGTTAAATTTCATCTGCCATTTTGGTGCCCAGTCCCCCAATCTATCCAAATCCCTCTGAAGCAAGGCAATATCCTGCCCACATTTTATTACTTTACAAAGTTTTGTGTCATCTGCAAACACTGATACATGGCTTTCAATGCCCATTTCAAGATCATTTATAAATATGTTAAATAGAAGCGGTTCCAAAACAGAACCCTAAGGGACACCACTTACCACTTTTGTCCAGCTTGAAAATTTACCATTTATGACAACTCGCTGTACTCTATCCTTAAGCCAATGTTCTACCCAAGAACAAGAATATTCATCTAGACCAATTTCTTTTAGTTTGAAGACTAACCTATTGTGAGGAACCGGATCAAATGCCTTTGCAAAATCCAAGTAGATCACATCCACTGCACACTGATCTATATTTCTACTTACTTCTTCGTAGAATGCAATTAGGTTAGTTTGACATGACCTATGTTTCATAAAACCATGCTGATTATTGCTAATAACACAGTTCTTCCCAATGAATTCCTGAATATTATCCCTTAATAGCCGTTCAAATAATTTCCCTGTCACAGAAGTTAAGCTCACAGGTCTATAATTTCCAGGCAAGGATTTTGAACCCTTTTTAAATATAGGAACAACATCTGCCTTCCTCCAATCCTCCGGTACAATACCTGAAACAAAAGAATCTTGAAAAATTAAATACAGAGGTTCACTTATTTCCCCACTTAGCTCCTTAAGTACTCGTGGGTGGATACCGTCAGGCCCCGGAGCTTTATTTACATAAATTTTATTTAATAGCTGTAGCACCTTGTCTCGAGTTATCCAATCACAAGTTATCTGCAAGTTTGTTGCAGCAATCATATGCATATCTCTTGCCATAGGATCCTCATTAATATATACCGAAGAAAAATAGTTATTTAAAATTTCTGCCTTTTCCTGGTCTTCATTGACTAACAGACCCATCTCTGTTTTCAGTGTACCTACGCTTTCATTTTTTGTTTTTTTAGAATTAATGTACTTGAAAAAATGTTTTGGGTTGGTTTTGCATTCTTTGGCTATCAATTTCTCATTTTCTAGTTTAGCCACTTTAATTGCCTTTTTGCAAGTATTATTGGCTTCCTTATATCTTATATAGGATGCATCTGATTGGTCCGATTTAAATGCTTTAAAAGCCCTTTTTCTTATTTTTAATCTCTTGCTTTACTTCTCTACTAAGCCACATTGGTTTTAATTTGTTTATTTTATATTTATTACCCAATGGTACATACTGAGAAATGTACCTTTCTAATATTTGTTTGAATAGTTTCCATTTTTCCTCAGTGTTTTTATCACTAAGGCGTTTATGCCAGTCGATATGTTGTAGAGCTGCCCTAATCTTATTAAAATTGGCTTTTTTAAAATTATATGTTTTAATATACCCCACATGCTTTTGCTTTTTTGAGTTTATTTCAAAAGTTACCATATTGTGATCACTATTTCCCAAATGCTACCCTACTTGAATGTTGGTTAAAAGATTAACATTGTGTGTTATAACGAGATCCAGACAAGCATCCTTTCTAGTTGGTCCTTGTACCAGTTGTGACATAAAGGTGTCATTTAACACATTCAAATAACGGGTTCCCCTAGCTGAAGTACTAGTCCCTCTATCCCAATTTATGTCTGGGTAATTAAAATCTCCAATAATTAATGTGTTCCCCCGATTTGCAGCTGCACCAATTTGCTCTAACAGCAGTTCTTCCTCATTAATATTTACATTTGGGGGTTTATAACATATCCCAACCAATAACGTATTTCCCTTTGTTTGCCCCAAGCAGATATCTACCCATAAAGCTTCCACATTTTCCTCGTCACACTCCACATGCCTAAGATTTGACTTGAACTCATGGCTGACATACAAACATACCCCACCACCCTTCTTGTTTTTCCTATCCCTCCTAAATAATGTGTACCCATTTAAGTTAACTGCCCAGTCATGTGTCTCATCCCACCATGTTTCTGTTATGCCTATTATATTGTATTGTTTAGTGTATGCTATTGCCTCTAGTTCCCCCATTTTGTTATATAGGCTCCTTGCATTAGTAAGCATACATTTAATATTACCATGAGTCATTTGTACTTTTTGTGAATCAATATTACATACCTCCTCTGTTCTGAAGTTCTTTGGAATTTTCCCACGCTGTGTAAAATGACAAAGAGCACTCTGATTGGCTTAAACCAGCCAATCAGTGTTCTTAGCCTAATTGCAGGGCGTGGCAAGGCTTTATAAGCCTTCCCCCGCCCTGCAGAGCTCAGTCTGCGTGGAGCCCTCCATGGGTGAAGATGGATTATTATTTTTGGCGCTCGTTTTTTTTTTTTTTTTTAAATTGCGTCGGTTATTATGTTTTTTTATTTGCCCTTTTTTGGGGCTGAAAAAAGAAGATTTTAGAAGAAAGAAAACATCGAATGGTAAGTTGTTTTTATCTAATTTTTTTTACAGGTTTTTAGTTAAAGGTACCCCCCTCATTATTTTTAGAGTGAGGGGGGTGGGTAGGGGGATAATTGTTATTTTTTGGGGGGTAGGGGGTGATTAGGGTCCCCCCCTTTGTATTTAGGGCCCCCACCCTCCGCTCAGGGCTGGGGCCGGGGGGGAGGACAATAGGTCACCCCTTATTGTTTTTTTAGGGCCCCCACCCACCGCTCAGGGGTGGGGGCCGGGGGGGAGGACAATAGGTCCCCCCCCTATTGGTATTTAGGGCCCCCACCCGCCGCTCAGGGGTGGGGGCCGGGGGGGGAGGACAATCGGTCCCCCCCTATTGGTATTTAGGGCCCCCACCCGCCGCTCAGGGGTGGGGGCCGGGGGGAGGACAATAGGTCCCCCCATTGGTATTTAGGATCCCCACCCGCCGCTTAGGGGTGGGGGCCAGGGGGGAGGACAATAGGTCCTCCACCCTTTTTTTACTTTAGGACCCCCACCCGCTCAGGGAGGGGGGACCCTTTTTTTATTTATTTATTTTTTTAAACAGTGAGCAGCCACAGGCTGCTCACTGTTTAATAGACATGCCCCTACTCGCGGTATTGCGAGTAGGGGCACAATTTACTAATACTAAGTAATTTTTACTTAGTATTAGTAAATTTGGCTGAAAGACTAAAAAAAAAATAGGGGGCGGGCCAAACATCGCATATGTTCGCCATCCGTGGCGAACGCTAACACGCTATGTTCGCCAGGAACTATTCGCCAGCGAACCGTTCGGGACATCACTAGTAGGCAACAATAGATGGTCAGACTAGCCTGTTTATGTTTAATGGCATGAAATGCTGCACTGGATCCGAGGCGTTCTACCTAAGCCTGTATAGTATATGTTAACCGTTGTAAGTCTTCAAAGATACTCAAAATGTCTATCCTACTGTTTGCAGCTACCAGCTCTATCAAATTTAATATAATAGACATCTCTACCTAGCCTGCTTCCTTTTATAAAATGGTGCTGTCAATGACTGCCATGCAAATGTTAATTCCTTGTTATTCCAATGGCTTGTATCAGCTGTCGTGGCGATACACGCGAGTATGTAACCTTAAGCACTACAAAAATAAAGAATTAAAAAAAAAGGTGTTAAATTAAATCCTAGTAAGAGCATAGTGAGTATACAAAAATAAGTGATGAAAGCAATTAAAAACAGTGTTAAAACTAAACAAGTAACGTGTTGGTGCTAAAATGAGTATACACACTATTGCAGATGATATCTGTGCTGACTGGAGAAAATAATAAAAGTGACCTGACTATTGAAAACCTCCTCCTATATATACACCTGTGGCCACCTGTAAAGGAGCCTCTGAAGCTGGGGGGCCTGGGCGGGGTGCTTAACCCCAAAGGAATCTGTTCTGGATATCAAATCTTACTACAATTTAATTTAACACCTTTTATTTTTAACACTAGTACTATTTAATTTGTCCCACACATTTTAGCGTAGGACCCACTGATATTGGGGTACTTTGAAAGTAGTGGTGGGCTTAACAACATATGGCCATATGGTGGAACCAAATCCCCATATTTATTCTTAGATAGGCATTTTAGTAGCCTTCTTTGTGTTATATTTTTTGTAGTCTGAGTGCGCCGCAACTATATATTTTCTCATTTATGAAGTTTGGTCACTGCGGCAGCACCTTTCATGCAATATGCAGGTCTCGGGTGTGCCCCCAATCCTTTCTCTGTACATGTTCTGTATTGACTGACATCTAAAAAGTACACAGTCTCTAAACTTGCATTCATGGTCAATCATACTGGTGAATTTGTAATCTATTGATATTATTTATCATAGTGGTTGCTGAATCCATGTACCCTTACAGATTATCAGGATATCGTCAATAAATCGACGGTAGAATATTATGTTTTTGTTGTTGTAGGGCGTCAGGATGTTATTACTTTCAAAAACATACATATAGCCATTGGCATAAAATGGCGTCATTGCTGCTCCCAGAGACGTTACAGATATTTGTCTATACCAGTTAGTTTCAAATCAGAAGTAATTGAAAAGTACAAGCTCAAGAAGTTCTAATACATACTCACTTAGGACTGAACACATTGCTTCATTGCCTTCCTTGTGTGGTATGATGATGTTTCTGGTAGTGAAATGTCATCTTGGAGTTTCAATAACTTGAGAGTATCCTTGATGCAAGTCGGGAGTTTTTCTATTGTTTGTTTAAAAAGGAAATCAAGTTACTTTGGAATGAGTCCCCATTTTGGTGAGACTTTTGGTCTCCCAGGGGGATAGATGGCATTTGTTACAAAATAACCAATCATACACGTACATTACAGAAGACACTCTCAGCATTTACACACAAAAGCCTCCCCTCTGCCTGTGATACAATTATGTTACACAATGGTTTAACATAATTATCCCAGACAGTAAAAATACAGTTTTTCCACATACCCTCTAACTTTAAAACCCTACATCCAATCTCCATAAAAATTACACATTTAAACTCAGCATACTTTTAACATAAACACTCTCAAAAATCATGCAAATCCCCCAAGTAGATAAAAAGATAGCCGGAAGTCCTTTATGACCGACCGCAAGCACATTTTCCTGCCCAAAACAGTTCCATAGATTTGGGCTGTGCGGTCGGTCAATTTCCTGTAGAAAAACAGCTAAGTCCCCTTCGAAGGCACGAACCGGTCCATTCATGCAAATAGCACATTAAAACAGTATGTTCGAATTGTCGAACGTATTTCGACTTTTACGACTTTTAAGTGTCGAAGTGGAGGCGACGATAAGGGTCAGCGGTGTTCGTGTATTTGCATAGCGATTTTAGTTCCACAGATTCTTTAGCATACACCGCTGACCTCGTTCGACTAAATTAAAATGGCCGGCGCCATGTGTTCCTTTGTCGAATGGCGGCCACTTCGACGACTTTGACACTTCGGCTGCATCCAAAGTGCCATATAAAAAGTGCCAAACCTTCCCCAACAGTATTTAACCCCTTAAGGACCAAACTTCTGGAATAAAAGGGAATCATGACATGTCACACATGTCATGTGTCCTTAAGGGGTTAAAGGGCCAGAATGAGTGGCATACACTCTGGTATGGCCGAATACTGTTTTTAAAGGGCCCAATCTCCCAGGGCCATAGTCTAGAGGCAACAGGTGGGCAACCAGGCTCCTCCAATGCAATGTGGCGAGATTGGTCTTGTCACAGCATTTTTCTGAACTTACGTAATGTGTAGATTATAGGAGTACTGGGTGATATCTGTAAGAGGAAAGTTTGTAGATTGGTGGTAAAATAATTGGCTTCCATATCCCTTTGTAGGATTACATGGGTCATCTGCATAATCCAAGGGTAAGGGTATTTTCCCTTTATGTACTGGTATCCTCCAGTTGTGGGAGTAGTTATTCCCATCTTTGTCTGATGGTCTGATAACAAGGTTTCTATCCCTTGCTAAGGAGTTGATCCGTTTCTTTTTTGGAGCTATTGATATATGGTTGTTGCTCTGTTTTCATGATGGTGGCAGACTCTAGTTGAACAGAAGGCCCAAGGCTTTAACTACCACTTGGCTTTAACTACTAAGACCTTAGTCAGGTCTGAGTCCCTGCTCAAGGTGATTCAACACATAGGTAGAAATATACTCACCCTGGCATTATTGATATATTATTATGTAAGACGGGAAATTATATATTTCCAAGTGATCATTTTCCTGGTTCTATTTTACTAGTGATTAACTTGAAACTCTTGTCTCATGCTACCCAAGATTTATATACAGCTAATTCAAAGGTGCCTGCTTCTATCCTTACCAAATGTGTTGGTTACATAGTACCTTGACCTAAGCTAGATGATACAGTAATGCTTTGTATGCTTTGCATGAGATACTTCTTAGTTTGTCATTATGACATTACTGTAGCTCTATCTCGTCCTTGGGTAATGCTTTACATGTGGATATCTGCCATATTCACATCAGAATGTATCAGAGTCCACCTGACTGTTTAGCAGCCCCATACATATTCAACTGATTTTAGTTCTTCTACCAGAACATTGTACTCTGCATTTATGTTCCCTAGTCTACTAAAAAGATGAACATTTGAACCACTTGTATGGTAATATTATTGGGTGTATATATAAATGCTGTATACCATTACCTATTTTAGCACCTCTATATATTTTATACTATTGTATTTTTATAGTTTTTAAAATTCTATTGCTGTGGAAATCCTGTTCAGACTGTTGTCATGACTACCAATTGAAGTACAGACCACAGGGATACATTTTCCTCGAGTCGAGAGTGCATTTGAAGATACTACTACACTACTACTAATTACTAATTGTTAGGGACCAGGAACCAGACAGAGACAGAACTAGATGCAAAAACACCTTTATTAATAAATAGAAAATAAAGTAATAACCAAAAGCAAAGTCCAAGAGGCAAGCAGGGGTTAGGCACCAAAGCCGGTAGTCAGACAAGCCAGGATCAGGAGAACGGAGAGCAGCGAAGTCCGGAACAAGGCCAGAGTCAGGAACCAGGAACACACAGGAACAAGGAGTCTTCTGGGAAACAGGAAACCACGCAAGGGCAATGAGGTACTGCGGATAAAGTGGGATTAGGAAGAAAATTTCCTATTTTATAGATGTATCAGAGGAAGCAAACTGACAAAGCTTATAAGTTTTAAATATTTTTACATACCTTTCAAATGTTTTATTTATTTATTTTAGTCTGTATATTTGTGTACAAATGCTTGCTTGCTGGTTTAAAAAAAATGTCAATGTCCCTTTAAATGGCTGTTCTGAATACAATATTCAGTTTTCCATTTGCAACACAAAATTAAGTGATGTCATGCTGTCTTTGTGATGTCACTGATCAAAAAGATTAATATCCAACAAAACTCTTTTTCCAGTTTATACTTTTTTTTTATCAGTTTTTATCTAGTTTTGATCAATTGCTATCGCCAATTGTCATTCTGGCATTGATATTCATGAGGAACGCTCTGGCATTCTGTATATAATCCCCATGACTTCATAATTTTTGACACCTAACCAATCTGCGTCAATCAAAAAATGCATGCCGCACATGCTGTTGTCATTTTTGGTGCAGGCCTATTAAAAGCAGCCCAGGACTATTATAAGGTCATACTGACCATTTCTCTTCGCCCTGTTCTCGTCTCTGTTACATTAATAAGTGTGTAGGGGTTTAGAAAAAGTAATCCTCTCATTTAGAGATTTAGCCTTTTTAACTGAAAGTAGCAAGGTGAATTCTAATGTCATACTCGCCTAAGAAGTTTTGCCTTGACGTGGCAGGTGAGCTTACACTTTAATATCCATTGGAGTGATACTAAAATGCTCCAGTTATTTAAATGTGCATGGCGATTTAGGATAGTGCACAATTAATTTTTTTTTTCTTACATTATTGGATTTAGGATAGCGCACAATTTTTTTTCTTACATTATTTTTATAGTATAGTAAACTTGTTACCCTCTGGCTTGCATGTTGGGGTTTTGATCCATGACAGTAAAGACACATGAGCAATTACATTTTAGGCAAAATATCCGAGTGAATATACAGTGCATTGTCTCTTTAACATCTTATGTGTAGACTAAATGTTCTGAATTTCATCCACAGTGTTCCATTTGCCATACAAAGTTGTGTGATGTCATGCTGTCTTTATGATGTCACAGACCAAGAACAATATTACCCAGCAAAGATCAGTTTTAGCCAGTCTATATTTATATAGACCCCTAAATGTCTTCTGCAATCACTTTGTATGCACACATTTTCCTAAAATGTGATGGCACAATATAAAATGGAAGGTTTATTCTCTTTGAAGCATCGCCTGGCTATAAAAGTATTCTTTTAACATCTTAGTTGTAAACTGAATGTTTCCCTTTAACACTGTGTCTGTCTCTCTGTGCATCTTCTTTCATGATAAGAATCGGTTAAAAGATGACAGTGCTCACAGGGCCTAGAGGAATAGCAGATATACCTTGCTGACGAGACCCAAAAAAGGCAGAAACTATTGTCCAGTGTTGATGTATCTCTGCTCTGTACTGCTCTTATGTATGGGGCCGTCTGATATGCAAATGTGTAGGTTCTCTTTGTAATATCACACGTGAGAAAAACATTTTTTGAGACCTGAACAGGGACTAATCAAGGACTCGCTACTGAATTTCTCTAAGCTTTTGCCTGTTTTCACATTGTTTCCTTAACCGCATATCTGTATGTGGTTCATTTATGGAATGGGATGCCAATTATGCAATTTAGGCAACAAGCTGTAAGCTGTATAGGAAGCTTCCCCACCTTTCAATGGCTGCCCACTGGTGCACATTTTTTGCCTCCTGCAGTAACTGAAATGGTATTGAGTGGACTTTGTAAAGAGTTTGAGTGTGAATTAACTTTTTTCTGATTAACTCGGGCACAGACTGATTTGAGGTATGGTACCCAGCTAGTCTACCATTAAGTTTAGAGAAGTCTAATGGAAACGATCCCACATTTCAATGGCTGCCCTATGTAACAGCCTTAGTGCCTTACCAGCAAAGGCATAACCAGGAGAGCAATCTAAGTAATCCTTGCAAGACATAAACCTCCCCATGAGTCTACTGAGCAGCTGGACTCTTAGATTTGTGATAAAATATTTTTGGAAAAGCAGCATGGAGCTTTATATTGCAGAGCCCATTACAAATGCATCATAATGCCAAAGGTCTACTTCCCAATCAGGGATTTGTCTATTGTAGCCCTGGGCCCTGGAATGCAATAGCACATGCTAAAGTTTATGGGTCTCAAGATAATGCCATTTCTGGTAGATAAGATTTAGGTATGGCAGAGTTAGAAATTACTAAAATTTTGGAGGTCTTGTATGAAATGCAGGAACTTTGCCAAATAATGGAAGTTGAGATGAATTGTAAAAGTTCCAGGTAGAAAGGTTTGCTGAGAAGTGTGTGGTGTATTTTAATTAAGCTTCCTAGTGTGAATGATTGCTTTCAGAAGTCCTTACTGCTATTGGTTGACTTGTGTTCACTGTTCATCCTTTTCATTTGCAGCAGCTGAGGTCTCCTTTCATGTCCCTCTGCCTAGTGATCAGAGATCAGCTTTACCAGCTGTCCAGCATTGATCACTGTTTCAAGGGCATGCTGCAATCACACAGTGCAGAGTGCTCACAAGGCACTCTGTACTGGGTTAGCTGGAAAAACCTTCTGCTGATCTCAGTACTGACATTAGCAAAGGAACATAAATATATATATATTTTTTTTTTGACTGAGATTCATGATGAAATGGTTAAACTATAAATGTCAAAATGCTCTTAAATTATCTTAAATATCCTTGGTGCTTGATTATGTGGCTACTATAAAAGATGTAATCTCAGCATGCCAAATTTTACAAAGTTTTAAAACCCTAATTCACCTCTTGCAATATTTTTTCAGGACTAATTAGTGAATCTATTTTGAGTACGTTTTCTTTGGTTGCCTGGCTTTGTAGACATTTTTAAATGTAAAACTGAATGTCATCTTTTGAATTATGTAATATTTTATTAATATGTATTAATGTTATGTATACATATACGGTATAAAAAGAAATCACTATTTTTTATTATTAAAAAATGTAAATGTAAAATGTATGGGTTCACATAAAGAGAAAGGTGCAAAGTAGGCATCTCAAAATAGCCTTGGTCCTTAAGTGGTTAAGGTTATAATAGTTGAACTGGAAAAATTCTCTAAGTCAGCTATGTGTCCAGTTCTGCTACTGTGGTCCTAAATTTGAAATTAAATTTGAATTCAATTGTAATACCTTATAAAATACTTAAGAAATTCTCACTTTAGTGAATAACCCTTAATTTAAGGGTTATTCACTAAAGTGAGAATTTCTTAAGTATTTTAAGGGCCCCTAAAGTGTTAAGGTGAAGGAACATTTTTTCCTGAGTGATTGACATTCTGTAAATTTAATTTACTTAATCAATTTAATGGAGTACACAAAAACACAAAATCCAGCGCATTCACCCATCTACTACGCAGTAACTTTAATGTTGACAGATTTTATTAGTTTTTTTTAAAAACAACTAATCTAGGCAAAAATAATGGGGGGTTTAGTTACATTCTATGATCATACAATGCATATGTACCCTATCTTTGGCAGGTCCTACTTTAACAGCGTAATGTCTGCTCTTATGAGATTAACGGGGGGGTGGGAGGGAATTCCATCTGAGGCTCTCAGCAGTACAAGGCTAAATAGGGCTCTGGGGTGAGGCACCTGTGACAGGGAGGGGTGCAAAACAAAGGGGTTGGCTATACTCCCAAATATATATATATATTAAACCAGGGGGCTGAACTCACCTGAACATGCATAAATGGGGTGCTGCTGGGGGCCAATTTATACAATACACAAAAACCTCAAAATCCAGGGCACTCACCTATCCACTAAACACAGGGCCGGTGCAAGGATTCTTGCCGCCCTAGGCAAGACTACATTTGGACGCCCCCCTTATGAACGCAGCTACATTCCCTCAAAGGCTTATTCACTAATATCTGAATTACACTAAAGAGACATTTAGGGAAAGAGGCACACTGAGTAGATATTAAAGGGAAACTATAGTGCCAGGAAAATAAACTTGTTATCCTGGCACTATAGCTTCCCCCTCCATCAAGCGCATCTCCCCTTGTGGTGCAGCAGGGGTTAAAACACCTCCTGTCACTTACCTGGGTCCAGCAGTCTTTTGTGCTGGCTTGGTTCCGCCTTCGCTCCTCATTGGCCACGCTTGCAGTGGTATTTCCGTGACTGGACGTCCCCGTGCATAGCCACTAGAGGAGTTAACCCTGAACGGTAATTATTGAAGTTTCTTAAAAATTGCAATAATTACCTTTGCAGTGTCACTTACACAATTTCACTAATACACACTCTCTCACTGGCATACACACTTACACATTCTAACTAACTTACACACTCTAACACATACACATTCTCACTTACCTACACAGTGCCACTTGCACACTCTCACTAACACACACAGTGTCACCTACATACTCTCACCTGTACACACTCTCACTGGCATACACATTGTCAGTTACACACTCTAACACCACTCAGTGTCACTTGTACACTCTCCCTAACACATACTCACTAACAGTGTCACTTGCACGTTCTCACTAACACACACACCCAGAGTCACTTGCACACTCTCCCTAACACACACACACACACAGAGTCACTTGCACACTCTCCTTAACACACACGCACACACACACAGAATCACTTGCACACTCTCCTTAACACACACACACACAATCACTTGCACACTCTCCTTAACACACACACAGAATCACTTGCACACTCTCCTTAACACACACACACAGAATCACTTGCACACTCTCCTTAACACACACAGAGTCACTTGCACACTCTCCTTAAAACACGCACACACACACAGTCACTTGCACACTCTCCTTAACACACACACAGAGTCACTTGCACACTCTCCTTAAAACACGCACACACACACAGTCACTTGCACACTCTCCTTAACACACACACAGAGTCACTTGCACACTCTCCTTAACACACACACACACAGTCACTTGCACACTCTCCTTAACACACACACACACAGAGTCACTTGCACACTCTCCTTAACACACACACAGTCACTTGCACACTCTCCTTAACACACACACAGAGTCACTTGCACACTCTCCTTAACACACACACAGAGTCACTTGCACACTCTCCTTAACACACACACACACACACACACAGAGAGAGTAACTTGCACACTCTCCTTAACACACACACAGTCACTTGCACACTCTCCCTAACACACACACAGTCACTTGCACACTCTCCCTAACACACACACAGTCACTTGCACACTCTCCTTAACACACAATGTAACTCACACACTCTTTAACACACATACTGTCACTCAAACACAAACTTTACATAAAGTCACACTTTATTTACACACACAAACAAAACAATTTACACACTCCCCCATTTACAAACATGCACACAATAAGCAATCCCCCTTAACCATGCCATACCTGGGTACTGTGAAGAGAAGAGGTCCAGGCTGCAGGATCCAGGATGTTGCTCTTTCTCCTGGGGGAGCAGGAGAGCCATGCACTGTGAGCACAGCCTGCTTCCTGCTCCCTTCACAGTGCTTCCGGTGTTCACAGGCTCCCCCTGCCTGCAGGAAGCACAGTGCTCTGCTCGGGGGATGGGGTTACAGCAAACCCCACTGCCCGAGAAGGTAATCGGCTGCAGAGGGAGCCCAGCAGGTGAGTGGCTGCGCTGGGGGGTGGCTAAGGAGCCGCTCACCCAGCACAGCATTCCCAGACAGCTACAGCAGGGCAGCCCACCGGGAAACCTCTCGGTTTGCGCCCCCTAGAGGCCGGCGCCCCAGGCGAATGCCTTATTCGCCTTAATGGTAGCGCCGGCCCTGACTAAACAGCACCTTCAATGTTGACAGATTTTATTTGTGTTTTTTTTTTTTTTTTTTAAAACACCTAATCTAGGCAACAATAATGGGTGTTTAGTTACATTATATGATCATACGTTGCATAAGCCTGCCACAACGTCAATGGACCCCATCTTTGGCAGGCCCTACTCTCACAGCCTAATGTCTGCTCTTATGATGGTGATTTTCTTAATTGAGGACAAATCGGTGAGTTATTGAATAGGATCTAAAGTTTATTCTGAAAACCAGGAACTGTGGAGAATGAAAAATACTTAATTTTCCATATTTTCCACCCAAGCATTTTTGCATGAATTCCAACTACCTTGACAATTCTGCTTAATATTTATTTAGTAAATAAACTCCGATTGGGGAAGATCACAGCTTTTGACTGCTACAAAGAATGTGTGGATAGATGCCTCAACATTGCAAATCAGTAGTGTGCTAGTCTTCAACCTGCTTTTACAGTAAGTGTTTAAATATATTATCAGAATAGGAAGTTTGTAAGCATTCCTATTATTCAAATGTCCTTTAACATCATATGACATAACCTACACCATTTAAAAAAAAAAAAGAAAATAATTGACTGATTCACAAACTGCATTCTCATCATTTTGCAAATAATCAAGAGGTGCATTTTTTCCATTCCGGTCACTAGAAAACTGGGATTTCCTTCCATTTGTTTTAAACTGATATGAAAAAGGAAATCCTCAGTTCTTCCTGTTTTGTTGTACTTTTTTTTCTTCATTTTTTTTTTTTTTCTGCTTTTGACTTTAAGTTTTCAAAATGAAAAGGTTGTGGTATGTAGATAAAATCCAGCAGATTTGCAATTTTAGCATTAGTACATAAACCGGAAGAACAAACAGATATATAGTTTAACAATGATCGAAGACATTTACAAATTTTGGACTGTGCGTCACCTCATTCTCAGACCAACAGAACAAACAGCAACAGCCCATGAACTACCTAATTAGAGATGAATATAATATTCCACCATATCTTTTTAATGAGCTGTATAGCGACATGCTTGGCTTTCTTAGCACCGGTAAGCAATATTATTTTATCTTTTTGCTTTGTTTCAATAACTGCATGAAATTAGGAATATATTACTTGATTTTGTTGGAAGCATATCATTATATAAGAAATAAGTTACACTCATTTTATGAAATCTTAAGTTTGCCTAAAACAAGCTGTTTTGTGGTTTCCTACTGATTCAGAAATGTATGTATTGGATGTTATTACTCTGACGTATACTGAATTACGGGTAATGTGCTTGTTCCCTTAACTCAGCTTTGATTTTTTTCTTGTTTTGGAGAATGTCTGGATTCTGCTCTGACAATTTCTTGTTTGAATTAAGTTTGTGCAGAGTAGATGGTCGTAGCAGAAGATGTAGCCAGCAAAAATTAAATGGTTAATTTATTTTGGCATATTATTCTGGAATATGTAACGCTGTGTTTTTTTTGTTTGGTTTTTGTTTGTTATTCTTTATTGAGAAATATTTTATATGAGCTATGTTCAGGCATAATTTAACTATTTTATATTATGTGCACCCACTTTTATTACATATCATTGTGTGCAGAAGAAATAGAGCTTTTATTTCACATCACATAGTTATATACAAAACATAACTTAATATTAATAAAATAAAATAAACTGTGAAATTATTTTATTTTTTTCCAAGTTTTGTATGGCATTTTAACTGTTAATGTCATAATACACTCAACTTTTATTGCAATAAAATACATATTTGTATGCTGTTATGTCCCACAAGTACCAAGATTCCCCACATGTACAGGTTTAATGGTGTTTTGGAAAGTTAAAGGGCCAAATATACAGTTTGTCAATTTTTATTTTTACACATTGAATTTTGCCAGATTGGTTTGCTGGGCACAACATGGGACCATGTAGCACTACCATCAAGGCACAAAAGTAGACAACCAAGGGTATTTAAAATGGGGTCCAGTCTTTTGTAGTAGCCACTTAGTCACAAACCCTGGGCAAACTTAGTGGTCATGTTTTTTTTTTGTATTTGTCACACAAAAACTGAACTTTCACTGAGGGTATCCTCCTTATATATTTTACTGCTATAAAACACTCATATTTGTGATCCGCATTGTGTCACAACTACAACAGTGCCCCTCATGTACAGATTTTCTGAGGTTTTGTAAAGTTACAAGGTCAAAGATAGGGCTTCTTCTTTTCAGTTTATACACATTAAAATTTGCCCGATTGTATTGCTGTGCCTATGTTGCTTTTCAGATCGTATCCCAGCCTAGTAATGGAAATTACCCCCATCATGGCATACCATTTTCAAAAGAAGACAACCGGTGTATTCAAAATGTAGTATGTCCAGTCTCTTTTAGTAGCCACTTAGTCACAAACCCTTGCCAAAGTTAGTGTTCATATTAGTTTTACCTTTTTTTACACAAAAATCGCCATTTTGTTTTTACTGCTTGAAGCCACTTATATTTGTGTACAGCGATATTTCATTAGTACTCCCTGTACAGTATTTACTAACACATCCTTCTCTGATTTCAGTGAAACTACAATTTCATATTTTTTACTCAAATTCATCTACCTTAAAACTTTTTTTTGTTTTCCTAGTTGGTGCTTCTACCAGCTGTGAAATGAAGGTGTCATTTAACAGGTTCAAAACTCAAACCCCCTAGCTGGAGTACTAGTCTCTCTATCTTAATGTATGTCTGGTAATTAAAATCTCCAATAACTAAAGTGATACCAGATGTGCAACTTTCCCAGTGTGCCTTAACAGCTGTTCTTTCTCATCAATATTAATATTAGCTGGTTTATAATCCAGCCATTAATTGATTTCCACTCTTTTGTCCTAAGCAGATATCTAAACAATGTGTAACCAGTCAACTGCCCAGTCATGTATTTCATCCCACCACCTTTCCATTATGCATATTATGTCATATTGATTAGAATATGTTATTGCCAGCAATTCCCCTGTTTTGTTATTTAGGCTCCTTGCATGTGTAAGCAAACATTTAATATTGCCATGAGCCACTACTGTGCAAAATTGTATTACACACTTCCTCTTTTCTGATCTTACCTTGCCTCATCTCCACCCTCCTTGCCCTGAGCTAAAGCCTACCTCCTTTCTGTTCTACCTTTTTTTTTGTAGATGTATGTGTCATTTCCCTACTACTAGTTTAAAGACTCTTCCAACCTTCTAGCCATACTTTCCCTCAACAGACCCAGATCCTCAACAGACACAACACAGTACAGAATGTAACAATATGAGAATGGTGCAAAACGTTGGACAAACTACTTGTCCTAATGGTAAAAAAAAAAAAAAATATTATTATTATTTTATTATTTACATAGCGCCATCAATTTCTGCAGCGCTGTACAATGGATGGACTAACAGACATGTAATTGTAACCTGACAAGTTGGATGCACAGGAACAGAGGATGTTGAGGGCCCTACTCAATGAGCTTACATGCTAGAGGGAGTGGGGTATAGTGACACAATGGTAAAAGTAGGTAAGTAAAGAAGTAGGTTCCTAGAAAATTATTTCTTGAGGGCTTAGTACATTATTTTTGACAGTGACAGGAGAGGACTCAGGGTGTGGGGATGAAAATGGAGACTGGGTAAAAGTTTAATGGAGACATGAAGTGAGTTCCACATGAAAAGGTGCAGCCTTGGAGAAGTCTTGAAGATGTATGGACAGAGGATAGAGGTGGGAGTATGGACAGGGGATAGACGTAGGTCTTCGGTTGAGTGCAGGGGCCTAGACTGGACATAGCTGTGTATTAGGGAGGTTAGGTAGGTTGGAGCAGCATTATGTAGGGACTTGTAAGCAAGCACCAGAATTTTAAATTGAGCCTTATATCTTACTGGAAGAGGAGGGGGCATGGGAGGTGCAGGCAGATAGGAAGATGAGAACACCTAGGCAGCGAGCCTGCGAGGTATTGGTAGCGCTATTGACTTGAAGGGAGACAGACACGGGAGTAGTTACACTTGAGGGAGGAAAGACCAGAAGTTCTGTTTTAGATAGGTTGAATTTAAGGAAGTGAACAGCCATCCAGTTGAAAATCGCAGAGAAGTAGTCAGACATGAGTCAAGATGGGCGGAGAGAGATCAGGAGAGGACCGGTAAATTTGCGTGTCATACACATATAAATGATTATGGAAGCCAATGGAGCTGATTAGTTTACCAAGGAGACAGTATACATAGAGAACAGTAGGGGCCCAATGACATAACTTTGGGGAATGCAAACAGAGAGGGGGTTGGAGGAGCACCAGGAGGGAGCAGTATCCTGCTCTCCTTATAGAGAATGAGAAGAAGCTGTGATGATCAACAGTGTCAAAGGCAGCAGAAAGATCAAGGTGAATTAGATTAATGGCGGGGAGATTTAGCAGCGATTAAATCGTTGGATACTTTTGTCAGAGCCGTTTCAACAGAGTGTGGAATCCAGAAGGAAGCGGTTGAAGCAGCGAGTTGGATTTGAGGAAGTCCATATCGCATACACAACTCTCTCACGGATCTTGGAAGCAAATGGCAGTAGCGAGATAGGCTGGTAGTTGGGTGGGGAGTTGGGGTCAAGGCTGGGCTTTTTTAGAATTGGGGTTACGGTTGCATGTTTGAAGAGTGAAAGAAATGTGCCAGAGGAAAGGGAGAGATTGAAAATGTTAGTGATAGGGAAAGCAAGAGAGGGAGACAGAGTGCAGGTGAGGTATGAGGTAATAGGATCGAGGGAACAGGTTTTGGGGCGGGAGTACAGGAGCAGAGCAGAACATTTTTCAGCTGTAGTGGGTACGGATGAGCATAGAGGGAGTGGGGTTGGGGGAAGCAGGCCCAGACTGGGAATCGGACATAAGCCCGGTGGGCCGCAGTGGCCATGGGCCGAGGCTGGCAGGGGAGATCACAACATCTCCCCTGCCGGTCTATGCAGGGCCGGCACTATCCTAGCGCCGGCCCTGCTGCATCCATGATCGGCCGGTGGGGAGATCAAAAATATCCCTAACCGGCCCACATGTAGTGTATTGCAGCCACCGACAGGGAAGAGAAAAAATGAGACAGGTGTGGAACCCGGAAGAGCTCTATCTTGCAGCTCTGCCAGGTTCCTCTCGCGAGATTCGGAGAGTTGCCATGCCAACCCTCTCGGTCTCGCAAGAGTGAACTCTAGCCCCACAGGCTAGAGTTCACTCACCACTGGCACCACCAGGGATGGCAGCATGGTCCCCCCTCCCTCCCACTCACATCAACCTCACACACACACACACTGCACGTTGACACTCACAGCTCCCTCACACTCACAAACACACACACACACACACACAGCATATAGGTGATGTAGTGTTTGTAAGGGTTGTAGAGGATGTAGTATGTGTTTGTTTACAATGAATCTAGTGTGTTTATAAGGGATCCAGAGTGTGTATTTTAGGAATGTAGTGTGTGTGTATACAGGAGTCTAGTGTGTGTTTGAAGAACCCAGAATGTGTAGGAGATCTAGTGAGTGTGTGTTTATAAGTATTCAGAGTGTATAAAGGGATCTAGTGTGTGTCTAGAACGTAATGTGTTTAGGAGTGCAGTATGTGTGTGAGAGGTGCTGTAGTGTGTGTGTGTATGTGTAGCGGAGGCCTGATATTCCACAGGTTAACTCCACTATAGATCCCAGTGAGGCTCAGGAACAAGTAGTAAAAACACCATGAAGCAGTAATTCCAGCAAATAAAGTAATCCAAGAATATCCCCATACAGATCCCAATGACTGGACGACACAGAGCATCAGGAGCAGGACTGACTTTTAATCCACACAGTCTCCTTATAAAGCATTCTCCCATGCAAGGGAGGGATTCACATTAATTAGGACAGTATCCAATAATATAACCGTTACCTCCCACACATTTCCTCCTCTCAGTATGACACTTAATCCCATTGCACATACTGTAGTTTTCCCTCAGTTCTGAATGTACCCCAAAACAAGCAGTTACAATAATGCTGAGGGTACCCCCTGGTAGCCCTGATCTGGGTGACTAACATATCCAAAAATCACCCAGATTGGTCCAGGGGTTCGGGAGTTAGGTGGAGGGTGTAATTTGACCGACGCACACGAGGTGGTATCCGAAAAGAGTTCCATAGGTTTTGGCCCTGCGGTCAGTCTTCGTTCGGGAGGTAAAATACACATCAAATAGTGCCATCCACGATTAATCTTGGATTCGTATGAATCCCCTTGTTCGGTACTTTGAAACTACCGAACGGGAGACTGATTAGCCTTCCCGTTCGGGAGTTACGGAGCCATGGAGGTCTCAGCGGTGTTCGGGTAATCGAGTGTCCGATTTGAGTTTCCAGACACTCGACGACCAAACACCGCTGAGATTTTCGTGTGTAAGATGGCCGCCGCCACGTGTTCGTATACCGAACAGCGGCCACCCAGATACAGCACTAAAGTACCGATTAACCTGCAGTTAGAGAAGTGTGAACGATTAATAAGGTACACACTTCTCTCTGGGGTGGTCTATTGGTTCGGTAGTTTACATTCGTATGGAGTACGGTTGGAAACTACCGAACAATTACACGAATCCCACATACATTTTAACCATAGGAACAAAAATAACACACAAATTGCAATAATATTACAGTCTTTTAGGACAGCCCTGATACCAGAAGTATTGTGTGTGTGTGTTTGGTGCAGTGTGTATGTGTGAGGTGTGCAGTGGGTGTCTGTGAGGGATCTAGTGTGTATGTGAAGTGTGCAGTATGTGTGTGTGATGGATGCTGTGTTTGAGTGGTGCTGTGTGTGATGTGTGTGTGGGTGCTGTGTGTGAGGGTGCTGTTTATGATGTGTGTGAGGGTGCTGTGTGTGTAAGGGTGTTGTGTGTGATGAGTGTGAGAGTGCTGTGTGTGAGAGTGCTATGTGTGATGGGTGTGAGTGCTGTGTGAGAGAGTGCTGTGTGTGATGGGTGTGAGAGTGCTGTGTGTGATGGGTGTGAGAGTGCTGTGTGTGTGGGTGCTGTGTGTGATGCGTGTGAGGGGTACTGTGTGTGAGAGTGCTGTGTGTGATGGTTGTGAGAGTGCTGTGTGTGATGGGTGTGCTGGGTGTGATGTGCTGTGTGTGAATGATAGAAGGGATTGTGTGTGTGTGGGGGGGGGGGGTAAAAAAATAAAAATAAAATAAGCAGGCATTATGTCCCCCCCTCCCTTCTTACCTTTAGCCTGGGAGGGGGCTGGCACTCGCACACCATCCCTGGTGGTCCAGTGGTGAGTGAACTCTAGCCTGCGGGCTAGAGTTCACTCTCGCAAGATCCGGTCATTGCCATGGCAATGCCCCCGATCTCGAGAGAGAGCTCCGCCGGGTCTTCTCCCTCCCTCCCCAGCCGCATGTCTGTCCAAGTGGGCCGGTGAGGGAGATCTTTGATCTCCCCACCGGCCCTCCATGGAATACAACAGGGCCGGCGCCCTGCATAGACCGGCAGGGGAGATCCTGGGACCTCCCCTGCCAGCCTCGGCCCATGGCCACCGCGGCCCATCGGGCATTTGCCCGGTGTGCCCGATGGCCAGTCCGGGCCTGCACACTGGACCCCGATACTCACAGCATCCTCACTTGCGCACACACTGCACCCCTGACACAGCACCCTCACTCACGCACACACTGCACCCCTGACACAGCACCCTCACACTGCACCCCTGACACTCCCAGCACCCTCACTCACACACACTGCACCCCTGACACTCACAGCACCCTCACACACACTACACGTTGACACTCACAGCACCCTCACTCACACACACACACTGCACCCCTGATACTCAAAGCACCCTCACTCACACACACACACTGCACCCCTGATACTATCAGCACTCTCACTCACACACACACCGTTTTTGTTTTTTTTAACTATTCATAATAACTAATTTAACTATTCATTTTACATCATTACGTGCTTTTATTAAATATAATTTGAGGGATCTGCAGATAGTCAAAAGAATGTAATTGGCAAGCCCTATATTTTACCCTGTAAATTTCAAAAACACCATAAAACCTGTGCATGGGGATACTGTTATAATCTCCGAATACAAATATGTTTGTTTTAGAGTAGTAAAATGTATAATGTTTATGATATAATTGATGAAAAGGCAGTTTATTTGTGAAAAATGCAGAAAAACTAATACAGATATCCCAAGTCTCCCGGTAGTTCTGGGAGACTCCTGCATTTTGCATGTGGCTCCCTGACACCCACACACCATGTATAATACCCCGGAAATCACACACACAATCTGACATGCAATGTATATCAGTGTAACAGGACCGCTGGCACCCCGACCGGGTACCCTCCGCTGACGGATGCTCCTAGTGCTTTCCGAGGACTCCAAGCACTCTGCCCGACACCATAACCACTGCAGACCCCACGAAACGCCGCAGCTTGGTTGGGGTCTCACCGTCTCCACCCACTCTGGGCCCAAGACCAGGGTCCAGCTTCCAGTAGGTGGACCTCTCTGAATTCCAGAGAGTAGGAACAAAAACAAGCTCTTAGCAGAGCTTAGTGATTATACCCTGGGGAGTATAGTGATTATAGCAATCCCCAGAGTGTAGTTCTCCAATCCCCCAAACATGAGCCGAAACTTCATGAAGGTCCAAGATGATCTGAGGTGCTAGCACACCCAGTCTGGCTTTTATTACAGTTGTTGCAAATACAGGACCGCCCACAGGGAGGGATAAAATAACCAATCATATCACAGTTGCATCCCACATATTCCCTCCCCTTATCCATACTTTTTACCCAACTTTCATAACTCTAAAACCATACATCCAATCTCCATAAATTACATATTCAGACTCAGCATACGTTAAACATAAACATTCTCAAAAATCATACAAATCCCTCCAGTAGATAAAAAGTTACACTGAAGTCCTTTTATGACCGACCGCAAGCACATTTTCTTGGCCAAAACAGTTCCATGGATTTGGGCTGTGCGGTCGGTCAATTTCCTGCATAAAAAACGGCTAAGTCCCGTTCGAAGGGTTGCCGGTACTTCGACTTTAGTTGAAGTGTCGAAGCGGAGGCGATGGTAAGGGTCGACGGTGTTCGGCGTTAAAATGGCCGCCGCCACGTGGTCCTTTGTCCGATGCCGGTCACTTCGACGACTTCGACAACTTCGGTGACTTCGGCAACTTCGGCAGCATCCGAAGTGCCATATAAAAAGTGCCAATCCTTCTCCCACAGTAATTAAAGGGCCAGAATGAGTGACATGCACTCTGTTAGGGCCGAACACTGTTTTTAAAGGGCCCAATCTCCCAGGGCCATAGTCCAAAGGTAAGAGGCGGGTAAACAGGCTTCTCCAATGCCCAGTGGCGAGGTTGGTTTTGTCACAATCAGATTGTATGTATTGGTTTTCCAGGATACTACACATGATTTGTGCCCCCCTTCCTAATACTCACTAAGCAGATCTGGTAGGGTGCCAGCCCTTTAAAAGCCAATCACTAAGCAGATCCAATGGAGTGTTTGTGTCTGTGTGTGTGTGTAATGCTCAATTGTTGATAAGATGGAAACAACTGCAGATTTCTGAGCTTGATAATGTTTATTGCTTTTAAATAAAAAAGATAATCAATTTGAACTGTCTCTTTAATTCCTGGCAGGTTATAAACAGCAGCGGAGTTGAAGTTGTTTTAAGATAAGGCAAATTTAACACAACCAGCGAGAAGTTCCAAATTAGGATGCAGATGATTAATTAGTAGGTGTTGAAAACAAGGTTAGGAGTTTAGGTGGAGCAGATAGCGAACCACTTAGAATTAGGATGGTTATATATTAAGCTTGAGCCAATCTGGTTTACTTAACTTATGAAGGAGCGATAATCCAAATTGGTGATAGAGATTCCACAGAGAATCGAGGTTGCAGCAGGCAAGAGAATATCCAAAAACAGTCCGAGGTCGTAGGAGAGGAGAAGGAGGGTAAACGATTAAACAGTCCGGGTCCGATACACAGTAGAAGTAGTAAATATTCAGTTTGAAGTTCGCGGGAGCTTTCGAGTTGATCCAGCACTGTGGTGTTGACGCGGTCTCTCTATGAACCCTGGGAACGACCACGTCATAGGAGGGGGAGTGGCCGCGCTCCGAGAACCCGGAAGTCCACGGTTAGCGAATGCCGGAAGGTCTGACAGAACCCCCCTCCTAAGAAGCAGCCACCGGATGCTGTCAACGAGGTCTGGATGGGTAGCGAGCATGGTACGCATTGATAAGTCGACGAGCATGCACCGCGGAGGACGACACCCATGAATCTTCGTCAACTCCGTAGCCCTTCCACCGGACAAGATATTGTAAGGAACCACGATGGATTCGTGAATCGAGAATCCTCTGGACCTCGTATTCCTCTTCACCTTGTACCAGAATGGGATCAGGAGTGGTAAGAACATCCCTCATGAAAGGGTCGGAGTGGTGTGGTTTAAGCAATGACACATGGAAGACTGGATGTAGTTTCATGGTAGGTGGAAGTTTCAATCTAACCACGTTTTCGTTGATAAGCGACAATATACGAAAAGGGCCAAGAAAGAGTGAACTCAGTTTCTTTGAGGGACGGTTGGTGACAATGTTTTTTGAAGAGAGCCATACTAGATCACCAACCTTGTAAGTAGGGGAAGGTCGTCTACCAGTATCGAAAAACTTTTTCTGAGCAGATGATGCATTTTTAAGGTTATCACGTAACCTGAGGAAGAGGGCAGACATGAACGAGTTATGGTTGGAGACGTATGGATTAGAAGAAGGAAGTCCTTGATCGGGGAATGAAGAAGGATGGAATCCAAAATTTGAGAAGAATGGAGTCATTTTGCTACTAGCGTGTACCGAGTTGTTGTATGAGAACTCTGCCATTGGTAACCACGTGATCCAATCATCTTGTAAATGAGAGCAATAACACCGCAAGTATTGTTCAACACATTGATTAACTCTCTCTGTTTGTCCGTTGGTTTGGGGATGATAGGCTGAAGATAATTTACGTTGAATGTTGAGGGAGGAACACATCTCATTCCAGAATTTGGAGGTGAACTGTGTTCCTCTGTCTGATATGATTTCTTCAGGAAGACCATGGAGTTTCACGATGTTGTTGATGAATATTTTTGCAAGTTCAGATGAAGAGGGTAATTTCTTTAAAGGAATAAAATGGGACATCTTGGTGAAACGGTCTACCACTACCAGAATGGTGGTATGATGTTGCGAAGGAGGGAGTTCTACCAAGAAGTCCATTGAGATGGACTGCCAAGGTCTTTCTGGAACAGGTAGGCTCAGTAATTGACCGAATGGTGGATGATGGTCAGATTTTGATCTCAGACAGGTTGGGCAGTTTTTGACATAAGATTCTATGGTTCTGTCCTGGCGAGGCCACCAGTAATATCTTTTAGACAGCTCCAGTGTTTTCCTTGTACCAGGATGACCAGCCAGAGGGGAATCATGAATCAAGGAGAGTATTTTATTCCTAAGCAAGGGAGGAATGTATAACCTGTCTTTGAAGTAGTACATACCGTCCTTTTTTGATAGATTGCCTTGTTTGGGAAGTTCAAGATCTTCTTCTTTAAGATGTTTAATATCATCAATTAATGACGAAATAATACCTATGATTTTAGGAGGTTGAGTTTCGTTTACAGGAAGATCTTGGTGAATTCTGGACAGGGCATCTGCCTTTTTGTTTCTGGATCCAGGTCTGTAGATGATTTGAAAATTGAAACGGGAAAAGAAAAGATTCCAGCGTACTTGTCTGGCAGAGAGTGTTTTGTTGGAATGAAGATATTCAAGGTTCCTGTGGTCGGTATAAACAATTACAGGAGTGCTTGTGTCTTCAAGTATGTGACGCCAGTTTTCGAATGCAGCTTTAATACTTAATAATTCTTTTTCTCCTACAGGATAATTTCGTTCAGCAGGAGACAAAGATCGTGAAAAAAAAGCTACTGGATGGAGAGGATCTTGAGGCGTTTGGTGTTGAGAGAGGACAGCCCCGATAGCTGTGTCAGAAGCATCCGTTTCCATGACGTAGAGAAAAGCAGGATTAGGTAGTTGAAGAATGGGAGCACTTGTGAATCTCCGTTTTAATTCATCAAAGGCTGCTTGAGCCTTATCGTTCCAAGCAAAGGACCGTTTACTGCTATTGAGCAGGTTGAGGGGATGAGCAACCTTGGAGTAATTTTTAATGAACTTCCTATAGAAGTTGGCAAATCCCAGAAAACGTTGTAAGTCTTTAGTATTAGTAGGAGTAGACCAGTTGACAATGCAATCTATTTTGGAGGTATCCATACTTATTGAATGAGGGGAGATAACATATCCCAAAAAAGTGATTTCATTGACTTCAAATATACATTTTTCTGGTTTTGCGTATAATTTGTGTGTTCTTAATCTGGATAATACCCATCTCACGTGTTTTCTGTGTTCTTCAAGGTTGTTGGAGTAGATGAGAATATCATCTAAGTAAATGATGACACAAACGTCTAGGAGATCTCGGAAGATATCGTTAATGAAATGCTGAAAGGTTGCAGGGGCGTTACATAGCCCGAAGGGCATGACAAGATATTCGTAAAGACCATATCGGGTCCTGAACGCCGTTTTCCATTCATCATTGGCCTTGATTCTAACAAGGTTATATGCCCCACGAAGGTCAAGTTTAGTGTAGATGGTAGCTGTTCTTAATCTTTCAATCAACTCATTGATCAGGGGAAGAGGGTAACGATTCTTGATAGTTATTTTATTTAAAGACCTGTAATCGATGATTGGCCGTATAGTCTGGTCCTTGTTTCTTACAAAAAACATGCTGGAAGCGGCTGGTGAACAGGAAGGTCTAATGAACCCCTTACGGAGGTTTTCATCCAGGTATTCCTTGAGGGTTTTTAACTCTGATTCAGAGAGAGGATAAATATGTCCAAAAGGGATAGGAGCACCAGGAACAAGGTCAATCGGACAATCATAGGGTCGATGAGGAGGAAGTGTCTCTGCTTCCTTTTTACTGAACACATCAGCGAACTCTGAATAGCTGGAAGGTATAGTGGATTCCCCAGTAACATGCAAAATGGGGATGTGTTGTAGACATGTTCCCTGGCAATATGCAGAGTTAAACGTGAGAGAGAAAGGAGCCCATGTAATAAGTGGGTTGTGAGTCCGTAACCAGTCTATCCCTAATATTATTGGATAAAGAGGAGAATTTATGACATCAAAAACAAGAAATTCAGAATGGACATAATTAGTAGTAGTCCTTAAAGGGACAGTTTCAAGGCGAATGGGCCCCGAGGAGATTAAGGAGCCATCAATAACTCTGACAGAGACGGAATTACGTTTTTGAACACAAGGAATTTTATTTTTTGTAACAAAGGATGAGTCCAGGAACACCCCATTAGCACCGGAATCAATAATGGCCTTAGTCGTAATTCTTTCTTTGTCCCACTGTAATATGAGAGAAACAGAGGAGAAATGAGAGGTTGGTTTAGAAGGAAGTACACTCATTACAGTCGTGGTAGAACCATGCTTACCGCCTCTTGGACGTTTCAATAGGGGACAGTCTGGGACCACATGTTCTTGCGAAGCACAGTACATGCAGAGGTTCATTTGTCTTCTTCTGGTTCTCTCTTCTGGAGTAAGAGGACTTCTCACAACCCCTATTTCCATAGGTTCAGCGGGAGTTATAGGTTTCTCCGGTGCCTTTGAAGAGGTGAAGGGTTTTTTCCATAGAGAGCTAGTGAGTGATTTCTCAGCTTTTCTTTCCCTAAGTCTTCTGTCGATACTGATTGACAGTTGGATAAGTGTATTTAGTGTAGTAGGTAGTTCAGTTCTGGAGAGCTCATCCTTGACAGCTTCAGATAACCCAATACGGAACTGGTTACGTAGAGTTATGTCATTCCACTGAGTTTCTGGTGCCCATCGTTTGAATTCAGCAATGTAATCTTCGACAGGCCGGTTTCTTTGCTGCAGTGTTCTAATGGTTAAATCTGCAGTCGCTTGTTTGTTTGGGTCTTCGTAAAGAAGAGACATGGCTTCAAAGAATTCATCCAGAGAATCCAATATGGGATCATCATTCTCAAGAAAGGAATGAGCCCAGGCCATGGGTTCACCTCTCAAAAATGAAATAACAGAACAAACTTTAGATCTTTCAGTGGGATATGATCGGGGTTTTAATGCAATCAACAACTTGCAAGAATTGATAAACTCTCGGTATTGGGACCTGTCTCCAGAGAATTTTTCGGGGTTGGAGACAGCAGGGTCACTAGCCGAGTGTGTAACTGTGTGAGGAGTATGTGTTTGCAAGTCCCTTACATAAGTAAGGATTCTTTCATTGGTGATCTGTAGATCTTGCATGCCTTGAGTAAGAGTATCCACTCTTTGGTTTAATCTGGTGATTTCAGAAGTGAGATCTGCTGTATCCATTAATTAGGCTGGATCAATCTGTAATGCTCAATTGTTGATAAGATGGAAACAACTGCAGATTTCTGAGCTTGATAATGTTTATTGCTTTTAAATAAAAAAGATAATCAATTTGAACTGTCTCTTTAATTCCTGGCAGGTTATAAACAGCAGCGGAGTTGAAGTTGTTTTAAGATAAGGCAAATTTAACACAACCAGCGAGAAGTTCCAAATTAGGATGCAGATGATTAATTAGTAGGTGTTGAAAACAAGGTTAGGAGTTTAGGTGGAGCAGATAGCGAACCACTTAGAATTAGGATGGTTATATATTAAGCTTGAGCCAATCTGGTTTACTTAACTTATGAAGGAGCGATAATCCAAATTGGTGATAGAGATTCCACAGAGAATCGAGGTTGCAGCAGGCAAGAGAATATCCAAAAACAGTCCGAGGTCGTAGGAGAGGAGAAGGAGGGTAAACGATTAAACAGTCCGGGTCCGATACACAGTAGAAGTAGTAAATATTCAGTTTGAAGTTCGCGGGAGCTTTCGAGTTGATCCAGCACTGTGGTGTTGACGCGGTCTCTCTATGAACCCTGGGAACGACCACGTCATAGGAGGGGGAGTGGCCGCGCTCCGAGAACCCGGAAGTCCACGGTTAGCGAATGCCGGAAGGTCTGACAGTGTGTGTATCTGTATGTCAGTGTATGTATCTGTATCTGTGTGTTTGTGTCAGTGTGTGTGTGTATCTGTATGTCAGTGTGTGTATCTCTGTGTCAGTGTGCATCTGTGTGAGTGTGTGTGTGTGTGTGTATGTGCCAGTGAGTGGTTCTCAGTGTATGTGCCAGTGTGTGTATCTCAGTGTATGTGCCAGTGTGTGTATCTGAGTGTGTGTTTCAATGTGTGTATCTGTGTGTCACTGTGAATGTGCCAGTGCATGTATCTCTGTGTCAAGGTGTTCATACATGTTTGTGGGCTGTGTATGCCTGTTTGGGAGGAGGGTGCGCGCATGCGTGGGGGTGGGTGGCACCGAAGCTGGTGAATGCATTTTTGCTAATTGGGATGTCTGCTAATATGAACATTAATTTTGACCAACGTTTGTGACTAAGTTTCTACTAAAAAATACTAGACATATACCCCATTTTGAATACCTTGGGTTGTCTACTTTTACAAATGGTATGCCATGACAGGGTTAATTTTCATTCCTGAGCTACCGTATGGTCTAAAAGGCAACATAGGCCCAGCAAACCAATCTAGCAAATTTCAATGTGCAAACATGGAAAAGGGGAAAGCCCTTCATTTGACTCCTGTAAATTTCCAAAAACCCATAAAACCTGTACATGGAGGATACTGGTGTACTTGTGAGACATTTCTGAATACAAATATGTGTATTTTATTGCAGTAAAATCCAACAGTATTATGGCACTGAAAAATAAAAAATAAATCTTAATTTCTAACACTTTTTAAAATTGTATTCATATTCATAAATTATGTTTCATTCATAAATATTTATTGTGAAATGAAAGCCCTGTTTCTCCTGAACAAAATGATATATAATAAGTGTGGGTACACTTAATATGAAAGAGGTGAATTATGGTTGAACCACATATAGCGAAAATTAAAGGTTTTGTTTACGTTTTATTTTGATTACAACTTGTACAATTGGCTCAATCCTTAAGGGGTTAATATAGAGTAAATTATTATTATGAATATATAGTTTATTATTATTATTATTATGAATGGCTTAAGACTTCCAAGTGACAGCCGAAGTATAAAAAATGCTGCCCCCCAAACCTCACGTACATCCAGGAGTGTGTGTATTGTATGCAGTGTGCAGTGACGTACACACAATCCATGGGGCCACGGTGCGAAACTGATCTGTGTGTGTCCCTTCCCCTCGCCCCCAGAGGGCCCTGCCCCCAGACACATACATACAGGCATACACATACATCCACACATACAGACACATATACACAGACAGACACATACATACAGACAGATACATACAGACAGACACCCCCCCACCGACAGACACACATACATACATACAGTCACATACATACATACAGTCTGTGTGTATGTGTGTGTCTCTGTTTGTGTCTGTCTGTATGTATGTGTCTGTATGATACAGAGACACACACACATACAGAGACACACACACATACAGAGACACACACAGACACGTACATACACATACAGACACACACATATACAAAATATTTAAGACACCCTCCTGTTTCCTACCTTTTGCAGGAGGGTGACTTTCCCCTCCTTCCTACAGCGTGGCTCTCTGATAATTGTTGGGAGTGACCGGGGCAGTCACTTCCTACCAGCTATGTCTGATATCATCACAGCGCTGACCGGGCCCCCTGAAAATCCATCTCCATCGGGTGGCCCTATGAGCATGGGCCACCCGATGGACCCCCTTGAACTGAGGTTTGCCACGCGGGCTGGGGCCACAAAACATGACAGCGGGTACCCATTTGCAGGGTCTACAGGGCGGCTGGACCGCTGGAGTGACGGGCCTGGTCGCAGCTGCGACCCCTGCGACCACGGTATGTACGCCAGTGGCAGTGTGTATAGTGGATACAGAGTGTGTGGATGCAGTGTAGTGGGTGTCATTGTAGTGAATGTTGTGTAGTGGGTGCATTGTCTGTGTTTGTGTACTGGGTGCAGTGTCTGTGTTTGTGTATTGTGTGAAGTGTAGTGAATGCAGTGTCTGTGTGTTATGCATGTAGTGTGTGTGTGCAGTGTATGCAATGTGTGTAGTGGATACAGTGACAGTGTGTAGTGCAGGTAATGTATGCAGTATCTCTGTGTAGTGCATGTAGTGTGTGTGGTGCAGTGCCTGTGTGTAGTGCATGTAGTGTCTAGTGGATGCAGTGTGTGTAGTTGATGCAGTGCCTGTGTGTAATGGATGCAGTCTGTGTGTGTAATGTGTGTAGTGGATGCAATGTCTGTGTGTAGTGCATGCAGTGTCTGTGTGTAGTGTGTGCAATTATGTATGAAGTGTGTGTAGTGTATGCAGTGTCTGTGTATAGTGCATGTAGTGTGTGTATTGTACGCAGTGTCTGTGTGTAGTGCATGTAGTGTGTGTGTAGTGGATGAAGTATCTGTGTGTAGTACATGTAGTGTTTGTAGTGTGTGTAGTGTGTATGTGTGTAGTGCATGTAGTGTGTGTAGTGGATACAGTGTCTGTGTGTAGTGTCTGTACATAGTGTGTCTAGTGAATGCAATATCTGTGTGTAGTGGATACAGTGTCTGTGTGTAGTGTCTGTACATAGTGTGTCTAGTGAATGCAATATCTGTGTGTAGTGGATGCAGTGTCTGTGTGTAGTGCGTGTAGTGTAAGCAGTGTTTATGTGTAGTGTGTGCAATGTGTGTAGTAGGGCTGTGAGGGGTGATCAGTTTATTTGGTCCAGTGGCACATTTTGTTGTGTCCTATGGCAATGGGGGCCCAGAAGTCTGATGTTTCCCTCCTGACGCTTCATGTCTTCTCCTCTCTCAAGCCACAAGAGCATTGCCACAGGTTGCTAAGGCAACACTCCTCGTGGCATGTAATGCATGCCTGAGCATTGCCATGGTAACCTGCGGCAATGCTCTTGCGGTTTGTGAGAGGAGCAGATATGAAGTTACAGGAGGGACTTCTGGTAGGTAGTGGGGGCCCAAAACTGCATATGTATACATGGGCGTCCACAGGAATTTTTCCAGGGGGGGCATAATTGTAATGACATCTATGCTTGGCCCCTTTTTGACAGTGTCATGAAGGGGAGGAGCATAGTGATTATCACATAAAGCCAGGGTGAATAGCGTTTTCACAACTATGGTGTCAGGAATACATGTTTGTATTCCTGACACTATAGTGTTCCTTTAAGCAAATTAAAGGAACATTCTGGTCACCATAACAACTTCATCTAAATGAAAATGCTATGATGCCAGGAAGCCCCTGGGTGCTCTTTCCTTTAAGGGGTTAAACCGCTCTCAAATGGTTTAACCCCAAAGGCTTCCTCCAGCTCCAGGTCCCTCAGTAGTATCTGAAATGGCATCTGAGATGGAGTGTCAGGAAGTGCAGATTGACGTCAGGCATGGGTGCCGCTGATTGGCTAGAGTTGACAGTTGACGCTCTAAGCCAATCGCTAGTTCACGGTTCATAATTTTTTTAAACATTTTTATGAATGGGGAGCTACTGATTGGCTTAGAGTGCCAGCTGGCCGCTCTAGCCAATCAGCAACACCCCTACCCAGCAGCACTCTGTGCTTCCTGACACTAAGTAAATAAAAGTGAACACATTAACACTGATATTTTTTTTACCTGGGGAGATGAGAAGGTTCAGAGATTCCCTGCCAGGCCCAGATACCAAAGCCTTATGATGTGGTGTCCAGAATAAAGTGGAGGGTTCACTTAATTTGTCCTTCCTGCTCCAATCTCCTTTTCTTCTCCTTCATTTGACAGTCTTCTTTTTCTTCTGACACTGTCTTCTATATTTGGCTCCTTCGGCTCCTTTCTGCTTATTTTGCGCCCTTCTGCTCCTTTCTCATTCTGATTCCTTTCTGCTCCTTGCAGACCCTTCCTGCCCCTTGCTGCCCCTGCTCCTTGCAGACCCTTCCTGCTCCTTGCTGCCCCTGCTCCTTGCAGACCCTTCCTGCTCCTTGCTGGCTCTTCATTTAGCCTCCCCCCCTCCCCCCATGCCTCACTTGCCTAATCTATAGGCTGACCCCCCATGCCTCACTTGCCTAATCTTTAGGCTGCCCACCCCCATGCCTCACTCGCCTAATCTATAGGCTGCCCCCCATGCCTCACTCCCCTAATCTATAGGCTGCCCGCCATGCCTTACTCCCCTAATATATAGGCTGCCCCCCCATGCGTTACTCCCCTAATCTATAGGCTGCCCCCCCATGCCTTACTCCTCTAATATATAGGCTGCCCCCCCCCATGCCTTACTCCCCTAATATATAGGCTGCCCCTCCCATGCCTTACTCCCCTAATATATAGGCTGCCCCTCCCATGCCTTACTCCCCTAATATATAGGCTGCCCCCCCATCCCTCACTCCCCTAATATATAGGCTGCCCCCCCATCCCTCACTCCCCTAATATATACGCTGCCCCCCCATCCCTCACTCCCCTAATATATAGGCTGCCCCCCCAATCCCTCACTCTCCTAATATATAGGCTGCCCCCATCCCTCACTCCCTTAATATATAGGCTGCCCCCCATGCCTTACTCCCCTAATATATAGGCTGCCCCCCCATCCCTCACTCCCCTAATCTATAGGCTGCCCCCCATCCCTCACTCCCCTAATCTATAGGCTGCCCCCCCATCCCTCACTCCCCTAATCTATAGGCTGCCCCCCCCATCCCTCACTCCCCTAATATATAGGCTGCCCCCCACCCCTCACTCCCCTAATATATAGGCTGCCCCCCCATCCCTCACTCCCCTATTCTGTAGGCTATTTTAGCCCCCCACATCCCTCACTTACCTGATCTGTAGACTGTCTCTGTTGTCTGCATGTGTTGCTCCCCTGCGGTTTCACTCAGTAGAGAGAAGCAGGGATAGATGCAGCTTCCTGTCCCTGTCTCTCTCCATACACACCTACTGGCCGGCGCCGGTATTGCAGTTCATTTTAAATCTCACACGAAAAATAGCAGAACAAGCTGAAGAATCCAGGGGGGGCAAGTGCCCCCCCTTGCCCCCCCCCCCTGCGGACGCCCATGAATGTATATATGTATATATATATATATATGGCCCAGGCTCCACAGCAGGTACTTTACAGTGTACTGGGGCAGCAAAATGCCAACCCCTGTAAAAGTGCCGCCTTCAACCAAGGCCTCACTGGGGCCAATGGACGGGTCAGCCCTGAATGGATACAACTCTAACACTAGCACATATGCTGAATGCCTGCACTACCATAACACTTATACTAAATCCGGACTATCACCACCATAACACATACAATCCCCCTAACCCTCACCCTCCATTTGCCTTAACACTTACACTATCCCAACCTTTAAACCCTACACTACCCTAATACACCATATGCACATGTGGGACATCAGGAAACAAAATCAGGACTGTGTAACAGGACCCCGAAACTGTGACGGCCCTCCTAAAATATGGACTGTTGAAAGACAGTCCATATTTTAAAAATATAGACTGTTGAAAGACAATTTTTACAGTAATGTTGCATGGTTAAGTTGTTAAGACAATAATATGTGGTACTAGAAAATGCATAACCTTTTCTACTTCTTACTGAAAAATACTACTTTCTCTATACAGCCAAAGCAAAAACGCTGTGATATACGAACTGTAATCAAGACGCAAACAGAATGCACCTCATGTGCAGCTGGTATCAGGAGGGCTTGCCCCAAAGGCACAAAAATTACTTCGGGAATAGGAAATAGGGGATGCAGGTAAGATTGCCAATAATAGCTTTTTGTGCATCATTAGTTTTAATGGATTTTGACATGAAGTTAAAATAGCTGTCAGAGGCCACAGTCAATTTGTAGATACCTTGTAGGTGATACCTACCTGATTTAAGTGCAGCCGAAGTAGGCTTTTCTTGATGTGCAGGCATAAATACCTGAGTTAAGTATATTGGATAGCCCCCACCCCCTCCCTCCATGGGTTAGGTTCTGTTGACTCCACTAGGAGCTACAGTTTAGTCCGTATTAGTCACCAAAGGATTAGTTTAACTAAACACGTATGTGGTTGGCCATAAGGCAAAAAAGTCTACACATCTTGTGCTCCTTTGTGACTAGCTTAGTTCTAGATGTTATATTATATAAACATGTGTGGTTAATCTCAACATTGTACTTTTTATAGTATGTGTGCAACAGTCTTGATGGCATATTTGTCATAATGTTCCGGTACCACCCGCAAAAAATACCAAAAAAATAAGCAGTTATCAATACGAGTGCTTTTATTCATCTACTTGTCAATTATTTAAATTAGCTATCAGCCTTTTTTTTTTTAAACTAATTGTATAGATAACATACCATTGATATTATTATTATTATTATTATTATTATTTTATCATTTATTTAGCACCATCAGATTCTGTAGAGATGTACAATTGGTATTATAGATTACAAAATGTGAAAATAAAAATCCTTCCTGAGTTAAACAATTTTCCAACAGCTGAATGGCTGGCCAGTGGCCACCCATTAAGTGTAATGGTACAAACCATGTTTCTCAATGGGTAGACAGTGATAGGCTAAGACTGTCGGTTTCACCACTGAAGACACTCAAGGCCCCATAATATCTAGTTGCTATGGAAGTAGAAGTGTTCCTTTTAATGACAAATGCATTGTCGTTATGACGTTGTCACTTGCGAGAGAAATATATGTGTTAGTAGCTGACTAAACAAACTGGAATGCATAAATCTAAACATATTGTTTAGTAACTAATTAATGATTAGTACATTTGATTAATTCTTTGTTGTTTTTTTTAGTTACACAGTGGATATGGGAGGAGTTATTCTATCTCTGACAGGTTGCACCCACACTTGTCAAACTGTCCAGATAACTCCTGAATGCTGTAAAGGATATTGGGGATCAGCATGTATAGGTATGTAAAGTTCAGTTTATCATTGGTTTCATATTGTAGAGAAATCTTGAGTAAGTGTTTTATGCATGAAACAATGTAGGCAGAAACAATGTAGGCAGAAACAATGAAATAAACAAGATGCAACATTAACCAAATAAAGTTAATGTAAAAAAGCCACAGTGCCAGATGGTATTCACCCATGAGTAATTAAGGAGCTAAGGCTTTGTTTTAATAAGCTTTACAAATGATTCAATAATGTTAGAAAAACTTTCTAAATGTTTTCAATGGTTACTCTAACCCATTTGGGGAAAGGGACAGTTTTCTATCTAAAGTGCTCTATTTGGGACTATTAAGTAACCACCTGCCCTTAAATTTTGCAATACGCCTGCAACAATGTTTATTTACTTACCTGGAATCCAGTGATGGATGAAACTCCTGGCGCTAACATCTATTCCTCTTCTGACATTAGCAATGCCTGATTGTGGTCCAATCACAATCCTGCTGAAAGAGGGAACACCATTGCAATGAAGGGGTGTACCTGTTCTTCAACAATCTCTAGGTAGGTGTCAACATGACATCCACATGAATGAGAGGACCCAAAGTTTCCAAACAACTGCCATTACTACTTCTACCACCACAACTGATGGTAGCAGCATTACAATTACTACTAGTAGACCACAAGACAAAGTTCTAGCAGTTCCTAGGAGCAAGGAAGACATGTGAGACCCCTAAAGCACAAAAGTTTGCTGTGTAAAGAGTGAATCCGTTCTTTTTTTTTTTTTTCTAAAAAGTACAGACTTCAATAGAAAATTACACTCTTAGAAATTAACTTTGTCACACCCTTCTGGTTGTCAATCAGACAACCAGTCTTGTTAATTTCAGATGGTTTAGCGCAGTGGAGCTAAACACAAGAGGCAGGCAATTGTTCTCATCACCTACCCTGCAAAGACTTCTCATTAACCTAAATTAGGAAGTCTGTAATTGGAATGCACAGAAGGTCTGGGCTGGTTTAGAAGGGGATGGCACGCTACTTTTATATACACCCCCAATAATAAAATGCATAATAATTTTCATTGAGGGAATATATACTAAACACTGATTTATTTACATTTTTTTAATTTCTTTCATGGTGTGTCATTTTAAGTGTAAACTGTGAGGAACTAGGCTACGGGGAGCCTGAGGATCTCTCTCTTAAGCATACATTACCACATAGGTCTCCTCAGGCTCTAAAAAAAATCACCTCTCCAGATGTGTATGAGAAGAGTGGCAAGCCAGTGTTGTTAATGTTAAGTCTTCCATCAACATTTGACAAGGCAGGTAGAATCTTCGCCACCCGTGGTGTTCCAAAGTGTAGTAATATTTCATAATTGGTGATGGGCATCTGGCAAAATTAAAACTGCGTGGAATGGAAGTCAGCAGTGGGAAAGTGTTGGATCATCTTACTAACTCTTGGATAACCTAATATCTTCTCACACACCACGAGGCAGTCTTGTGAAGTCAAGAAAATAATGTGGCTTCTCCACCTAGCACTAATAGGGCAAGTAGGAGTAAATTAGTGTCATCAGCCATCCCAGGCTGTACAGCCCACCCCAGAACAATTAAGTTGTTTTTTATTTTTGGGGAATGTTCAGGTAGCTGTCTTGCAAAATTACTTGGCTGATTGGCTAGCTTAAGCAGTTGGAGGTGCTCCCTTTAATATGGTAGAAGGGCAAACCTTCAAGCAGTTTATGGAGGCTGTTGCACCCCAATACACAGTTATATCAAACATAAGGAATACAATGTCTTCACTGTACTATTCCTGTGTTAAAGGAGGAGCTAGCAAAGGTTGGTGGCCAGTTAGTGCACTTCACAACTGACGTATGGAGTGCTCCTGAAGGCCTGATTTCTTGCCTTTGAAAGAAATCAGAGATTGAGATTAAAATCAGAGCATGAGTTGCAGTGGACTGGGACCGAATGAGTAGTAAGATTTTTACAGATGTTACATAAATGCGCACTCTAAGTTGTGTCTTAGTTTACCCCACATATTGCTTGCTGCATGGACACTGCAATTAATAAACTACAGTCTGTGTGGCAGTCAATCCTGGATTTTATAGTAGATTCCGCCCCCTACACTTGCCTAAGAAATTGTGTTACTGTCGGAGCACAAGCCCTACCACAAGCCTTACAACATTTACATCCTCTAAAACCATGTCTTGACTCATTTAATGGTCTCATGTTCTTGTCTCTGTTAAAGTAACTAGTTGCTAATGCATTTTTTAAATTCCCATATCTTTTATACACCATTGACAGGGGCGCTCTGGTAAAAGTTGATCTAACACTGTATCTTGAGGAGGATAATGGCTAATAATTGGCTAATATTTTCACATACCTTTTTGTATAGCTCTATGATTAAAGGACCACTCTAGTGCCAGGAAAGCATACTCGTTTTCCTGGCACTAGAGTGCCCTGAGGGTGCCCCCACCCTCAGGGACCCCCTCCCGCCCGGCTCTGGAAAGGGGAAAAGGGTTAAAACTTACCTTTTTCCAGCGCTGGGCGGGGAGCTCTCCTCCTCCTCTCCGCCTCCGTTCCTCCCCGTCGGCTGAATGCGCACGCGCGGCAAGAGCTGCGCGCGCATTCAGCCGGTCACATAGGAAAGCATTCATAATGCTTTCCTATGGACGCTTGCGTGCTCTCACTGTGATTTTCACAGTGAGAATCACACAAGCGCCTCTAGCGGCTGTCAATGAGACAGCCACTAGAGGAAATAGGGGAAGGCTTAACTAATTGATAAACATAGCAGTTTCTCTGAAACTGCTATGTTTATAAAAAAATTAGTTAACCCTAGCTGGACCTGGCACCCAGACCACTTCATTAAGCTGAAGTGGTCTGGGTGCCTAGAGTGGTCCTTTAACGTTATATCTGGTGACAAATGTAAAATCAAGATTAGTTTGGCAAGAATTACTTCTTGATTTACCCTTTAACAGGTCATCTCTCTCCCTTTTCATAACTACCTTCATCTCTTTTTCCTCACTGTTTTTATTATATCCTTTTTGAATTAATTTATCTTTCCATATATCGGCCTGTGTTTTATAATTGTATTTGTACAATTTGTCCTAACCCTGTCCATTTGGCTCTTCGCAATCCCACTTAGACAAGGTGCATGATGACAGCTCTTGCTATGTACAAAACTATTTCCGTCCATTTTCTTAAAAAAAAAAAAAAATTGTAATGAATATCTTTTCCTGTATTTGAAAGTGTCACATCTAGAAAACGTATTTCCATTTTATTCCATTTCCATTTAAAATTTAAATTAAATTGGTTTCTGTGTAGATATTCTAAAAAAAAGCCTTAAACTCCTCTTCCAAACCTTTCCAAATTATTAAAATGCCGTCTATGAATCTCCGCCATAGTACCAATTCTAGCAACACAGGAACAGGCACTCAGTACAAGATCTAACAGATATCCACTAAACATGTGAACAAGTGAAGTATATGGATAAAGCTACTTAGTTATTATGTACAGTTTCCCAAGGTTCCTTCCCTGTTGGTGACCTAAAATAAACAAGATATGATATAGAAAATATGGGATACAGCTGGATGCCTAAAATAAGAAATAACAAATAATAGTGCAACACTGTATGATTATAATAACAGTGCCCCCACTTATAATGGAACTCACAGACTCCAAGTAATTCAGCGCCTTAAAGTTGTCTTCCCTTAAGAGGGAGGTCAGGATCCTCTGTCGGCCTATAGCTCTCTGGATCAAAATCAGGAACCGGATAGGTAAGTATAAAAATGGTTTATTTGTTGTAAAAGAATAAAAAAAAATGTAAATGTATAAAAGCAATAGTTGGTCGTCGGTCCTACGCGTTTCGTTAGGAACTTCCTCAGGGACCAATTTTCACACAGTTACAATGATCAAACATTATCAGTAACAATAAGTCATCCTACCCATCCTCTTAACTTCATTCCCTTAAAGGGACACTATAGTCACCTGAACAACTTTAGCTTAATGAAGCCCTTTGGTGTATAGAACATGGTGTATAGCACATGCCCCTGCAGCCTCACTGCTCAATCCTCTGCCATTTAGGAGTTAAATCCCTTTGTTTATGAACCCTAGTCACACCTCCCTGCATGTTACTTGCACATCCTTCCATAAACACTTCCTGTAAAGAGAGCCCTATTTAGGCTTTCTTTATTGCAAGTTCTGTTTAATTAAGATTTTCTTATCCCCTGCTATGTTAATAGCTTGCTAGACCCTGCAAGAGCCTCCTGTATGTGATTAAGGTTCAATTTAGAGATTGAGATACAATTATTTAAGGTAAATTACATCTGTTTGAAAGTGAAACCAGTTTTTTTTTCATGCAGGCTCTGTCAATCATAGCCCAGGTGTGGCTAGGGCTACATAAACAGAAACAAAGTGATTTAACTCCTAAATGACAGTGAATTGAGCAGTGAAATTGCAGCGGAATGATCTATACACTAAAACTGCTTTATTTAGCTAAAGTAATTTAGGTGACTATAGTGTTGCTTTAAATAGGACAGTTCCTGATTCTCTCCAGTGTGCATTGTGGGGTTCCCATCCACTGCACCAATCAATTTCCTCCACTTTTTCTCCTCGCAGCTGTTCGGAGTTTTTCACTTGCCTCAGTACCAGATCAATAGAAATGGGGTCTACAGGGCCTGACTAGCATGATGGCCGGACGTGTTTTTACATAGCTCTGACACTCTACTGCATAATCACGGGCTAAATTGCCTTTAAATGACTAGGTGACCCTCCTGTTGTAGCTGTGGACAGACACTACACCTACCTGCACCTACCGAAAGCCTGCATTCTATAGGGACCAAAAGGCTCTCATCTGAAATTGCAGAAAAAGAGAGGGCGTATACCGCGCTTATTGTATTAAAAGTAAAATATACAAAAATACATACATATGTTCTTGGATATTCCAATTAATCGTGACCTCAAAGAGAAATAGAAATAAAAAAAATAATAGCGCAATACAGCAAATATAGTTAAAGAAATAGATGATAAGTAACTAAGTACAGTCCACTCACATGAAGTAGAGCTATAACAGAGCTCTACTGTAAAGCGCTTGGACGGTACAATCCCCGTCTTGGGATTTGTGGTGGTTGCCGCAGATGTTTTCAAGGTGCCAGGTGTATAGTTGGTATAAAAAGAAAAGATAGCAGCAATATGGTGAAGTAAGTCCAAATGGTAAAATAAATAGTAAATAGTAATGTACTTACACTTTCCAGAGCATGTAACCTGCTCTAGTGTAAACAGCTTAGGTGGTATGATCCCCACCAAGGATATACAGGATACAAGGAAATGAAGATTATAAAAAAAAGTAACTTAAAAGTATACTTTAATATAAACAGACTAAACAATGAAATCTAAAATATAGTAATAAAATATAGATATATAATATAGTCCCACTTAACGCGTTTCGCCTAATAGGCTTCTTCAGAAGTGTGGTGTGGAGTTCAAACAGTCCGTTTTTATATCTTCATTGATGAGTAGATGATTTCCTGGTGAGATGACTTCCGGGTTTCGGCTTTGTGCTGATACGCATGCGTCAGACCGGAAGTGGCGCGACATCCGTGTCGCACCGGAAGTGATGTGTTGTTCAGATTCAGGCCGGGAATGGCCGCGGCGTGTCCATAAGGGGAGGGAGCGTGATGTCGTGACGCTCTTGGGACGCACGCATTACCAGGAAGTGGTGTGCGTAGCGTTCCAGACGTCACTCACCTCAAAGTCCAATCTTAAAAAGAGTATGGGCTGTAGTAATAGGATTATGGCGTGGCGGCCATATTGGATAAGGGCAGTAGTCCGTGGATATATAAAGAAAACACATAATAACACAATGTTAAACGATAATAGTTATGCAGGCAATGATTACAAGGGAGGTGAACAATAAAATAATGTATATTAACATAGATGAAATAAATAAAAATCATAAAAGCAAGGATCTTATAATCAGAATATAAACAGGGATAAAGGGGCAGCCTCACTAAATGGTGAAAATATCTAAGATGGATTTAGTAACAATAGCTTATACAGATAAGGCTAGTAATCATACACAATTCTCTGGATACAAATATTGGGAATAAGTGCACCCAATTTATAGATATTGGAGCATATTCTGAGAAAGGGTGGACAAATAATAATGGAGTAAGGAGAAGTATACAAATCAAAACATATGGCTTAAAACCATAAAATGAAAAAATAATATTTGTTAAAACTGTGTATTATATAAAAGCAGGTATATTTATAGATATCTGATAAGGAAAAATAAAAAATAAAAAGATAAAAGAATAAACATAAAAAATATATAAAATACAAAAAATTGAACATTATCTTTAAAAACTTTAATTAAGAATATAATTATAAAAAATTAAACAGATCGAAGTCCACATTCAACCCCTTGGGGTGTAGGGTATCTAGTTGGTATACCCATTGCATTTCAGTTTGTCCAATCTTTCTTATAATATCTCCCCCTCTCCAGTGGTTTTTCACTATTTTAATTCCAATAAAAGTAAGGTGTTTAGGGTCATTGTTGTGCATGCAGAAATGTGCTGGTATTGAGTGGTTTTGTACACCTTTTTCTATATTTCTGCAATGTTCTGCAATTCTGGTTTTCAGTGGTCTGATCGTTCTGCCCACATATTGAAGGCCGCACGTACATTCTAGTAGATAAATAACATTTTTGCTATTGCATGAAATAACCTCTTTTATATTGTATATTTTATTTGTATTATTTGATTTAAACTCAGTAATGGTTCTTTTAGTAGTTTTTGTTTTCTTACATGCCATGCAACAGTTACATTTATAAAAACCTTTTTTGTCCATAAAATTATTTATCTTATTGGGACTATTTTTTGTAAAAATTTTTGTTAAATGCATTCTAAGGTTAGGAGCTCCTCTGAATATTATTCTTGGTTTGTCAGGGATTAGTTTACCTAAAATTTCGTCTTCCTTCAATAGGTGCCAGTGTTTTATTAGAATTTTCTTTAATTGTCTGTTTTTATTATTATAATCTAATACGATTGGTAGGGTGAAATCACAATTGTTCTGATCCGCTGGAGTTTTAACCTTATGTATGAGTTGGTTCCTATTGGTTGTGGTAATTTGGTTAATAGTTGAATCAATGTGATTACCATTATAGCCTTTTTGTATAAAACTTTTCTTCAATGTATTTGCTTGCTCTAAAAACACAGAATTATCTGAACAATTTCTTTTTAGACGCATCATTTGGCTTTTGGGTATATTGTCCAGCCATATTTTATTGTGACAACTTTCGGTGCTTATATAGTTATTTACATTTACCTCTTTGAGGTAAACCAAGAATAATAAATACCATGTCTTATCTTTTTGTGACCAATTTGATGAGACATCTTTTTTAGAGATCCCCTCCAACAGAGAGAGACAAACTCACCAACTCAACATTTCACCTATAAAAAGCCGCAAGAGATGCTTAGAGGGAGGAGATCAGGTAGAAGATACCAAAAAAGGAAGACTAGAGAGCTTTTAGATCAAAAAACACAGGAGACACCTACTGGTATATTCAACCTATCTGATAAAATCCTGAGTATAACAGAAACAAATATTTTAAAACGAGGCTTAAAATTTGCCCCCACAAAGTCATACAATTCTTTCTTAGCCTACATAGACGTGAATCAATTTGTTAGAAATGCGACCTTAAAACGTTTTTTTGTTGATAAAAGTAAAACTAACCAACCAGCTAATACAGCGAACACAAATACAAAAGTTTATAAAGATAGTGAATTAAAAAACAAATCCACTGTCTACCCTGCACATTTTAAATCAAGTGCTTTAGATATATTCGAAAAGAAAGTATGTAAGGATTTAAAAATCCTAGATACTAAAAAAATAAGAGACAGACCAAATATGAACAGAAAAGAAATAAAAATATTAAAAGAATTATATGACGATACTTCAATAGTAATCAAACCAGCCGATAAAGGCGGAGGTCTCGTCATTTTATCTAAAGACAAATACGAAACAGAAGCTTATAGACAGCTCAATGACCCCAACACTTACATTAAATTGGACAGTGACCCAATAGGAGATATAAAATCTAAATTTTATGACTATTTAAATAGAGGAAAAGAAATTGGAATTTTGAATGAGAAGGAGTATAATTATATAAAAATACAATTCCCTAAAACCCCAGTGATATACTTTTTACCAAAAATTCATAAAAGTTTAAACAACTCACCGGGACGCCCTATTGTGTCAGGAATAGGATCCCTTCTCTCCAACCTATCTGAGTATATCGACATAATGCTGCAACCATACGTTAAACAAACAAATGGATAAAAAGATGGATGGATTAGGCGCTCACTATATGAAATAATAGGCCGCAGTAACCAATACAAGGACCCTAACCTTGTGAGAGAGTAACGTGAAAAAGAGGGGGTAGGAAACCGCGCCTTAGGTGTATAGAGCTAAGTGAATATACAGAAAAAATATATACGTACACAGTATTGGAAGTAGTGGTCTTCTTATACAATATGACCTCAAAAAAAGGAACATACAAAGGATAATAGTGCAATATGTTAAGTACAATGAGTATATAGGTGAAGAGTAATAACAATTTACCACTCACATATCCCAGAGCTAACCTAGAGCTCTGCCGTTAGTGCGCCTGGACGGAATAATCCCCGTCTGTGGATATGTATGAAGTGGTCGTGGCCTCGAGCGTCTCAGGTTGGATAATATGTGGAGAGACAGAAGAATCTCGATAGTGCAATATGTATTAGTAGAATGAGGAGTGAATAAAGTGATATAAAATCAATACTCACATTTACTAGAGCAGAACTTGCTCTAGTTTCTTTAACGTAGGTGGTATAGTCCCCACCAAGGAGCAGGATGGTGGCCGATACTGGCAGTGATGATTCTTTTATACAATATGACCTCCGAAATAAAGGGGATATACACAAAATAATAGTGTAGTACGTTTGGTACAATAGATATATAAATAGATAGTACTAATAGTAATCCACTCACATATCCCAGAGCTAACTTAGAGCTCTGCTGTTAGTACGCCTGGACGGAACAATCCCCGTCTAAGGATATATGTGAAGTGGTGGTGGTCCCAGTCGTCTCAGATGAAATAATATGTGGGGAGACAGGAGAATCCGGATAGTGCAATATGAATTTATAAAATAAAAGGTGAATAAAATAATATAAAATCAATACTCACGTTTACTAGAGCAGAACTTGCTCTAGTTTTTTTGGCATAGGTGGTATAGTCCCCACCAAGGAACAGGATGATAACCAGGATGGAAGGAATAAAATTCAAATGTAAAAGTACAAAGAATTTATTTAACAAAAAAGATAAAAATAGATAAAAAGATATATTATAAAAAGTCTTTCAAAGTCCACTTAACGCGTTTCGCCTATCAAAAAGGCTTCTTCAGAAGTGTGGATATGTCCTGAAAGAGTCCGTTTATATATGAAATTCTTAAATGTAGATTCCGTCCTGGTGTGTCTTGATTGGAGTTTCCTGTTTCCTGTATCCATTGGTGAACCGCACGCGTCACGCCGGAAGTGACGCGGCGTGGAGACATCGAAATTTGCTATGCGTTCCACCAGTGGAACGCAAATGCTACCAGAATGGCAGCACTGCGTTCCGGTGGAGTTAGGTAATAAAATATTACAGGTTAGATGTATTCAAAAGTATAAACGAGCTGTGCATTGTCTTAAATATCAGTGTGAGTGGGAGACAGTAAATGGCGCGCCGGAAGTGACGCGGCACTACGGAAATCAATCTGACTTGTGCGTTCCAACTGTGGAACGCAAGTGTATGGATATGTATTCAGTTGTCCTACTCTTTGAAATCAAAGAAATCATACTCTTTGAAATCATATTCCCCACCTCATACATATATATTGTGCTATGTATCCTTTTATGCTACATTTCTTTTTTTATATATACATCTCTTTTTATGTATGGGTCTCCCATTTCTCCATATGGACTATCTGTGTATATTTTGCATGCCTTGATATTAACCATTTGATACACCAAAGACTGTACACTATTATTATCCTGTATGGTATATATCTTTCTAAATAGATTAAAGCTTGTTATAATTCGATCAATTTATATTGCCAACTTATAGTTTCTTAGCTTTTTATCTTTTTAACATCCATTTTTTATATTCATTTGTAACTTTAATATAAATCCGTATGCAAAATTATTTGCATTCCATGGATGGAAAGCATAGCTAGACATATCCATACACTTGCGTTCCACAGTTGGAACGCACAAGTCAGATTGATTTCCGTAGTGCCGCGTCACTTCCGGCGCGCCATTTACTGTCTCCCACTCACACTGATATTTAAGACAATGCACAGCTCGTTTATACTTTTGAATACATCTAACCTGTAATATTTTATTACCTAACTCCACCGGAACGCAGTGCTGCCATTCTGGTAGCATTTGCGTTCCACTGGTGGAACGCATAGCAAATTTCGATGTCTCCACGCCGCGTCACTTCCGGCGTGACGCGTGCGGTTCACCAATGGATACAGGAAACAGGAAACTCCAATCAAGACACACCAGGACGGAATCTACATTTAAGAATTTCATATATAAACGGACTCTTTCAGGACATATCCACACTTCTGAAGAAGCCTTTTTGATAGGCGAAACGCGTTAAGTGGACTTTGAAAGACTTTTTATAATATATCTTTTTATCTATTTTTATCTTTTTTGTTAAATAAATTCTTTGTACTTTTACATTTGAATTTTATTCCTTCCATCCTGGTTATCATCCTGTTCCTTGGTGGGGACTATACCACCTATGCCAAAAAAACTAGAGCAAGTTCTGCTCTAGTAAACGTGAGTATTGATTTTATATTATTTTATTCACCTTTTATTTTATAAATTCATATTGCACTATCCGGATTCTCCTGTCTCCCCACATATTATTTCATCTGAGACGACTGGGACCACCACCACTTCACATATATCCTTAGACGGGGATTGTTCCGTCCAGGCGTACTAACAGCAGAGCTCTAAGTTAGCTCTGGGATATGTGAGTGGATTACTATTAGTACTATCTATTTATATATCTATTGTACCAAACGTACTACACTATTATTTTGTGTATATCCCCTTTATTTCGGAGGTCATATTGTATAAAAGAATCATCACTGCCAGTATCGGCCACCATCCTGCTCCTTGGTGGGGACTATACCACCTACGTTAAAGAAACTAGAGCAAGTTCTGCTCTAGTAAATGTGAGTATTGATTTTATATCACTTTATTCACTCCTCATTCTACTAATACATATTGCACTATCGAGATTCTTCTGTCTCTCCACATATTATCCAACCTGAGACGCTCGAGGCCACGACCACTTCATACATATCCACAGACGGGGATTATTCCGTCCAGGCGCACTAACGGCAGAGCTCTAGGTTAGCTCTGGGATATGTGAGTGGTAAATTGTTATTACTCTTCACCTATATACTCATTGTACTTAACATATTGCACTATTATCCTTTGTATGTTCCTTTTTTTGAGGTCATATTGTATAAGAAGACCACTACTTCCAATACTGTGTACGTATATATTTTTTCTGTATATTCACTTAGCTCTATACACCTAAGGCGCGGTTTCCTACCCCCTCTTTTTCACGTTAAACAAACAAAATCTTACTTAAAAGACACAATAGATCTTTTGAAAAAATTGGAAACTATAGCCTGGAATAATGATTATATACTCATTACGTGTGATGTGCAGTCATTGTACACGATTATTCAGCACAATAAGGGATGCCAAGCAATAAGATCTGTTTTAGAACGAGATGACTCCATGCCTCAAGAACATAGATCTAATTTTAAAATATAATTATTTCTGGTTCAAAGATAGCTTCTTCCTACAGAAAACAGGAACAGCTATGGGTACCAGGTTTGCACCCAGTTATGCCAACCTCTATATGGCGGAGTGGGAGGATCGAGCCGTTTGGAGGGGGCATGACTGGGTGGAAAGCCTGGTATCCTATTCCCGATATATAGATGACCTCTTATTCATCTGGAAGGGCTCTATGAGTTCGGCCAAGGATTTTATTTCTTTTTTAAACAAAAATGAAGAAGGAATAGTTTTACAGCTGATTTTAGCAGTACTGCAGTGACCTATTTAGATCTAAATATATACATTAAAGATAATCAAATACAAACAAAAACACACTTCAAAGAGGTAAATGTAAATAACTATATAAGCACCGAAAGTTGTCACAATAAAATATGGCTGGACAATATACCCAAAAGCCAAATGATGCGTCTAAAAAGAAATTGTTCAGATAATTCTGTGTTTTTAGAGCAAGCAAATACATTGAAGAAAAGTTTTATACAAAAAGGCTATAATGGTAATCACATTGATTCAACTATTAACCAAATTACCACAACCAATAGGAACCAACTCATACATAAGGTTAAAACTCCAGCGGATCAGAACAATTGTGATTTCACCCTACCAATCGTATTAGATTATAATAATAAAAACAGACAATTAAAGAAAATTCTAATAAAACACTGGCACCTATTGAAGGAAGACGAAATTTTAGGTAAACTAATCCCTGACAAAACAAGAATAATATTCAGAGGAGCTCCTAACCTTAGAATGCATTTAACAAAATATTTTACAAAAAATAGTCCCAATAAGATAAATAATTGTATGGACAAAAAAGGTTTTTATAAATGTAACTGTTGCATGGCATGTAAGAAAACAAAAACTACTAAAAGAACCATTACTGAGTTTAAATCAAATAATACAAATAAAATATATGATATAAAAGAGGTTATTTCATGCAATAGCAAAAATGTTATTTATCTACTAGAATATACGTGCGGCCTTCAATATGTGGGCAGAACGATCAGACCACTGAAAACCAGAATTGCAGAACATTGCAGAAATATAGAAAAAGGTGTACAAAACCACTCAATACCAGCACATTTCTGCATGCACAACAATGACCCTAAACACCTTACTTTTATTGGAATTAAAATAGTGAAAAACCACTGGAGAGGGGGAGATATTATAAGAAAGATTGGACAAACTGAAATGCAATGGGTATACCAACTAGATACCCTACACCCCAAGGGGTTGAATGTGGACTTCGATCTGTTTAATTTTTTATAATTATATTCTTAATTAAAGTTTTTAAAGATAATGTTCAATTTTTTGTATTTTATATATTTTTATGTTTATTCTTTTATCTTTTTATTTTTTATTTTTCCTTATCAGATATCTATAAATATACCTGCTTTTATATAATACACAGTTTTAACAAATATTATTTTTTCATTTTATGGTTTTAAGCCATATGTTTTGATTTGTATACTTCTCCTTACTCCATTATTATTTGTCCACCCTTTCTCAGAATATGCTCCAATATCTATAAATTGGGTGCACTTATTCCCAATATTTGTATCCAGAGAATTGTGTATGATTACTAGCCTTATCTGTATAAGCTATTGTTACCAAATCCATCTTAGATATTTTCACCATTTAGTGAGGCTGCCCCTTTATCCCTGTTTATATTCTGATTATAAGATCCTTGCTTTTATGATTTTTATTTATTTCATCTATGTTAATATACATTATTTTATTGTTGACCTCCCTTGTAATCATTGCCTGCATAACTATTATCGTTTAACATTGTGTTATTATGTGTTTTCTTTATATATCCACGGACTACTGCCCTTATCCAATATGGCCGCCACGCCATAATCCTATTACTACAGCCCATACTCTTTTTAAGATTGGACTTTGAGGTGAGTGACGTCTGGAATGCTACGCACACCACTTCCTGGTAATGCGTGCGTCCCAAGAGCGTCACGACATCACGCTCCCTCCCCTTATGGACACGCCGCGGCCATTCCCGGCCTGAATCTGAACAACGCATCACTTCCGGTGCGACACAGATGTCGCGCCACTTCCGGTCTGACGCATGCGTATCAGCACAAAGCCGAAACCCGGAAGTCATCTCACCAGGAAATCATCTACTCATCAATGAAGATATAAAAACGGACTGTTTGAACTCCACACCACACTTCTGAAGAAGCCTATTAGGCGAAACGCGTTAAGTGGGACTATATTATATATCTATTTTATTACTATATTTTAGATTTCATTGTTTAGTCTGTTTACATTAAAGTATACTTTTAAGTTACTTTTTTTATCATCTTCATTTCCTGGTATCCTGTATATCCTTGGTGGGGATCATACCACCTAAGCTGTTTACACTAGAGCAGGTTACATGCTCTGGAAAGTGTAAGTACATTACTATTTACTATTTATTTTACCATTTGGACTTACTTCACCATATTGCTGCTATCTTTTCTTTTTATACCAACTATACACTTGGCACCTTGAAAACATCTGCGGCAACCACCACAAATCCCAAGACGGGGATTGTACCGTCCAAGCGCTTTACAGTAGAGCTCTGTTATAGCTCTACTTCATGTGAGTGGACTGTACTTGGTTACATCTATTTCTTTAACTATATTTGCTGTATTGCGCTATTATTTTTTTATTTCTATTTCTCTTTGAGGTCACGATTAATTGGAATATCCAAGAACATATGTATGTATTTTTGTATATTTTACTTTTAATACAATAAGCGCGGTATACGCCCTCTCTTTTTCTGCTATTTCACTCACAAGGTTGGGGAATCCTTGTCCTGTATACTGCTGCCTGGTTACTATAGTGAGCGCCTATTACCCTTCCTTTTTCTCATCTGAAATTGGCTCTGCTCCTTCTGTGCCCAGTGTTGGGGAGGCGGACGATCTCCCGACCCGCTGAGCACACTGCTTGAAAGCCTCTTTACAGCCCCGAACCCCGCCTCTGGACCGGTGGGGTTATCCCAGTCCCCACTGGGGCATCTCCTAGCTCGCAGCCACAAGACACAACAGTGCACATGGAGCTGTCGCCCTGCCACATGTGCTCCAAGATGGCCGCCGGAGGAAAGTCTGAAGCTGAGCACCCACAGTGTGAAGACCGCGTAGTCCATGTCTTTAAGCGGTTCTGGACAAATTTCTGGAGCTCGGTCTTCCCTCAAGCGGAGACACCTGCGGTGACAAGTGTGGCCCCCACTGGCCCTCCCAGATGGTGCAACAAACATCAACTCACTAAAAGAGACCTGATCAATGGACCAACAGAGCGCGGTAGAGGGCCCCTGCCCACCAAATTCCCCAACCTGTAGAGATCCGACATACACCCGGGCTGTGGTCCATATAGAGACACTCCCCTGGAGGCCCTTCCATTGCCCAGAAAACCAACTCCCAGAGTGAAAGGAAGCAGCCTGAAGGCAGATCTCGAACCCTGAACAGCTAAAGAGGGGTCCCTAGAGAATGTAGTGCTGAACTGTGCAGAGTTCTGCGGGAATAGGGTGGCTGATCGGGGAGGCCCATATCACTCACCATGCTGGGGCAGAAGTTTCTATGTGAAGAGTATAGGCTGAATAATAAGCTCTCTGCCACACTCCCTGTTACTACACACTTCACTAACGTATACTCTACTGTACTCTCAGTCATAGTTAATTTTACTTACCCAGTGGTATCTGTTTTCCATGTAGATACCCCAGTGTCTTACTGTCATGGAGTAACACTTCAGGGTTAAGTTCTCAGCAGTTAGGAGCCTGACTCCACCCCCTCTGACACAGCTCTGACAGTATTTAGGGAGACTGGGCCAGAGGGAGGGGGCTTGGTGATTGATTGTTTGAGCTAACGTGTGAGCTGCCTCCTGGAGCTCCATAAGGTCAGCTACTGGGAAACTAGCACCAGACAAACCTTTCCAGCCTTTGAGCAAATGCAAGGATTGCTGCAAGCCATAAAGGATTACTGGAGAAAGGAAACTTTGCTACTTTACAAGTGGACAATATGTCTGGACTATTGGAGGACTACCCATATAAACCTTAAGTATATCTTTCAGCTAATTGATTACAAAATCATTTATTCTATGAACTGTTTCTTGCATTGCATATACTTCGATTGCTACAAGTTACTAATCGCATGAAGGACAACTACCACCATGCTTATTCACTATGAACTGTTCTTGCTTTGCAACTATTCTCAGCTAATTGATTATTGTTCCTATTGAAGATTATTCTCATGAACTAATGTTACTTAATGCATCTCTGAAGAAATACTGAATACAGAACTTTGTGTTGTTGAATTACTTGCAATTCTTATTAATGGATTATTGCCTAAATGCAATTCATTTAAGTTTAACTCTTATTAAAACTTCGGTTGAATCAAGTTACCAGTGATTCTCTCTTTTCTTAAAGCTACAGTATTGATACTTAAGGATTCTCCATTTCTTTACTATTGTAATTAGGGAGTTTACAAGCTGCAGTTGAGTTCCAACCCAAATCACCCCATGTTGTGTTCATGATGTCTAATAATTTTCTTTAACAAAAGCAGTGTTCCTTAGATGTTATGCTACCTCTGATTACCAACCTCACTGCATGCTTATGCTTAACTGTTCTCTCATGTCTTATTAAAAAATAAAAGTGCAATTTCCTTCACTTGCCATGTTATTGTTTGAAAATGTATGACGGTATAAGGCTTATTGAAGCTGATGTAGCAATAAAAGCTAGTTGTAACCATCTGCACAATATAAATAAAGAATTTAAAAAAAGAAATGGGGTCTACAACACCAGGACCTAAGGAACAGACTGTGCAAAACAGCTTCTTAGATAACTCAGCACCAAGCAGCCGTGTACAAAATGTTAGAAGAGACAGCAAACAATGAGATGCACAATCAAGTTGCAAGGATTGTGTACCAAGACATCTGCGCAGGATATGGGCTAGACCTGCCTCTTTCCAGATAGGAGTTACATAAAGGGTATTCAAGAAGATCTTGTGGGGACTTCCTGATTCAGACAGATAAGCAAGTATTGGACAACCAACTTCTTGGTGGAAGACGAGGAGCAGAATACTCCAATTGTGGTGAATGTGGCTATACCCTGTGACCATAACATCAAGAAGAATCAACATGAGAAGGTGATCAAATACTGAAAGGGGAACTGGAAAGGATGTGTAAGATGAAGTAATAGTAGTCACAGTTGTGATAGGAAATATTGGGGCAAATGGCTTCTTCAGATTCCAAGTAGGACATCTGAAATCACTGTCCAGAATGGTGTAGTTCCAGGAACAGCTAAGATACTGCACAAAACCCTCAGACTCACCGGCCTCTGGTAAATAACCTGAAAATGAGGACTACACAAAAATACCACCTGGAAGAATGAGAAAAACATTTTTAAAATGTTAAATAAAACCCTTGATAAAGACAGCCAGTTGGTGCCGAAGCGTTGGGGAGTATTGGTGGCTCCTATTTCTGTCTTGGTAGGACTATAGAAATTAGGTAATTCCTGTGAGATGCCTTTTTTGTCGCTTTGTCTTTTTGTTTTATGCATTGACTATATTTGTTTAAATACAGGATTTATATTATTATTAGTGGTTGTTATAGTGTGCATTCTGTATCTTGTACAAATAAAAATAAAACCAAATGCAGTGGTCAGCATTATCATCTTCCAAGAGGACCAGCCAGATGACAAAAACAGTGTGATTAGTTACAAATACCAGTAATTGGAATAAACAAATAAAAATAATAACTGTTGAACATGCTGAAGAGTTGAAAAAAAAAACCTTTTGAGTGAGGAAAAAGGTTAAATTATGGCTTCACTATTAATGGGCTACAGTGAATGTGAGGGTGCTTCCATCCTTCCATCCTCAAAATTTCAAAAAAGGTAGTTCATAAGTACAAGATCAAGCCACAGACATTAGGGACAACAGAATGGTAGAAGGCAAAAATTACTTTCCACTGACCAGGATGACCTCCAACTAATATGAATGTCACTCAACATTCAGTATGACCTACAAAAAGAATTGCAGAATGGCAAATGGCAGCTGTGGTGAAGTTCACTGCGCTGATCATACAAAACAGTCTCCTAGGGGTAGGGCTGGAGTCAGACAAAGTTAAAAAGTACCCTAATCAATGATGGGCAAGGAAGAGGCAGGCTGAGGTTTGCATAACTCCATAAGGATTGGACTGGAGTAAGGTCTCCATCTCTGATCCAACCAATTTTCAGCTTTGCCCGACACGTGGTCATCTAATGGTTAGGTAGAGATGAAGAAAGGCCTACTAACTACAGTATCTTGTACCCACTTTGAAATTTGATGGAGGATCAGTGATTATGTGGGGGTAATTCAGCAAGGCTGGAATTGTTAGATTCATCTTTTCTGAAGAAGGCATGAATCAAGCCACATTCAAGGTTATCTTGGATGAAAACATGCTTCTTCTGCACTAACAATGTCCCCATACAGCCATGCCAATCAAGCTGTGGAGGAAGTTCAAGTCCCTGTCATTGCTAGACAAATCTCCACACCTGAACCCAATTGACAACCTCTGGAATGTGATCAAAAGAATGTGATCTGACCCCCATATTGATAAAAGGGAGGTTAAATCCTCCCGCATGCCCCACCTGCCGCTCATGGGTTAGGACGTGGGGGGACATTAGGTCCCCCCCATTTTTTATTGATTTAGGGTCCCTACCTGCCGCTCATGGGTGGGGACCTGTGGAGGACATTATTTATTTAGCGTCCCCACCCGCCACTCATAGGTGGGGACCTGGGGGGGAAATTAGGCCCCCCCCATTATTTATTTATTTATTTAGGGTCCCCACCCACCGCTCATGGTGGGAACTTGGGGGGGGGGACATTAGGTCCCCTCCCCCATTATTTATTTATTTATTTAGGGTCCCCACCTACCGCTCATGGGTGGGGACCTGGGGGGGACATTAGGTCCCCCCTTTAATTAATTAGAGTCACTACCCTAATTTCCCCCATTTATATTAATAGACCTATGCCCCCCCATTTTAGTTATTTGTGATCCCCACCATGGGGGAACGGGGGAACTGTGCCAGATCCCTCCCTTATTGCACTAGTGACTTGGCAGCAATAGCTGCCCAGTCACTAGTAGTTTTAAATGACCTCCTGCATGCCCCTACTTGCAGCATGCCCTACTCGTGGCATGCTGCAAGTAGGGGCATGCAAAAGGATTTAACCTCCCTTTTATCAATATGGGGGTCATAGTTACCCCCATACTGATTTATATTTAGCTTATGACAGCTGTCATTTAAAACTGGATATAAATGTATCCTATATAGAAGTGTATCCTATATAGAAGAGCTACTGTAAGAGTACCTGTAAAAAGTAGCTATTTAGATCTAAATAGCTACTTTTTCATATTGCAACATTGTTATAGTTTTTGCTATAACTTTTGGTTAATTGTACTCTTACCGTAGCTCTCTATAAAATACTGAATTTTATATCTAGTTTTAAATGACCACTGGCCACTGGCTGCTCTCTGTTTAGGCGACATGCCCCTACTACACGGGGGACCTGGCACATGCGGCAGGATTTTTAACCTGTGCCACGTCCCCCCTTATTGCATTAGTGATGCCCAGTCACTAGTACTTTTAAATTTGTTTAGGTGACATTGTTGCCAACGATTTGGACATAAAAGGGACACCATAGTGTCAGGAAAACCACTTGGTTTTCCTGACACTATAGTACCCTGAGGGTGCCCCCACCCTCAGGGTCCCCCTCCCGCGGCACTGAAGGGGTTAAAACCCCTTCAGCTACTCACCCTTTTCCCCCGCCGGGCTCCCTTACCTCTCCTCCCCCGCCGACGTCAACCTTTTTGTTATGCTTTCCTATGGACGCTCTGCTTGATTGAGGCATAATATGCAATATGCAATCATTGCCGACGCGCCTCTAGTGGCTGTCTGGAAGACAGCCACTAGAGGCTGGCTTAACCCCAGATATACCGTAGCTCTCTATAAAATACTGAATTTTATATCTAGTTTTAAATGACCACTGGCCACTGGCTGCTCTCTGTTTAGGCGACATGCCCCTACTACACGGGGGACCTGGCACATGCGGCAGGATTTTTAACCTGTGCCACGTCCCCCCTTATTGCATTAGTGATGCCCAGTCACTAGTACTTTTAAATTTGTTTAGGTGACATTGTTGCCAACGATTTGGACATAAAAGGGACACCATAGTGTCAGGAAAACCACTTGGTTTTCCTGACACTATAGTACCCTGAGGGTGCCCCCACCCTCAGGGTCCCCCTCCCGCGGCACTGAAGGGGTTAAAACCCCTTCAGCTACTCACCCTTTTCCCCCGCCGGGCTCCCTTACCTCTCCTCCCCCGCCGACGTCAACCTTTTTGTTATGCTTTCCTATGGACGCTCTGCTTGATTGAGGCATAATATGCAATATGCAATCATTGCCGACGCGCCTCTAGTGGCTGTCTGGAAGACAGCCACTAGAGGCTGGCTTAACCCCAGATATAAACATAGCAGTTTCTCAGAAACTGCTATGTTTACATCCGGCAGGATTAACCCTAGAGGGACCTGACACCCAGACCACTTCATTGAGCTAAAGTGGTCTGGGTGACTATAGTGTCCCTTTAATGACTGTGTGTTGAGTTATTTTGAGGGGACAGCAAATTTACACTGTTATACAGGCTGTACACTTACTACATTACATTGTATCAGAGTGTCATTTCTTCATTGTTGTCACATGTAAAGATATAATAACATATTTACAAAAATGTGAGGGGTGTACTTACTTTTGTGAGATACTGTATATCACTCACTCATTCACTAAACAGCAATTTCAAGTCTCACAGAAAGTAATAGTTTTATTTAAAACACCAGGCAAAACATTAATGGGGGTTTAGTTACAGTGTATGATCATACATTGCATAAGCCTGCCACACAGTCAATGTACTCCATTTTTGGCAGGTCCTACACTAGCAACCTAATGCTTGCTTTTATGAGATGAATCCACTTACTTGGGAAATGTGAGTTGCGCTTATTTTTTACTACAAAAAAAAGCATAACAAAATGTAATATTATTGAGTTATTAGCAATAATCAGCATGGTTTTATGAAACATAGGTCATGTCAAACTAACCTAATTGCATTCTACGAAGAAGTAAGTAGAAATATAGATCAGGGTGTTGCAGTGGATGTGATCTACTTGGATTTTGCCAAGGCATTTGATACGGTTCCTCACAATAGGTTAGTCTTCAAACTAAAAGAACTTGGTCTAGATGAATATTCTTGTTCTTGGGTAGAACATTGGCTTAAGGATAGAGTACAGCGAGTTGTCATAAATGGTACATTTTCAAGCTGGACAAAAGTGGTAAGTGGTGTCCCTCAGGGTTCTGTTCTGGGACCGCTTCTATTTAACATATTTATAAATGATCTTGAAATGGGCATTGAAAGCCATGTATCAGTGTTTGCAGATGACACAAAACTTTGTAAAGTAATAAAATGTGAGCAGGGAATTGCCTTGCTGCAGAGGGATTTGGATAGATTGGGGGACTGGGCACTAAAATGGCAGATGAAATTTAACGTAGAAAAATGCAAAGTTATGCACTTCGGGGTTAAGAATGCACAAGCAATTTACACCCTAAATGGTAGTGAACTAGGGATAACCACACACGAGAAGGATTTGGGAATTGTTATAGACAACAAATTAGGTAGCAATATGCAATGTCAATCTGCCGTTGCTAAGGCCAGTAAGGTTTTGTCATGTATAAATAGGGGCATAAATTCTCGAGATGAAAATATAATTTTGCCTCTTTATAAATCGCTGGTAAGACCACACCTTGAATATGCTGTGCAATTTTGGGCACCTGTTCTAAAGAAGGATATCATGGCACTAGAAAAAGTGCAGAGACGAGCTACAAAATTGATAAAATAATGGAGCATTTTAGTTATGAAGAAAGGTTAAAAAATTTAAATCTCTTCAGTTTGGAAAAACGGCGCCTTAGAGGGGATATGATAACATTATACAAATATATTCGGGGCCAGTACAAACCATTATCTGGAAATCTATTCATAAACAGGGCTATACATAGGACACGAGGACACACATTTAGGCTTGAAGAATGGAGATTTAATCTAAGGCAAAGAAAAGGTTTTTATACAGTAAGAGCAATAAGGATATGGAATTCTCTGCCTGAAGAGGTGGTTTTGTCAGAGTCCATACAGATGTTTAAACTGCAATTGGATAAATACTTGCAAAAACATAACCTACAGGGATATAATTTCTAATTAGTGGGGTAATAGCTGCTTGATCCAAGGAGACATCTGACTGCTATTTTGGGGTCAAGAAGGAATTTTTTTCCTAGTTTGTTGCAAAATTGGAAGCTCTTCAGACTGGGTGTTTTGCCTTCTTTTGGATCAACAGCAAAAGCATATGTGAGGAAGGCTGAACTTGATGGACGCAAGTCTCTTTTCAGCTATATAACTATATACAAAAGATGTGGAATAGGTGGCGCTATATAGTTAAACGTATAAGTTGAAAAGTAAATGTAAGCTGCTGTATACACTCTATGGGTACTCCTCAAAACCCACCATACATAGACAATCACCAAAGAACAATAAAAACGTCAGGCTTAACCGGTGTTTCCACCTTCTAAGCCTTCAGATTCTAAGAGTGCAGCGCTGTATTATATGTGAGGTAAGTGTGTTTTTCCAATAGTTCAAAAACACTTACCCTTTACGTTTGAGAAAAAAACATAAAGGGTAACATATAATACAGCGCTGCACTCTTAGAAACTGAAGGCTTAGAAGGTGGAAACACCGGTTAAGCCTGACGTTTTTATTGTTCTTTGGTGATAACAAAATGTGACATTGAAATGCATCTAAGTTGGTTCTGGTGTGCGGAAACCGACATGCCAGTAGGCTTGTAAAATAAAGGGGCACAACTGTAATGCAAAACACATCATTTATATCAATATAACAAAGTAAAACAATGGACAAATGTTCAATTAGACCTCGAAATGCCTGTTTTCATTTCCAGTTGGGGAATATAACGGTTTTCATGCCTCCCAACAATAGTGAAGGGTAGGCCGGCCTGAGAGGGGACTTCACCAGTGACATGATTTACTGGTGATGCCTATAATGAGCAGGTTCACCCAGAAAAGAGACAGACCTGCCCACTGAAGGACAGAAGAAACCTGTCTGGCTACCTCGAACCTGCAGAACCTTGAAGAGAGTAGCCAGAGCACATTCTGCAGGGTCCATGGTATTGTGCATCAGCAGAAGAGAGCAACTCGACATCAGAGCCTCCTCTTATCCCTACTCTGATCACCTGTCAGGACACTGCTAGGTGGAGAGATCTTCCAAATGCACATGAGTGAATTTTATTGGATATTATATTGATTGGTTAGTGGGACTCGAAAACATAAGAAAGAGGAAGCAGGTAAGTATAAAAACAAAATCATATTCGCTTTTTTTTACAGCCTGCAAAGTAAGGCAACTGTCTCAAACATTTCAATGAGATGCATGTCCCTTTAACCCCTTAAGGACCAAACTTCTGGAATAAAAGGCAATCATGACATGTCACACATGTCATGTGTCCTTAAGGGGTTAATAAGTAGAAAAAAAGAGGAAACATAATAGAGGAAAAAAGGGCTGAGAAAGGATACTGTTTCAGGGAAAATGGACAGTGTAGTTATTTATGTCATCAAGTCCATGGGAATCAGGAAACATAAACTTGTGGTTAGGTTTAGCTGGGGGCTGAACTGGTGTAAATACAATGTCATCCAGAAAGCAAAGGTCAGAAGTTAATTTAAATGCACATGAAAAAGCAGAAAATGTAATCAACTTGTTTATCTAATATGTAAAATCATATTGTTTCTGTACCACTCGTATAAAGGATGGCACACCAAAAAGATACACACAAAAAAGTGATATTGTAAAAAAAAAAAAAAAGTGAAGAAAAGACAGAGTGGGTGCTATGAGATGCACCTCAGATTGCCATCAAACACAACAGAAACATTAACCCCTTAAGGGGTGAGGAAGTTGTACAAGTTCAGATCAAAACAAAAACGTAAACATAACTTTGAATTTGCGCTATATGTCTGTTAACCCCTTAAGGACTGAGCCAAATGTACACGTTGTGATCAAAACAAAACGTAAACAAAAACTGGAATTTGCGCTATATGTCTGTTCAGGCGTAATTCACCTCTTTCAGTTTATGTGCACCCACACTTATTATATATATCATTTTATTCAGGGGAAACAGGGCTTTCATTTAACATCAAATATTTAGGTATAAAACACAATTTAATATGAATAAAATATTAAAAAATGGGAGAAAATAAGAATTTTTAAAAAATGTTTAGTTCTACGTGACATTCTAACTGTGAATGTCATAATACTGTTTGATTTTACTGCAATAAAATACACATATTTGTAATCAGCGATGTCTCACATGTAAAATAGTACCCCCTATGTACAGGTTTTATGGTGTTTTGGGAAGTTACAGGGTCAAATACAGCATGTTAAATGTTTGTTTTTTTTTACATTGAAATTCGCCAGTTTGGTTACGTTGCCTTTGAGACCGTATGGTAGCACAGGAATGAGAATTACCCCCATGATGGCATACCATTTGCAAAAGTAGAAAACCCAAGGTATTGCAAATGGGGTATGTCCAGTCTTTTTAGTAGCCACTTGGTCACAAACACTGGCCAAAATTAGTGTTAATATTTGAAAATGCAAAAAACCCGTACGGTCTCAAAGCCAACGTAACCAATCTGACAAATTTCAATATGAAAAAATTAAAACGTAAGCCTTATATTTGACTCTCTACCTTTTGAAAACACCATAAAACCTGTACATGTTATACTTAGGAGACTTTGCTGAACACAAATATTAGTGTTTCAAAATGGTAAAACATATCACAACAATTATATTGTCCGTGTAAGTGCCATTTGGGTGTGAAAAATGCAAAAAAATTAACTTTCACTGACAATATCGTCGTTGTAATACATGTTACTGTTTTGAAACACTAATATTTGTGTTCAGCGAAGTCTTCCGAGTAAAACCGTACCCCCCATGTACAGGTTTTATGGTGTCTTGGAAAGTTACAGGGTTAAATATAGTGATAGCAAATTAAATTCCCTGGACTTTCTATATATAGAAAATAGATGTATCCCCTGCACTCACGCTTGAAAGGCAGTCCTCCAAGTAATGTAGAAAAAACAGAAGGGAAGGCTGCTCTCCGGACTTTTAAAACATAAAAATTTATTCAATTATCATTAAAAACGACCAACGTTTCGGTCCCCGTTCGGGACCTTCCTCAGGGTCAAAAAATAGAACAGCAAAACAATACAGTACAGTGCAGCAGTGACCAATATATACCAAAATATTCAATTAGCTTACTCACTCAGGTGTGTTCCCGTGTGTTCCCGCCGTCGCCCTGTGCTCTTCCGGGTATGCGCGCGCATCCATGCGCGTCACGCCCTCTCCATTACGTACCTACGTATCGGATTGCCCATCACCCTGGATACCATGTCAACAAACAGCCCGTTCATAGAAACCAGTGCTGTGATCAACAGGATGAAAGAGTCTACAAGTGTACAATGGGAAAGTGCACATACCCGGAAGAGCACAGGGTGACGGCGGGAACCCACGGGAACACACCTGAGTGAGTAAGCTAATTGAATATTTTGGTATATATTGGTCACTGATGCACTGTACTGTATTGTTTTGCTGTTCTATTTTTTGACCCTGAGGAAGGTCCCGAACGGGGACCGAAACGTTGGTCGTTTTTAATGATAATTGAATAAATTTGTATGTTTTAAAAGTCCGGAGAGCAGCCTTCCCTTCTGTTTTTATATATATATATATATATATATATATATATATATATATATATATATATTATTTCTTCTACATGTATTTTGATATCAATATATATATATATTTTTTTTTTATTACATTTTTTAACGTATTTACAGATTTATTTTATATTTTATATAATTATATATATATATATATATTTAATCAATATCATTGTACGTGTATTTTGATATTAATATATATGTATAATTAAATATATATATTAATATTAAAATACACTTAGACAGTGTATGTGTATGTGTGTGTGTATATATATATATATATATATATATATATATATATAATCTAAGTATATATTATTTATTTTTACACTGATTTAACATGTTTTATTTCATTTCCAGACAGCAGGGGGAGTACCTGTCATTACAGGCACTCCCCCTGCTGGCAAGGCCTTGGACGGCTATGCCGTCCTTGTGATCGCGAGGTCCTCGCAAGGACCTCGCGATCATATGGCCCAGGGGGGGCGAAGAGAACGGAGGGGGACTCCCTGGGCTCCCAGGTGAGTCCCCATACCGCGATCGCCGGTGTGGGATCGCCGGCGACCGGGTAAGTACAAAGGATGGTTTGGCCGTTCTATGCCGCCCTGCGGCGTTAGAGCCGCTTCCTTAAGGACGGCATAGAACGCCCGCCGTCCTTAAAGGGTTAACTTACCAGTGGAACATAAGGGAGGATAATGTCAAATGAAAATATTTTTTATGATGATAATCTTTATGATTGTAGTTTGTGTCTCTCCTTTTACTCTTTTTCTGTTTGTATACGCAACTGTTTGTACACTATTTATCGCCAGTACATGTAACGTGTTTTTTTTTCACCTTTTTTGACACTATGTAGTGGTTTTCATAAAGCACATGTTATCAATTTTATAATGGATGGATATGTCCCCCTCTGTTTCTTTTTGTTTGTTTAATTTATATGTATTCTTATTCATTGTTTTACAATGATTGCTATTGTCAGAAATAAAAACCTTTCAATAAAAAATATTTAAAAAAGAAACAACTTCATTATTTCTGTTGTAGAATCTCATGTCTCTAGAGTGGGACCAACCATTGAATGATGCACGCAAACTAATTGTGCAGTTTGACCAGGAATCCCATGTATTGTGTGGTAGATAGTGTAGTTTCCGTCTTTATTGTGAAAATGTATGATAAAATAATAATTTTGAGTGGACTGTGGTCTGATTGCAAACTGATACTGCACGGAACTAAGAGGGAGATATAAATGTTTTGTCGGATGATCTATAGGGTTATTAACTAAACCATGCGTTTAGTTGCAGATTTAGAGCCATGAATAAAGGTTGTGCCAGACTGAGTATGAAGATCAAATAACTAGATTTTTTTTTTAGATAATGTTAATTAATAAATAATTAATAATGGTGATCACGTTTTTACGCACATGCTACTACTTCCTTTCCTATCCTCTGATCTCTCACACCCACACCTAGACTTTGTCTACTTAATTTCCATCACTGAATTGGTCAACATACTTTAAAAAAAATATATATATATGAATTGTACCTTTGGTGAGACGTTATTGTACTTCATTATATAAAAATGTTGTACTTAATTTTTGTTGTTGGTCATTTCTGTATAATTTTTAAATTGTACCTTTATTACTGTCTTAATTTAACAATACTCTCGAATATCAGAATGTCCAGGAGGAGCAGGAAATCCTTGCAATGGCCACGGTACCTGCCTGGATGGAAAAAATGGCAATGGGACATGCATTTGTGATGTAAGTAACATATTTAAATACATGCACACAATAATTCTTTATCGTGAAATTCTAATCTGAATTTACTAATAGACTAAGAACAAAAAATTGCATAGCTGTATCAAATCTGAAGTTTTAATGTTTCAAAATGTAGCTTTTTAGCATATAAAAAAAACAATTGGAGAATCTACTCTGACCATTATGTTTTTACTTATGGATGCACACCCAAATCATTTTTAAATCCCTGTGCTATATTAACCTTTTATTACATTGACTGAAAGGCTAGTTCGGAGATCAACTTTTGTCAACCAGGGGAGGACTGGTGCGCAGCTACAAATGAATATTCCAGTTTGGGTACACATTACTTCTCATTACATTCTACTACTCCAACCCTTGAGAAGTGGGGGCATGTACTATGTAAAATGCCCTGCTGTGCAATATGAAGAAGGTGTCACCCCTCCCTCCCTCCCTCCCCCCCCCCCCCCCCTTCGATTTGCAGAATAAGCTGCAAAAAAGTTTAAACTTACTTGGGATCCTCACCCACTCTGATAGCACAGGGGCCTCACACAGTCCAATCACCAGCTTCTCCTGGAAAAGGCTGTGATTGAACTAAATCACAGTCCCCAACCACATTCACTCTCTCTGGGTCAGTGATGGAATTTCTCCCATTTTCGGAATATAGTGAAGTAGGAGGGAGATCCTAAAGGGAGGGAGGGTTGGGAGGGAGAGATAGCTTCCCCTTTCTGGTGCTCTGTCTGCAAGGGGAAGATTGTTATGTCTGTCGGCAGCAGCATGCAGTGCCCTCTGACGACAGACAAAAACTTTGCACAGAACTGGTATTGGCATCACAGAACAGAGTTCCTGTTTGCCTATTTCACGTGTGTGCTGTCAATTTCCCATGTGTGCTGGCATAGCACACAATTATCAATATCACTGAAATGGTCATGTTAGTTGGCGTAAGTGTTCTGGTTCATGATATTTCCTGATATTGTTCATAAACATATATGGTTCAAAAACATATGTAAATCAGGATAATCACGTGATTATGTTGTGATTTGTAAAAACAATTATTGGTCTTGTATTTCATCAGTTTTCAAACATTACATAACATTACACTAGCTTTAACATCATTGGCTGATGTAGGTTCATACTGTACTATTAATACCCATGTTAACTATCATCATTATTTTTTTCCATTGATTCTGTGACTGAAAATAGCTGCTTGTTAACTGATACTTTATAAAACATCAGTCATTATTTTAGGCTGTTTTGTATTGTTTGCTTGTTGTTGTTTTTTTTGTGTGTGTGTGTGTGTGTACCTTAATCATTGCCTAATATTCTACTTGGGAACTTTGTATTTTGACAGTGAATTTTAACTTTGGTTTCTCCAGAAATCCCTGTAATAGTGACTACTTTCTGTATCCTTGAACCTTTCCATTAGTATACTTGTATCACTTAGCCTGGACTGCTTGACTATTCTTTTAGGTTTTGCAAAGTAATTTATTCTGTACCACAATAATACAATAGTTTGCAAACCAGGGATGTTTTGCACTACATCTCCCATAATGCTTTGCCAGCATTATGGCTTTAATAGCATTATGAGATGTAGTCCACAATATTTAAAGTGACAAAGGTTGTCTACCCCTGGTCTAAACCCTTGCTGGAGCAGAGCTTTTCTTCCTGACACACTTCTCTGTTTAATTCCTCCATTTTGGGTGCAAACTCTTCATCTGAATTGTGCTGTTTAACTCCTCTGCTGCTGGCGGTGTAACTCCACCTCCCACAGCATCACTGGAGCATCATTAGCTAGCTCCAAACAAGAGATCTCATTTAATAGAGGTACCAGTCTTTCTTTCACACAAATTCACTGCTCGGATTTATGTTGTCTCAGTTTTAATATAGCATTTTCTATACTAGTGTGTACAGCAATTTTAGTAAATTAACCAATATGCAACACAGAAATGTCCTATGTAATCTAACGTGATTTAATAGACATACCTGAATTAAATACTGATGAGAACCATCTTTTATTGTTTAATGATGCGCAATGTTTTTGAGATGGAAGTGGAAGCATGCCTTTGGAATGTCTTTCGAATGAAAGCCGCACCTTTAAAACATCCTGGGATCTATCTTTTGGGCACCCCTGGTATACAGTAATTTGAGTAGAAGTGAGTGATTCTGTAAATGTTATTAATAAAAGAATGAAATCCTTTCACATATCCAATCAGTGGCAACACTATTCTACTGATATGTGTGGACCAGGGGATGTCAATGGAACATGGACCAACAGGTATGGTCTTACATTGAGGGGCGCACCGGACCATCCATACACCTTCCTCCAACTAGTACAGCAGCGCAGTTGTCCATCCAGGAAACCGCACCTCCGATTTATAACCTAGACATGACTAGTCCAACATTCAAAATGTATTCTTTAAATGTTAAAAGCCTCAACAGCACACACAAACATTGCCTAGCTGTCCAAGATATGCACATATCCCAAGAGGTGATAGTCTGCTTTCAGGAGACCCATCTCTGCTCCCGTAAACCCCCACAAATACATACAAGAAAATACCCCCAAGCATATCATGCTTACTCCCCACACAAATCAAAAGGAGTCTCTATACTCTTTCACTCAGACTCGGTATTCCAGTAAAGCGCACAATATGTGGATCTGTTGGGACATCTACTGATTCTGGTGGGGTCTCTAAATGGGATTCTCATCACCATAGCATCCGTGTATGCCCCCAACAAGGCTCAGATATCGTTCATCCATAAGGCACTAAAAAACTGAACTTTAGACGCTGAGTTAGATTTGACTAGAACAAAACATACGACCCTCTGCCCTTTGCAATGCAAACAGCACATTATTCTCTAAATTAGTGTTTGCTTATAACTTATATGATTCCTGGCGAATTAAATATCCCTCAAAGAAAGATTACACATATTATTCACAAGCCCATTTGACTTACTCTCATATAGACCTATTTCTCGTGGATAAACATACCTTATTAAACATAGAGGCGGTAGTCATAGGGGCACAAACCTGGTCAGACCATGCCTCGGTTGTGGTCACGTTTCACACACTCTACCCGGCTAGAGGGAGAGGGAAGTGGAGACTTAATGGGGGACTGTTGGACTGTTGGACGACGCCACCACCCTGTCTATGGTCACGAAAGCGGCCTCAGACTATTTCAGGGAAAACAAATCTCACTCACTTGCTCTGCATTCCCTGTGGGGGGCTCACAAAGCTGTTATGAAGGGGGTTTTAATTCAGAGTGGTTCACCAGAGGCGGCTCTAGACTTTATGAGGCCTTAGGCGAAATGCAAACATGAGGCCCCACTAACAAAAAAGTGTCACATATACACATTGATGCGCTGTCTACCTGTGTATGTGCCTGAGAGTGTGTCTGACAGAGAGTATCCTTGTGTGTCTGAATGTATGTCTCTGTGAGCATGTTTGCGTTTTTGTCTGAGACCCTATGTGTATGGGGTAGCTGCTTGAAGTGTGTTGTGGGGGGTGATGGTGAGAGGGGAAGGTGATGGTGAAAAGGAGAAGGGGTGCGATGGTGAGAGGGAGCGATGGTGAGAGGGAGCGGGGGTGCGATGGTGAGAGGGAGCGGGGGTGCGATGGTGAGAGGGAGCGGGGGTGCGATGGTGAGAGGGAGAGGGGGGTGATGGTAATGTGAGAGGGAGCGGGGGGTGATGGTAATGTGAGAGGGAGGGGGTGATGGTAATGTGAGAGGGAGGGGGTGATGGTAATGTGAGAGGGAGGGGGTAATGTGAGAGGGAGGGGGGTAATGTGAGAGGGAGGGGGGTAATGTGAGAGTGAGGGGGGTAAAGTGAGAGTGAGGGGGGTAAAGTGAGAGTGAGAGGGGGTAATGTGAGAGTGAGGGGGGTAATGTGAGAGTGAGGGGGGTAATGTGAGAGTGAGGGGGGTAATGTGAGAGTGAGGGGGGTAATGTGAGAGTGAGGGGGGTAATGTGAGAGTGAGGGGGGTAAAGTGAGAGTGAGGGGGGTAAAGTGAGAGTGAGAGGGGGTAATGTGAGAGTGAGAGGGGGTGATGTGAGAAGGAGGGGGTGATGTGAGAAGGAGGGGGTGATGGTGAGTGGGGTGAGGCTGAGGGTGGTGACGGAGGGTTATGCTGAGGGTGGTGGGGGGTGATGCTGAGGGTGGCGGGGGGGGGGGTGATGCTGAGGGTGGCGGGGGGGTGATGCTGAGGGTGGCGGGGGGGTGATGCTGAGGGTGGCGGGGGGGGTGATGCTGAGGGTGGCGGGGGGGTGATGCTGAGGGTGGCAGGGGGGGTGATGCTGAGGGTGGCAGGGGGGTGATGCTGAGGGTGGCAGGGGGGGTGATGCTGAGGGTGGCAGGGGGGGGTGATGCTGAGGGTGGCAGGGGGGGGTGATGCTGAGGGTGGCGGTGGGTGATGCTGAGGGTGGCGGGGGGGTGATGCTGAGGGTGGCGGTGGGGGTGATGCTGAGGGTGGCGGGGGGGGTGATGCTGAGGGTGGCGGGGGTGGTGAGGCTGAGGGGGGTGGTGAGGCTGAGGGTGGTGGGGGGTGGTGAGGCTGAGGGTGGTGGGGGTGAGGCTGAGGGTGGTGGGGGGTGAGGCTGAGGGTGGTGAGGCTGAGGGGGGTGATGCTGAGGGTGGCGGGGGGGTGATGCTGAGGGTGGCGGTGGGGGTGATGCTGAGGGTGGCGGGGGGGTGATGCTGAGGGTGGCGGTGGGGGTGATGCTGAGGGTGGCGGGGGGGTGATGCTGAGGGTGGCGGGGGTGGTGAGGCTGAGGGGGGTGGTGAGGCTGAGGGTGGTGGGGGGTGGTGAGGCTGAGGGTGGTGGGGGTGAGGCTGAGGGTGGTGGGGGGTGAGGCTGAGGGTGGTGAGGCTGAGGGTGGTGAGGCTGAGGGTGGTGGGGGGTGAGGCTGAGGGTGGTGAGGCTGAGGGTGGTGAGGCTGAGGGGGGTGATGCTGAGGGGGGTGGGGGGAGTGATGCTGAGGGTGGTGGTGATGCTGAGGGTGGTGGGGGTGATGGTGAGGGTAGGGGGGGTGAGGCTGAGGGTGGTGGGGGGTGATGCTGAGGGTGGCGGGGGGTGATGCTGAGGGTGGCGGGGGGGTGATGGTGAGGGTGGGGGGTGAGGGTGGGGGGGTGAGGGTGAGGCTGGGGGGGTGAGGCTGAAGATGGTGGGGGTGAGGGTGGGGGGGTGAGGCTGAGGGTGTGGGGGGGTGAGGCTGAGGGTGGTGGGGGGTGATGAGGGTGGGGGGTGAGGCTGAGGGTGGTGGGGGGTGATGGTGAGGGGGGTGAGGCTGAGGGTGGTGGGGGGTGATGGTGAGGGTGAGGCTGAGGGTGGTGGGGGGTGATGGTGAGTGAGGCTGAGGGTGATGGTTGGTGATGGGGGTGGTGAGGCTGTGGGGGGGTACGGCTGGGGGTGGTGATGGTGGTGGGGGGTGATGGGGAGGGAGAGCCTACCTTTCCCTGGTGGTCCAGTGGGCTCCCTGGTGGTCCGGTGGCCATTACTTCCGGTCTGCAGCTCCGCAGAGCTGCAGACCGTGTAATCTCGCGAGATTTCAGAGCGTTGCCGTGGTAACCCGCGGCAACGCTCTGATTGGCCAATTCTCGCGAGTCACATGGTCTGCAGCTCTGCACACTGCGGAGCTGCAGACCAGTGTCTGCGGTGGCTGGCCGGCAGCCAGGAGGGGCCTCGCACCCGGCGGCATACCGGGCAAGCCGCCTGGCCCCCTCCTGGTGTCAGGTCCTCGGTGTCAGGTCCTCCTGGTGTCAGGTCCCCAGCCAGCGCGAGGCCTTAGGCGGCCGCCTAAACCGCCTAATTAGAGAGCCGCCTCTGTTCACGACGTAAAAGGAACGCCGCAGATTAACAAACCCACCTGGCATGAGAGCTAGAGGACCTCACACAAAACAAAATCAAATCCAAAACACTAACAAAACATATGGGTATAATACAAAAAGTGCTCAATTCCCTCTTGTTGCAGGACACAGAAAGGCGGATGAGGGCACTTAAAGGACCACTCTAGTGCCAGGAAAGCATACTCGTTTTCCTGGCACTAGAGTGCCCTGAGGGTGCCCCCACCCTCAGGGACCCCCTCCCGCCCGGCTCTGGAAAGGGGAAAAGGGTTAAAACTTACCTTTTTCCAGCGCTGGGCGGGGAGCTCTCCTCCTCCTCTCCGCCTCCGTTCCTCCCCGTCGGCTGAATGCGCACGCGCGGCAAGAGCTGCGCGCGCATTCAGCCGGTCGCATAGGAAAGCATTCATAATGCTTTCCTATGGACGCTTGCGTGCTCTCACTGTGATTTTCACAGTGAGAATCACGCAAGCGCCTCTAGCGGCTGTCAGTGAGACAGCCACTAGAGGAAAAAGGGGAAGGCTTAACTAATTGATAAACATAGCAGTTTCTCTGAAACTGCTATGTTTATAAAAAAATTAGTTAACCCTAGCTGGACCTGGCACCCATACCACTTCATTAAGCTGAAGTGGTCTGGGTGCCTAGAGTGGTCCTTTAAGTTGCAATACTACATCCAAGGCAATAAAACTAGCTAACAAACTGAAGGCGAAATGCCTCCAATCTAAAATTCCCTTCATTCATGCCAAAAAACTAAATTATACAACCCATCTTATATTGTTAATAAACTAGCGAAGTACTACACTAAACTTGAAAGATGACCCATCGGTTCCCCAACCCACCACAGATTCCATCGGCCAATTCCTTAATATAGCTCTACCACAAATATCGAAACAACAAAGTGACATACTAGACAACCCATTGACGGAAAATGAAATTCGCCAATCCATTCTCTACTTACCTAAATTCAAAGCGCCGGGTCCAGATGGGTTCTCTAATTTCTACTATATCAAAACTTGAACCGGTCAAACCTTTCTCACAAAACATTTTAATGACATTAAATCTACTAGATCAATCCCTAGTGAAATGATGCAGGCTCACGTGGTAACGCTACCTAAGCCGGGTAAACCACCAACGGCATGTGAGAACCTCCGTCCCATCTCCCTACTGAATGCGGACGTTAAACTCTATGCTAAGCTTTTAGCATCTAGCATTAAACCACTGCGGACGAAGCTGGTCTCTGCAAAACAGGCAGGCAAGCTGGAGACAATACCAGACACTTTATAAATTTAATACATCAATCTCAGGGGACAGTTATGGTAATTGACGCTGAAAAAGCGTTAGATCGTCTGAACTGGGAGTACATGCAAGCTACTCTGACTAAAATGGGGTTCTCCTCTTCTTTCCTAAAATGTGTCATGACTCCCTCAGCCAAAGTTTTTTTTTATCCAATACTTTCTCTATTAGCAATGGTACCTGGCAGGGATGTCCGCTTTCCCCACTCTTTTTCCTTTTGTGTTTGGAACCCCAGTGGGCCACATTAAATCACACACTGCAATCACGGGTCTCACCACCTCAGCAGGCCCACAGAAGATAGCACTATTTATAGACGATGTGCTACTGTTCCTCACCCAACCAAACATCGTTCCCGGCATTAATGGATCTACTCAACCAATACAGGAAAATATCCTATTATAAAAACAACATAACAAAAAACTCAAGTACTGCCTCTTGGCCTTCCTCTGAACACTACACAAACATTGCAAACACAGCATCCCTTTGATCGGAAGAAATCCTCCCTAAAATATTTGGGCATAAATTTGACAAAAACAAACACACAGCTTATTAATAAGAACCATATGTCACTTACACACACACTTCAGTCACAATTAGACAAATGGCAGGGTTTGAAGATCTCATGGTTGGGGCATATCCATATGTCAAAATGATGGCATTACCCCACATATTATATCTGTTCCAATCTTTTAAAGAAATTCTAGTCATTCTTTAATGCATATATCTGTAAGAAATAAGCTCAGAGAATAACTAGGCAACTAATATGGTTACCAATGATTAAAGGAGGCCTAGGAATTCCTAATGTTAAAATGTACTATAAAGCATCAGTACTATCACAAGAAGTGGAGGTCTTGGCCATGTTGTGGTCTTTCTCGCAGTTGGGGCATAATGTAGGTAACAAGCTATGTAGCACCACCTTCTTATTGCAGAGCTGGGGGAGATGGGCTAGTGAACTGATAGGACCACAGAATCTCCTATACTTTGCCCCCATGACAACACTTAACACTATAGCCCAGGACATTCCAGTAGGGTCATGAATCCATAGAGGAATAACAACCGTTAGCACTTTATACATTGCAATGGACCTTAAACAGTTTCCAGACCTACAGAAAGAGTTTTCCCTCCCATCTAAGGAACTATTTACGTATATTAGAATAAAGCACCTTGCACGCTTTGCCAAAATAAGATTTTGCACTGAACCACAATTAACAATTTCTGGTCATGGGTGCATACGCCAAGGTACAACACTTAAAACACTTTCTCTCTGTTATAATGCCCTTAATAATGAGGACAAAACAGATAAACACCCGTATATGTTGATGTGGAAAAAAGAAGTTGGAAAACCATTTCCTCTGCCCTTATGGCTGCAGCCGTTACAAATGACACGTATGTCCTCTCACAGCCTTTCACATTGGGAGGCATATTGCAAAATACTAATGAGATCGTAGACAAAATAGGAGAGCGCAGATCTTAAAAGTAAATAAAACTAAGTATAAATAAGAATGTGAGTAAATTCAGCAGCTATACACATATAAAGATATTTAAAAACTTTACACATAATATATCACTAAAATAAAGTGTCAGCGCTGTACTTGAAAACCTAATTTAGGTGATCACTCTCAATCTGAAGTAAAACACTTATAAATGTGGATTCATGGAAATACTTCCAAGTGCAATAAATTAAATTCAATAAAACAGACCAGCATAAGTGTAGTACTCAAATAATCATAAAAAGTCTTGCTATAGGGTCCAATAAATCTTGGGTGATGATCTTTTACAGGGTTAAGATTAGTCTTGCAGCTATGTCACAGCATCTGTAGGTACATTGTTGCACTGTGGGCTTTTAACATCAGCAAGTTGTGGTACTCGTTTCTAAGACACCACGATATAAACTTTAAAATACACAGAGGCTTGGCAGCCGTTACCATCAGTGCACACTCCCACCCGATCTTAGCGCTGATAACATGAATATTCAAATGGAGAGGAGGCTGCGGCTGGCAAACAATGCTGACAGTTAGACGTGCATCCACCTTTGGCAGCAGGAAGCTGTTCACACTTCGACGCGTTTCGCCCACAATACCAAGCTTTCTCAAGATCAAACGGAGAGGAGGCTGTGGCTGGCAAACAATGATGACAGTTAGACGTGCATCCACCTTTGGCAGCAGGAAGCTGTTCACACTTCGACGCGTTTCGCCCACAATACCAAGCTTTCTCAAGATCAAACGGAGAGGAGGCTGTGGCTGGCAAACAATGATGACAGTTAGACGTGCATCCACCTCTGGCAGCAGGAAGCTGTTCACACTTCGACGCGTTTCGCCCACAATACCAGGCTTTCTCAAGATCTTGAGAAAGCCTGGTATTGTGGGCGAAACGCGTCAATGTGTTAACAGCTTCCTGCTGCCAGAGGTGGATGCACGTCTAACTGTCAGCATTGTTTGCCAGCCACAGCCTCCTCTTCGTTTGAATATTCATTTTATCAGCACTGAGATCGGGTGGGAGTGTGCACTGATGGTAACGGCTGCCAAGCCTCTATATTTTAAAGTTTATATCGTGGTGTCTTGGAAACTAGTACCACAACTTGCTGATGTTAAAAGCCCACAGTGCAACAATGTACCTACAGATGCTGTGACATAGCTGCAAGACTAATCTTAACCCTGTAAAAGATCATCACCCAAGATTTATTGGACCCTATAGCAAGACTGTTTATGATTATTTGAGTACTACACTTATGCTGGTCTGTTTTATTGTATTATATTTTATTGCACTTGGAAGTATTTCCATGAATCCGCATTTATAAGTGTTTTACTTCAGATTGAGAGTGATCACCTAAATTAGGTTTTCAAGTATAGCGCTGACACTTTATTTTGTTGATATACTAATGAGATCGTACTTGGTCCCCTCCAAATGAGCTAAGGTATATCCCACATCCTCTTCCTCCTGCTGGAGATGTAAGCACCGTGAGGGTACCATGCAACACATTTTATGGGAATGTATAGATGTACATGCAAAAGAATCCTGGGCAATAAGGGTGTAAGTGGTATTGCATCTTTTACTATTATATTATAGATATATTGTCATGAATTCTCGTGATACTGTAAAATGTATGAACTCGCAACTGCACCTTGTTGAAATATATATCAATGTATGTACCTTGATAATTGCTAATCTGATGTGTTACCTTAAAATTCAATAACAATTGAAAAAAAAAAGAACAAAATCCTTGACTGAATGTATTCAAATGTATAAATCACATTAACAAAAAATATGTAGTTAGGTAAATGTTTATTTTGAAACGTGGTATACTTTTTTTTTTGAGTTACAGAAAGAAGTGTTTTAATTAAAAAAGAAAAGAAATAGACATGTTCTAATCTTTATTATTTACACTTTGTTTACATGTAGGAGAGGTTTACTGGATTTTACTGTGATAAATGTGCAGATGAACATGTATATAACAAAGAATGTGCTGATGGTAAGTTTTAGTTCATAAGTATATTTAGTAGACAACACCTCCAAAGGCCAAAACTGTGCCGTACTAAACATAAATATTTAAAATATTTTTATTAAAATATAAATATTGTATAAATCAGGGATTTGACTAAGGAGATTGCTTAAACTGTTTTAATTGTATATGTTCCAGTTTGTGAATGTAATCATGGACTATGTAAGAATGGGGTCTCTGGAGATGGGAGTTGCATCTGTGAAGCAGGATACGCAGGAGCGAAATGTAATGAAGGTAGATCGAAAGATGTTTGAGATTATGTTCATATTGCAAAAAAAAAAAATTGCCTTTCATTTTTCATTGTATTTCTTTCTAGATTTTAGTGTGCATATTCTTTTCAATTAGTTTTGATTGATATTTTTTTTATAAAACATAATGTAATTTTGAATAAATAATTTAAAAGAAAATGTAAAAAATGAAAGAAAGGAGAAAGGGTAAAAGAAAAAAAAAAGGAAAAAAAGAAAATAGGGGGTGAGGGGGGCGGTAAGGAGGTCTATCATATCTTTCAACTCACAAAAAAAAAAAATAAGGGTTATTCACTTAGAGCAGGGATCAAGAACATTCGACCCTTCAAATGTTGTTGACTACATCTCACTTGATGCTTTGTCAGCATCATTGCTGTAAGGGCATTATGGGAGATGTAGGCCAAAGGTTCCCCACCCCTGACTTTGAGCAATATTCCACACATATAAAGTACTTTGACTGGTGTCTGTCATGTTTGTGACAGTTTATAAAAGTGCTGATTTCAAAATAAACTTTTATAACTGGGAGCTGAATACCTCCCTGACTGCCAACCAGACAGCCAGATAGGTTTTTCTATCACATGTTAACTCCACTAGTATGCCCGCCCGCCCACCTGCCTTCCCTTCTCCTCAATGAGGTCACTTCCTCCCAGCAACCACCGGGAACCGCGCAGGGGGAAGGAGTAGGGAGTCAGAGTGGGAATTCTGACTCGCATCAGGCTGAGCCACCACTGGACCCCAGGGAAGTCACCCTCCTGCATCTAAAAGGTAGGAAACCGGAGGGTGACTAAAACATTTTGTATATGTGTGTGTTTGCATTTGTGTGTCTGTATGTGTCTGTATGAATGTGTGTCTGTATGTGTGGGTAGCAATGTCTGTGACTTAGTGCAGCAATGTAAACATTGCAGTTTCTCTGGAACTGCAATGCTTTACTTTTTACTACCAAGTTCAATAGGCACACTGCACCCAGACCACTTCAATGAGCTGTGGTCTGAGTACCTATAGTGTCTCTTTAAGTTTTTCAGCAATTTGAGCTACAGTAGTTTTTCTGTCTAATAGGATTAGACAGGCTAACCTTCACTCCCCACTCGCATCAATTAGCCATGGGCAATCACGACTTGACGCCGGTTCAACACTTGTCCTTCCTTGCACCACTTTTGGTAGGTAATAACCACTGCATACTGGGAAAACACCACAGTCATCTAGCCATTACTGTTTGCCCTTGTCAAAGTTAGTCAGATATTTTCACATGTCCATATTTCCTACTTCCAACACACGAAATTCAAGATCTGACTCTTCACTTGCTGCCTAAATATCCCAGCCTTTGGCAGGTGCCATTGTAACAATAAAATCTAAGTCGGTGCTTTTAATGTTGTGGCTGATCAACGTATGCTAAGTTTCTTCAATTTAGCATGTGCAATAATGTGTTGAGAATGTAGGTTTTAAAATTGATCAAGACACCGGTCACACGTAATGGAGCCTGACATCACCGGACAAACCAATCAAGTATGCTTTAAAGGATCACTATAGCGTCAGGAAAACAAAGCGGTTTTCCTGACACTATAGTGCCCTAAGGGTGCCCCCCACGCTCAGGGTCCCCCTCCCGTGGCGCTGAAACCCCTTCAGCCACTTACCTTATTTCAGTGCTGGGCTCCCTCGGCGCTGGTTACCCCTCCTCCCCGTCCAACGTCAGCTCCCCCGTCCGACGTCACTGGAGCCGAATGCACATGCGCGGCAAGTGCCGCGAGCGCATTCAAAGTGTCCATAGGAAAGCATTTCTCAATGCTTTTCTATGGACGCTCTGTGCGATGGAGGCGAAATTCGCCTCCAGCGTCACAGAGTCGTCTATAGTGGCTGCTCAGAAGACAGCCACTAGAGGCTGGATGAAACCCCAAATGTAAACATAGTTGTTGCTCTGAAACGGTTATGTTTGCATCTGAAGGGTTAAAACCTGAAGGACCTGGCACCCAGACCACTTAATTGAGCTGACGTGATCTGGGTGACTACAGTGTCACTTTAATGTTGCAAGTTTATAGTTGAAATACTCAAAGAACTTTAAAGGGACCAAAAAGGATGTCATTGTTTTTGAATTTATTATAATGTTAACAATATATGCAACTAAATAATTAAATCAAACGTACTGGTCTTAAAATAAATCAGTTAAGTTGATTTTGTGATGATGCTTATGCTTAGAGTGACCCATTAAATATATATTGAATTGTAAGAGAGATTGTCTCTGCTACAGATGAAATAAACATCAGGACACCTTGCATTTTTCTCATAAGAGTCACCTGAAATTTCTAGACTCAAAGCTCTATATTAAAATGTCAGTTCTTTTTTTTTTTCTTCTAGAATCTTTTTCCTGTAAAGCATTAAAGTGTGGGCAGAATACCCGTTGCATAGAAATCAAAGGAAAACTTCAATGTCAGTGTATGCCTGGCTATATTAAGAAAGGAGACACTTGCCAACGTAAGTCATATGATGGACCTGTGTAATTTTGGTGACATTAAAAATGTCAAAATTTGTCAGAATTTATTGATTCTGTTAAAATAGCCTAATATTACAGTAACCACTTTTGCACTTGGTGACAGCTACTGTGCCCTATACAACAACCATTAAAAAGGCTTCCAGGATGTTAGTGAGACATCATAGATTTAGCACTGTAGAGGCCCCCCATGTATTTTCCACCAATCACTAGGCCAATCACTCTGAGACAGCCAGATGCCTCCATTAAGAACAGTATGTACCATGATCACGGTGATCGTGGCATGTACTTACCATTACTGGACAGCCAACAACCTGAATGGTTCCTACCAGTGGCGTACACACGATCCATGGGGCCCCGGTGCGAAAATTGATCCGTGGGCTCCCCCCCAGCACTTACTCTGTGCGGGCTGCGGCCGATACACATGGTGGCAGGCACTGTGAAAATCACAGTGAGAAGACGCTGGACTTCCATAGGGAAGCATTAAGTAATGCTTTCCTATGGGCGGTTTGAATGCACGCGCGGCTCTTGACGCATTTGGAGCTGAGTCTCGGATCGGAGCGGAGAGATCCCCAGCGCCAAGGGAGCCCGGTGCTGGAGAAAAGTAAGTGCTAAGTGTCTCACTGACAAACACACACTAACTAACAGACACCAAACAAACTCACTAACAGACACACACAGTAACACACACACTCACTGACACACAAACTAACACACGCACACACTGACACTCTCAGCGCTCAGGGGAGAATGCTTCCTCGCGTGCCAGCCATGTAACGCCACTGCCAGCCTCGGGGGGCCCTGAGGTGGCCAGCTACTGGGCCCCCCAGGAGAAGAGACTGGCAAAATGTGGCCACACTGGCATACATATCGGGTCGCAGGGTGGCCGGGGCCCCGCGGTATGTACGCCAGTGGTTCCTACAAGCTATAATACCATATTGAAAGGCAATCACAGTGGTCTTATGTCATGAGACAGCTGATACCCAGCTGCAGATCAGCTGTGAATGGACTATTGATTGCTGTGACACAAGTGACGCAGTCCAAAAAATTTCACTGATTACCTTCCAGGCTGCCTTGTCTCACATATTGCCTAATACATACATCCATACACACACATACTGCCCAATGCATACATCTATACACACATATTGCCTAATACATACATCCATACACACATATTGCCTAATACATACATCCATACACACATATTGCCTAATACATACATCCATACACACACATACTGCCCAATGCACACACATATTGCCTAATACATACATCCATACACACATATTGCCTAATACATACATCCATACACACACATACTGCCCAATGCATACATCTATACACACATATTGCCTAATACATACACACATATTGGCTAATGCATACACCCATACACACACACTGCCTAATACATACACCTATACACACATATTGCCTAATACATACACACATCCATACACACACACACACACACTGCCTAATACATACATCCATACACACACATACTGCCCAATGCATACATATATACACACATATTGCCAAATACATACACCCATACACAGATACTGCCCAATACATACTTCTTTACACACATATTGCCTAATGCATACACCCATACACACACACTGCCTAATACATTCACCTATACATCCACACATCCATACACACACACACACACACACACACACACACTCACACACACTGCCTAATACATACATCCATACACACACATACTGCTCAATGGGTACTTCTATATACACATATTGCCTAATGCATACACACACACACACACACATATTGTCTAATACATACACCCATACACACACTGCCCAATACATACATATATACACACATATTGCCCAATACATACACCCATACATACACTGCCCAATACATACACCCATACACAGATATTGCCCAATACATACATCTTTACACACATATTGCTTAATACATACACCTATACACGCACACTGCCTAAAACATATACCCATACACACACACTGCCTAATACATATACCCATACACATAATACCACCCTATACATGCATCTATACACACATATTGCCTAATGCATCCATCCATATATGCACACTGCCTAATACATACATTTTACATGAAATACATCATTTATAGCTATGATAAAAAAAAAAAGGTTTATTTAATTTGGTGGGATTGTATTTATAATATTGTGGCATTTAATTTATATTAATGAGTTTACCTAGTTTAATTAATGTTACAGTGAACCTGTCTGACAGGTTCACTGTAAGTAAAACAAGTTTTCAATATAATCTATAATGTGCATTATGATCACAATTGGTCACTCACACACTCTTACTTAAGTATACACACAATGTCACTTACAAACTCTCATTAACACACACTCATACTGAAGTATATATACAACATCACACACTCTCACTAACACACTATTATTAAGTATACACAGAATGCCAACGACACTAACACACACTATTTTTAAGTATACATACACTGTCGAAAACTATTATTAAGTATACACACATCACACACTCTTACTAACACACAATATTAAGTATACTTACGATGTCACACACTCTTATTAGAACACGCTGTTATTAAGTGTACACACAATATCACTGACACACTCATTAACACACACTCTTACTGAAATACACACACACTCACAATGTCACTCACAGTCACACTTTATTTACACACACACAAACCATTAGCCCCCTGAGGCTCCATGTGGGCCACACCTGTGCTGTGGAGGAGGAACCATTCTCCAGCCTGCAGAAAGTCTCCCCTTTCTACTGCTGGGGAGCAGGACAGCAGTGCACAGTGAGCCAATGTGTGTCAGTGTTTACAGGCAGGGGGTAGCCAGGATACCATGTCACGTCCTGGCTTCCCCTGCCTGCAGGATCCATCTGCTCAGGGGCTGGGCTCACAGTAACATCCAGGGAGCCCAGCTCAGCAAGCAGTAACTTCACTTTCAATTGGGGAGCAGGGGGGGGGGGGGGGGGGGGCATGGCCCCCTCCCCCCTAGCAACACCTCTGAGTCTAAGGAAGTAGCAAAGAAAAATAAAGTATAGGGGTGATTACATTAAGGAGACTGTAGGGTAACAGAAACATACATGGAAGGTCCTTCAAGATGCAGAGCTGGTTTCTACTAGTAGAGTAAAGTTATGCTCTGCTTACAGAATAGCACAAATGGCCTGTTGACCATAACATAAAACATTTGTACAGTATATGCTGCTATGGTTAGCGACGACATGTGTATTTGTAAATAGTCATGACATGAAGAATTAATCCTTAAAGTGACTTTTTTTTCTATACTTTAAACTTCTTAATACGTTTTGATTTTTAGCCAAGGATCCCTGCAAACCATCGCCATGTTCCATCAATGCTGACTGCACATTATTGGGTCCAGGCCAAAGTCAATGTACGTGTAAAGATGGTTACTATGGAGATGGTGTGATGTGCCCTGCTTTTAATCCATGTTTGATTAACAATGGAGGATGCTTAGAAAATTCAACAAAGTGTACATATAGGAGTCCAGGAAAGGTGTGTCAATCATACATACAGTGATTTATATGCAATTCTATCCTAAAGTTTTCTATGGAAAGTTATATGTTGTTTTTTATTTAATTATTTCATTTTTGTGAACCCAGTGTCCAAACCATCACCATCACCTCCACCTACTCCATCAGCACTATTCAGCATCTGCATTCAACTATTGCCTAATTGAAGGCTATGGGCTGTCAACTGCAATGAGGGCCATATATGGCAACCGGTCTACTGATAAACATGCTGAAGTGTTAATAGTGTAGCACATGGATGCCCAACCTTTTGGCTTCCCTAGTCACCACGTTGAGCGAAGTGGAAATGTCTTGGGCCTCACATAAAATATATAATATAATTAATTTATATAATAAAACTCCAAAAGCCCTTTTCTTAATGTTGTTACTTCATTTATTTAGTAGATACCTCCCTTATTTGTTATCCTATTGAGGATTGCCATATTTAAGGATACTAAATTAGGGAGCTATCTAGTAAACAACTAAACATGCATATACACATAACCACAGATTTTACCTGCTATTACCGGGCTTTTTTAAGATAAGAGGCAGCAACGATAAGAACCACTTATATATAGTTTTACCTTTTTCAGATCTTAGTGTTCTTAAAGTGACACAAGCTTGTCGGTTTCTTGGTGTGTTCATTCATGAAAGTTTGAAGTATAGTTCATTCCTGTTATACTTTTAGAACAGGAACGAACTATACTTCATACTTTCATGAATGAACACACTAAGAAACCGACAAGCTTGTGTCACTTATACTTACATCATAAAAATGAGTCATAAAAAAATAAATACAGTAGTGGGTAAAATATCCATTTATAAACCTAGAAGTGGATTATATAGAGAAAGGACAAAGAAATAACACAATGAGACATAGTATACTTCACAAGATCTACTGGAAACTCCAACAGAATTAAATAACCTACTGTATTTAGGTCACACTAAAGGGGATTAGATTTCCAAGTTCTCGTTAAAAGGGATGGCAGATTTAAAAATATTACAGATATGCAAACATCAACACTTTGCCACTGTTTTCTGCTTCTTAAAAAAAGTATCAGCTAAAAATAGATATTTGAAGATCTTGCAGACTTTACTATGTCATAATATAGCACTGACCACCTCACTGAGGGTTTATCAGTTATCTGCAGTTTTACTCAATAAAATAAAAAAAATGTGGGGTCCTCAAGATCCCCAAAACATAGGGTAGGGGTCTGACGTGTAGCCTATGTGGCTACATTTGTGGCAAGATGTAGGGTTATTAAATTGGGCCTAGGTGATGCCCACCTTCCTGGGCTGTTTACATGTGCACCTAGCTCTGAGTCCCTTTGTGTGTGACCCACTCAAGGGGCATCCAAGAGATGCCCAGACTCCTTGGACAATATATTTGCCCCTATTAGGGTGCCTAGTTAAAATGATTTTTCCCAGTAGCTATGGTACACAAGCTCCATGCTACAATCCTAAAATGTCCCTAGAAAGAGGGCCACAATAAAAGAAAAAATAACTGTATGAGAAATAGTTAATATACACACCAACTGAAGTCTGCTTTGTATTTTAGGCTTAACAATGATAAATCTAAAACCATAATAAACTGACAAACTTTTTACACAGAAAATAAAAATCACCCAAACCACAAAAAGAAGATATTAAAAAGAAATCACAGAAAAATCACATCCATATAAGTCAATTTAGAACTCAAGTGGCAACTGAGATAGGAAATTACTTTATAAAGGCCTTCCCTATGCTTTACATTTTCAGAAGAAGCACTGTGATTGGTTTGGGGATCACAGCAGTCAGATGCTGTGATCACCTTCTAACTTGAGTTTTTTGGGGTTCTTGATAAATGTTATTAGTTTGACGGGCTATTTAAGTGGTGGCTAGGACCATCAACTTTCCCCCTAATAGAGGCAATTACAAGGGGCCAAGAAGATTGGACATCTCCTGGGGTCAGCATGGTACTTATCTCACTATCTTAAAATATAGGGAAATTGTTAATATACACTTCTACTGCTGATGGGATGTCACATTCAGCTTTGCGAGAGAAGGGGAACTAATGGCAGTGCCTGGTCCCGTTTAATAAAGAGGATAGAGCTCAAGTCAGATAATCTGAAATATGTTGATTTCTTGCAAATTTTAATGTAAATATAAATATATTAATATATTTGTTACTTAGGCTTGGTTATTTTTGAATATTTAAATGCACTGTAATATTTTAAAAAGAAATACATGACACACAGCAAGGGGTGTCCTTAAAAGAGCACATTGCTTTGTGTGGCTTACTCTTTCAAAAATATATATAAGTTTTGTATTTATTGCATATTTCTTATATATAACACTCTTATTCATTTAGTTTATTTGGTTGATAGACTGATCACCAAAGATGAAAAGGGTTGACCTGTTTTGTTACTTAGTCTTTCTGCAGTTGTCTTCCGGGAATGAGAAGCTTTGACGCATCTAAAGGTTGCCAGGCACCAAATCCTTGTCGTCTATATTCGTGTGATAAATCTGCATTATGTGAGCCATTTTCTTCTGGAACATTTATGTAAGTTGATCGAGAAAAAAAATAAGCATTGTGACATTGAGCATACTGTGAAGTTTATGATCCACATCCTTGACTTCAATCCTTTATGACATGTCAGTTTAATCTTCATAAAGAAATACAGACTAGTGGTGTCAAAAGGAAGTGTGCAAATAAAATTAATTATTACGTGTGAAATTTTATTTCTACTTTTTTGGTTAACCTATAGGTCAGAGTTATCCCAAGATACATATACAAGTGAGCAACATAAGACAAGGCATATCAAAACAGCAGTCAATAAAGAAATACAACCACTTATTTTTTTTTTTTTTAAATGAAAAGTAGCTTAAACCAGGAAAATATAAGGAAATAAAAAGAATGACATGCTTAAGAACTTAACTAAATAATGAATATAAGAAAAATCACTGGATGCCGGAGTACTTAAGTGTTAATGAACGAGTACTGCGCCCTATAATAGACATATGACAAGATTAGGTTAGCGAGAGCACCCAAAAAAAAAAATTATGAAAAAAAGTGTCAACTGAAATATAACGTTGCCCATCTAGTATGGAATCTTACTCAGCTACCGCGTTAATCAGCTTAGAGCTTTGGGTGCGAGCTCAGTAGTGAGATCAGCCGATCCCCGCCAGAGGCAAGAGTTCAGGTAGGGAACATCGAAAGCACAGTAGAGCAAAGTGCTCCCACAGCCCCATGCCATCTTTATTCCACTGACTCAGGAACCTCGAAGGGTCAAATCCTTCCCCTGTATGGGGTTAGCAGAGAGATCGTGTGGTAAACTCTGTTTCCGGTGGGTGATCCTCTGCTTCCATGGGCTATGCATGAAGGCGAAGCCTCTAGGAGCTCTCGGCCCAGGCAGGCGAGCAGTAGGGTAGGAAGATGCTTGTACAACAATACTATCCAGAGGAGTACTGATCTGCTCCTGCAGGACGGCTCCCAACATTTCCTCCCTTTTGCTTAGGTAAGGTTGCCAGTGAACATTCCTGCAGTTTCAGCCAGAAGCGTTCAAAGACTGTGTCCAGTTGTTGTAAGGCAGCTTCAACAATGAGGCTTCTGGGAGGGAGGTTGGCCAAGGGGGCAGCTGCCATCTTGAGTGTGTACTTTGGGAGATATGCTCTCTGTGGTCACATTGAAGCACAAGGTAAGGGCAGAGTGAGCAGTCCCAGGGTGTCCAGTGGGGACCGGGATAACCACCATCAGTCGGGGTGGAGGGAGTAGGAGTGCAGTGAAACTGAGACCATGAGGTCAAGAAGATCGTCCACCTTCCCCCAGCTCCATCCCCAGTAGAATAGATCAGGTCCCTGGTGGGTGGATGAAACAAGTCAAGTTGCAGTGTGGTCACCCAAGAACCCCTCACAAAATAAGATCCCTGCAGAGTGTGACTGTTGTGTAATCGGTTCAATGTGCATGTCTGCACTCAGGGCCGTCATCAGGGGGTGACAACCATAACGGTTGTCACGGGCCCGGCCGCCCGGGCCCCACGTGTAGCAGCGGAACTGCCGCCGGTGCCGTTGCACCGGCGCCCACACGCTGATGGGGCCCATCGGGTGACCCATGCACTTAGGGCAACCCGATGGGCCCCATTTCTTCAGGGGCCCAGTCAGAGCTGCGGCCGTGGTATAGCGCGACCGGCCCCTTTATAAAAAAAAAAAAAATGGTGCCGCAGCCATTGAGGTTTAAAAGCTTCATTACAGTAATATGGGATTCTTATTGACCTCCATACTTTATTCAATTATTAGCTTTCTGTGCTGGCTGGCTAGCAAGCACTGGGCAACTGCCATATAATTAACCCTCGCACTGACAACGCTGTTTTTTAATTATTTGTCTGCTATTTGATAGTTTTGCCAGTGGGCAAACCATTTGGATTTTTTTTTTTTTTTAATTAAGGCCCAAATTTGCAGCTATTGTGTCTGGATTTCAGTCGTCAGCTGTCATTCGGACAACGTCAAAATCTGAACATTGTTGAATTCCACGAACAATATCTGGATTTTGCATTCCGAATAGACCCTTACGCAACTGGGTGATGTTGCCCATTTGGTACTGAGACTTGAGTGAATAAGCCTGATAGTAACAGCTATTTTCACCTCAATATTGCAACCCTTGATCCTGTAACTCGGTTCTCAAGCTACAAACTAGTTTTGGTTTGTAGTGTAAAGTGTATTGTGTAGGGACAGGGGTACTATCTGTTTGGGATTGATTAGGGGTGGAGTGAATGTTGGGAACAGAGCACTAGTTGGCTGGGATTACTTGTGGCTGGGTTTATTTTTGGAAGTAAGGATTGGTTTACTGGGATTTATTGGAGCTGGGGCCAAGTTTTATGTGATTTTTAGCTGATGAGCCGCTTACGGGGCTGGGGTGATGTGATTGGTGACATTATGGGTGATAGGATTTTAAAACTGATGATAGGGGAATTATGTACATAAGGGAATGTGATTTGGGCTGCAATAATGGATTGGGGCAAGCATTATTAGGATACATTAATGTATTTGGGACTGTGATTATAAAATTGGGTAATGTGATAAGGTAAGGTATTATGGGAATGGAGTAACTTGATAGGGACTGACACTGATTACAGGATTATTAGCATTAAGGTTTAATTGTGTAGAGTGATAAAGGGACTACATGGATTGAAGTGACTGGTGCTAGGGATGCAGGGATTATTGTATTGGGGAGAAGGTTGTGGCAGGGGAATTATGGGGATTGGCATATGGAGAGTGTGACAGGGATCATGGAATTATAGGTTTTGGGGTGATTGGATAGGGATGGGGTTACATATGTGAGGCTGGGTGAATGAGTCACGGGCCAGGGGCCTTTGATTAACCAGATCTATAGGGCAGCAGGTCGCAATATGATTATGAGGGCTATGGGTTGAAAGGTTCACACGGCCTTGTATTTGAACTTTGGTAAGTCTAACGTCACCTCATACCAGCAGTATGTTTTTCCAAACAATATTTATTAGCATATTCCTATTTATATTCTATAATATGTCTGCTATTCTGTGAAATAATGGTGACGGCAAAGTGGATCACAACGATTTAAACCATATTGAATATCCTAGGTGTGTTTGCCATGAAGGGGAGATTGGGGATGGCAAGGCCTGCTATGGAAGTATATTGTATCAACTCAACAAGTTCAGTATCGAGGATACCCAGATGAGAAAACAGCCCGGTGCTTTAAGGTTATTAGGTACTACACATTAATGTTATTAAATGTTATGTGCATGGCACCATTAATCCACTTGCATAATCTAATTCTATGGTTTACAAATACTATTAAGTAGCATTATTGGTAAAATGTATGGTAAACCTGGCCAACATGTTACTTAATTTTATTGTGCATTTGCTTGTTGACCTATTGATCTGTGCATGTCATTTAACAAAAAAAATAATGATATTCCGGTAATCTAGCCTTTCACAGTCAGCAAAAAATAAAAAATAAATAGGAATTTAATTTATATTTTCCTTAATGTGCAAGACAAGGTGTGTATTCCTAGCAGGTAAATTAATTCTACAAATAAAAAAAGATCTGTTTTACAAACCTGGTGTTTCTGCTTTTCATTACAATAAATGTTACACAATTTAGTTACATATGTAAAAATGTATTGTAGTGTTATACTGAACACTTACATAAAGTATAAATGCAATGTTTTCCAACAGAAGACGCTTGTGGATCGACTTTGAGGAAATATGGCCCTTTCACAGTTTTTGTTCCTTATATGAATATCAAGCAGATGAATGTAAGTAGATATATGATAATAAACCACATACCTTGTTAATTACACTTTGCAATATCTGTCAGTGGTAGGTATACTGGAGCAAATGTAAACATTTGCTAGCAGAGACAGACCTACATTGTAAGAAACATAATAAACTCACTAAGGTAGTGGATACTAATACAGATGCTATCCGAGATGTTGAATCAGTGGATTAAAGGAACACTTAAAGGAACACTATAGGGTCAGGAACACAAACAGGTATTCCTGACCCTATAGTGTTAAAACCACCATTTAGGTGGCTTCTCCCCCTTAGAACGGGTTAAAACTCAACTCACGCAGGTCTGCCCCCAATCCACCTCCTTGGTGACATCATCAGAATGTCTGACTTTTAGCCAGACTTTTAGTCTGGCTAAAATTAGCAAGGAGGCGGGATGGGAACGGATCCAATCGCTGTTTTGGCCAATCGGCACCTCCTCATAGACATGCGTTGAATCAATGCATCTTTATGATGAAAATTCAGTGTCTCCATGCAGAGCGTGGAGACGCTGAACAACACTGCTGCCTACTGTGCAGCACTGCCCCATGAAGCACCTCCAGTGGCCATCTGAGGAGTGACCGCTGGAGGTGTTCCTAGGGGGAAATGCAAACACTGCCTTTTCTAAGTCAACAATGCCGAGAGTTAAAAAAACAATCTGGTTTACGTATGTCTAATGTGAGTTGTGGAAAGGACACTGTCTGTAGCATCTTACAGTGCTGATCCATAACATTAAACTTAAACCCTCTCCCCACTTTTTTTTTTTTTTTTTTTTAATTCTTTATTTTTTCGTGCAAGAGTTAATATTACAAGCTTTCATGCTTTGCCACAACAGCAGTAGCATGTATCAGATTAAAACAAGATTTTACAATTGTGGCAGAATATAGTTGCACATTTTTTTTTTAAGATATTCAAGAAGAAATAAACGTTTGGGAAAGGTAGGAGTAGATAAACATGCTAAGACATTGCTTTATAGATTTGAGTCGAGGACAAATGGTTCAGAACAGGTCTGATATACTACCAATAGTTAATACACAGGATAGGAGCAGTAATTAAGCTAATGGCATGCTTAACAACATAGATTAGTAAAATGCAACTTATATCAGACAACGTTAGGTGTAGATAGCTCCGCATTTTTTATATTGACCACCAGGGGGCAGCGATCCACTAAGCTTGCCGGGCAATGCATATTTTCAGGCATAGACAGGTGCAATTGTTTGCCCTGCAGTGATGAAAACGTTTGTGTTACACACATAAATGGTAGTGAAAAGTCAGTACAAGACACAAGTATGTACAATACTCTGCAGGATTTTCATTTTGTGTGGTTAGCCTCCGCTTGGTTGCTGCTGCTGCAGCTGTGCTGGGTCTGCTGGCTTCTCAGCCCTCTCTAGGTCGCTTGTTTCCCGCTGGGTGCTAGCTTGTTTCTGTGTTTGCGATTTTCTGGTCATGTGTGAGTTGCTGTTATGCTTTGCCTGCATCAGTCTCGGGTACCTGAGGGAGCCTGCGTGCTGTGCCCGCTCTGTGTGAGCAAAGTGGGAGTCCAGGTAAGAACCCCTTGGTCTGCCGATTGCACAGGGAGCTGCAGCTTCAGCTGGATGTGAGCACTTGGTTAGGAATGGGCGCGGCGGCCATTTTGGAGTCTGCCGTGCGGACCTGCTTTGATCCCCTTGCCGCTTGGATAGTGAGTGCGGTCACTGCCTCTCTCCAGTGGGGTCCGGGATAACCCCCCCGGCCCACAGGGGGGGGAACGGGGCCCTTAGTAGGCGCATGAGACGACCCGCCGGACCAAGCGCGGGAGATCGGCCGTTTCTCCCGCCAGGGCCTCGCGGCAGGCCTCAATCCCGCTTGCCCAGTGGTCCGCTCTGCTGTCAGGACGGGGGCTGAGATTGACACCGCGAGTGGCTTTTTGTGTCCTCCTTGCCTTCCTGTGGCCCCTGCTCGCCAAACGGAGGCATAAAAGGGTAATTTCTGCCTGATTGCTGTAATTTCTTTGAGGAGCCGAGGCGCCCCACGTCCTTCCCGCTCGGCGGTCAGGCCCCACCCCTGCCTCTCCCCACTTTTAACTTCTATCCCCATCTATGTATTTCTTCCATCTCTCAATTTCCTTACCACATGTACACAATAAGCTTTTTATATATCCAGCCTTACCTTGAAAATATGAAATTAGACTTAAATATGATGGTTTGCCAGAAAACAGATATAAGCCACTGCAATTATTTAAGCAACCATATGAGAATATGTTTCATTATAGTATATTATGGACTATAAATTATTTAAGCAACCATATGAGAATATGTTTCATTATAGTATATTATGGACTATAAATTATTTAAGCAACCATATGAGAATATGTTTCATTATAGTATATCATGGACTATAAATTATTTAAGTAACCATATGAGAATATGTGTCATTATAGTATATCATGGACTATAAATTATTTAAGTAACCATATGAGAATATGTTTCATTATAGTATATTATGGACTATAAATTATTTAAGTAACCATATGAGAATATGTGTCATTATAGTATCATGGATTGATATGATAAAAAAAAAAAAAAAAACAGTGACTGTATGACTTATGACAGCAAATGTACCTCATTCACTGCACAGGAAACTTCAACAAAAGAATTCTGCAAACTCCACATCATTCCAGGTCAGCATTTGACATTTGATATGCTGACAAGAAAACAACTATGGACACTCAGTGGGGAGGTCTTGGAATTTTTACAAAAAGTAAGATTGCTTTTATTACTGCATTTATGCCCAATATTTTTGCTACTAAGGTTATTGGATAACAGCTTAATGTACTATAAGTATTTAATGGTAAAGCTTAATGTACCTACAATGGTAGGAGCACCATCAAACTTCTTTATTGTAAAATAAATTAAAGTAAAATAGTCAATGTTTCAGACCCAGACCCGGACTTTTTTCTGGGCATTTTAAACATATACAACGAGGGGATTTTGAATGTTTGCCCACTGACAAAGAAATGATCAGTCTATGATTTTAATGGTAGGTGTATTTTAACAGTGAGAGACAGAATAACAAAAAAAATTAAAATCCAGAAAAACGCATGTCATAAAAAGTTCTAAATTGATTTGCATGTCAATGAGTGAAATAAGTATTTGATCCCCTATCAATCAGCAAGATTTATGGCTCCCAGGTGTCTTTTATACAGGTAACGAGCTGAGGTTAGGAGCACTCTCTTAATTTCAGCTCGTTACCTGTATAAAAGACACCTGTCCACAGAAGCAATCAATCAGATCCCAAACTCTCCACCATGGTCAAGACCAAAGAGCTGCCGAAGGATGTCAGCTACAAAATTGTAGACCTACAAAAGGCTGGAATTGGGGGAGTGGCCGAACTGCCGAGCACAGCAGTCGCAGAAACCTTGAGCTCCGTGCAACAAATGGCGAAAAACCGAATAAAATCCCCAAAAAACTACCCACGGACCCCCAAACAACGAAGTCGGAGATCCCCCTACTGTACAGCTCGATGGGGAAGAAAAATAAAAAGCCGGGACCGGACAAACATACCACAGAACGGACGATCGGCGATATGTGGAGGCAAGCACGAGGCACGATAGAGCCTAACATGGCGGCCCTCCACGGCGGTTGTTCCGATTTCTCGGACGATTTTTCTGGAGATGCCGAGGAGGATTACATGACAGCCCCGGCCATCACACGAAGGGCCAAACCAGCGGGTACCGACGGGGAGTTGGTAACCACAGGGGTCATGAAGGCGCTTCTGGCTGATCTACAGAGGAATATACTGGCAGACGTAACAGCCCTCAGGGGAGAATTGCAGGGCCTGACAGGCCGCATTAACACACTAGAGACAACGTCTCAGGGACATCAGCAGGACCTAAAGACCTTACAACAGGCAGTACTGGACCTGCAAAAACAGAACCAGATACATGAACACCGCTATGCGGCTCAAGAAGATAGCAGGAGAAGGCAGAATCTAAAGGTCAGAGGGCTTCCAGATGAGATACCCGAGACCGACCTGCCGCAGGTGGTACGGCGTATGATAGCCGCCATATTGCCACACGAACAGGCTAGGACCATCACCCCGGCTGACCAATTCCGAACCCTGAAACCTCCCAAGGCGCCACCAATGGCCACGAGAGACACTATAATCACTTTCCGAAGCGTCAAAGAAAAAGCAACGATTCTCTCGGCTCTCCGAGGTAAAACCCCTATGCAGTTTGAAAACAGGGGTCTAACCTTTTTCGCTGACCTGTCTGGCAGCACCCTGGCCTGGCGCAGGACGCTTCAGCCGCTCACCACACTGCTCCAACAGCACGGTGTCGCCTACCGCTGGCGGAACTCCAGAGCTCTCAGTGTACAGACAGAAACGGGATCTCATCTGGTGCACGGCATGGAGGAAGCACCGGACCTCCTGCGGACCCTGGGCATACAACAGACCTTGCTCGACCAGGAACGACCTCCTCAACCAACCACCCTGGCACGGACCTGGGACCCGGCAAAAATAAACCCCTTTGTCCCGAGAGGTTCAACCCCTGAGTCCTATGCGGCGGTCACCACCTGAAGACAGCTCCCCGGGTACCATACGCCCTATGGACACTGCATGTAAGTTACCCCGATGGGCCCTTTTGAGACACTTGGATTGAAGTATACCCCACACGCTATTTGTAACCCTGGACTGCAGCGAACCGCGCTCATCAGTACGGCCAGTCTACATGGCAACCATCTTTTCAGGCATGACTGACTCTCCCTGAAACTCGCTGGCGGACTAGTCAGTCGTCCCTGTGCGGATCTCTCATTAATGTTACCTTGACTGTGTGCGCCGGGCCACAGTAGCTTACTCCCTATGCCCACTTGAAGCCCTACCCTAACCTGTAATGCAATTGCTTGCTTCCAACTATTCTACCCACAGGGCCTGACAACATAGCCCAATCCTTCTAAACTGGAGATCTGTCCCTCCACGGACTATTTCTCTCCTAGCAGTATATAAGTGTAATATACAGATAATAACATACTATAGAGTCTAGCCAGCTATTGTCTGCCCTAAGTACATATGCTGTGATCTCCACCAACAATAGTCACTCCACACACGTATTTACTCCAGCCTGGGTGACCCCAAATTTGTGCATGTTCTACTACTGTAATGTTTTATGTTTATGTCTTATTTTATTTTTTCTCGACCCATACGCAGTGACTTAGCTATTTTGTATACAGAGTCAATATGTTATGTTTAGATATACAGTGAAAATCTTCCTGCGCCCTGTGAGTAATTAGTACTATGCCTGGCTACCTGTAAAGGACAACCCTTTACACACGCCCCAACCAGGATAGTTAGCCTCTGTCTATGCAGGGGGCTTCACAAGGCATAAAATCAAGGCATAAGATGAATTATGATGTGGGTGTATTGATAGTCCCATGCCCCTTGCTTAACTGACAGGAACGCGTTGGTAACCACAACCATACCTAGGGAACCGCGCTCATAACAAGGTCACATATGGTTAGAATATCTGTATACCTCTCTCTCATTGAAACTAAAACGTTAATCTGGGCAGCGCAACCCCTCAACCTACATGGTACCCCCTATGGACATAGGCTGAATCTGGCTCTGGGTCGGCTCAAGGGGGGTAAACCTCAAGACACACACAATAGCCTTAACGCCATGTGTAGTCGTACAACAGCTACTAGTATGATTCTGCTATTATTCTATTTTAAGTTCTTTCCCAATTTCGTATGGGAACTACGCCTCGACCCTCTAGACTACTCTACCCACAAGGTGAATCAGGGCATATGCCCAATCTACATAGCCTAGCACTCAAGGGCGCCTTATACATAAGTGCACACCTGTCGTGAGCCCAATATATTGTAAACGAACGCTCTTAGTACACTCACACAGCCATACAGTTAACCCCCAATGGACGCTTGTTTAAAGCAACAACCCCCTTGCAAGTGGTTTATCCCCTTATTGAGTTCCAGGATAGCCACCTAACAGGCAATCCTCTTAAATGTTTAACCAGCAAATTTAATCATCTCAAATGGGTCTACAATGTTATGTAGCCTGATGACTCTCTATTGTAATAAGTTTGCCTAGAAAAGTACTGTTTAAGGCTCTGTTAGCAAAGTTAATATATGCCTGTTATTTACATAAAAAGAGGCTGACGATTTTATAAGACAATATGTATCACACTGTGAAACCCCCAATTTGTACAATTATTATTGTCTCCCCTTCTTTATTCTGTACCCGTAACCGAATATGCCTCAATAAAACAAAGAATGACAAAAGGCTGGAATTGCCTGCATGACCATCACCAAGCAGCTTGGTGAGAAGGTGACAACAGTTGATGCGATTATTCACAAATGGAAGAGACACAAAATAACTCTGTCTCCCTCGGTCTGGTGCTCCATGCAAGATCTCACCTCGTGGAGTTTCAATGATCATGAGAACAGTGAGGAATAAGCCCAGAACTACATATTTACTACATCTTGTTAATGATCTCAAGACTGCTGGGACCATAGTCACCAAGAAAACAATTGATAACACATTACTCCGTGAAGTACTGAAATCATGCAGCGCCCGCAAGGTCCCCCTACTCAAGAAAGCACATGTACAGGCCCGCCTGAAATTTGCCAATGAACATCTAAATGATTCAGAGGAGAACTGGGTGAAAGTGTTGTGGTCAGATGAGACCAAAATTGAGCTCTTTGGCATCAACTAAACTTGCCGTGTTTGGGGGAGGAGGAATGCTGCCTATGACTCCAAGAACACCATCCGCACCGTCAAACATGAAGGTGGAAACATTATGGGTTTTGGGTTGTTTTTCTGCTAAGGGGACAGGACAACTGCACCACATCAAAGGGACGATGGACGGGGCCATGTACCATCAAATCTTGAGTGAGAACCTCCTTCCAGCCAGGGCATTGAAAATCGGTTGTGGATGGGTATTCCAGCATGACAGTAACCCAAAAACACAGCCAAGGCAACAAAGGTCTGGAGTGGCCTACCTAGTCTCCAGACCTTGATCCCATAGAAAACCTGTGGAGGGAGCTGAAGGTTCGAGTTGCCAAACATCAGCCTTGAAACCTTAAAGGACCACTATAGGCACACAGACCATTTCAGCTCAATGAAGTGGTCTGGGAGCCAGGTCTAGTTTTAACCCTGCAGCTGGCAACATAGCAGTTTCAGAGAACTGAGGTTAACTGAGGGTTAATCCAGCCTCTAGTGGCTGTCTCACTGACAACCGCTAGAGGTGCTTCCATGATTCTCACTGTGAAAATCAGAGGGAGCCCAGCGCTGGAGAAAGGTAAGTGGCTGAAGGGGTTTTAACCCCTTCAGCCCAGTGGGAGGGGGGCCCTGAGGGTTGGGGGGACGTAATGACCCTATAGGGACTTGTTTTCCTGGCACTATGGTGGTCCTTTAATGACTTGGAGAGGATCTGCAAAGAGGAGTTGGACAAAATCCCTCCTGAGATGTGTGCAAACCTGGTGGCCAACTACAAGAAACATCTGACCTCTGTGATGGCCAACAAGGGTTTTGCCACCAAGTACAAAGTCGAAGAGGTCAAATACTTATTTCACTCATTGACATGCAATAATAATGTGTGCATAATATGTCCAGTTTAGGAAAAGTAATTCAAAATAAATTAATTTATGTGTCTTGATTTATAGAAAACATAGTATGTATAGGATTTCAGCTTATTTTGAAAGTTACAGGTCTCAAAATACAAGGACTAAAATACAATTTCAATGTGAAACAATTTTAGAAGTTGGTATGTTAGTCTTATAAGCTTAGTAGCCATCACAAAAACAAAATTGCCACACAAAAATATTTATTTATATAAAGTAGACATCACAGGCTATTTACCTAAGGTTTTTTGACACTTTTTACATAGCTATTTCATTGCTAATCTCTGCTAAGTATTGGAGTAAATTTGTGTTTTTTCTCTATTTTGGCATATACACATATAACAAGGTTTTTTAATGTGTATTTCACAAAGTTGGTGTGTGCTATTCCTGCACAGAACCACATATTGTGTTCAGCTATATCTGCCTTTGGCACTATTCTGTGAAGCTACAATGCCATAAAAGAGACAAGGCTACTTCAGTTTCTATAGTTAGAATTTTCATATATTGATTTGACGGGCCTGTGTCTCTTTTTGTGGCATTATTGCAGTTTCAATGTTATAATAAACCCTCAAAGGGCTTCCATTTGAGAAAGCACACACCCCAGGGTATCTTATATGGTGTATATTGTGCCTTAACTTGTCACCATTTTTTCACCAATTTATGTCAATGTTTGCGGTGAAGAAAAAAAAGTAATTTTTTACATACATGCGGCATTTTTGCTGAGTATTTCTTACCCTTGATATGTGCCACTGTCATAAAATCCCCCAAATAATGCTCAGATACATCTTCTGAGTAAAACAATATGCACAATGTATGACCTAGACACTATTTTGTGAAGTTACAGTGCTGTAAAAGAGAAGTGACAAGTTCAGGTTTTTAAGTGGGAATTGTCATAGTTGGTTTTGATAGCTCCGTGTTCCATTCTGGAGCACTTCAGCAAGGGACATATTCCAACTACACCATAAAAGGCATAGCATTTCTTAAAGAAGACATCCCAGGGTATAATTTTTCCACTAGCTTGTACCAAGTATAATGGTAATAAGCATTTTTTCTGCCTTTTTGACAAACAAAGTGAGTTTGCACAGTATAATTTGCAAATCTTATATGTGCAACGGCTGTATAATATTTCATATGTTGCTCAGCTATATCGTCTGAGTACAACAATACCCTCCTCGTATGTTCCTTTGCCAGATATATGTGGATTTTGAAGGGGCACATTTGTGACGCAGCCATTCAGTTGTTTTCTAAATTTGAAGTTTTACGCTATGTCCATGATTCATTTTGGAGTAGTTTAGCTGGTTATTCAAACTTCCCCACAAACACATACTATTTATTAAAGAATACACCACGGGGTAATTCAAAAGGCATATTTTGAACCTTAGCGTGGGATTATTTTTTCGCTAGTTTGTTCCAGGTGTGGTGGTAATGAGCATTTTTTTATGTATTTTTTTTGTAAATATAATATTTATTTGATTTTCAAAACAAGAAATAACAATGGGACTCGCAGGTCCCGCATTGAGAAGAAATATAGCATTATAGGCATGGTACTTGAGTAGAGGCTTTGGCGTGCAGGCCCCGGGATTTGAGGACTCGCAGAAGCTCTCGGTTCAGGGCTTGACCCTGTGGGAGAGTCTTTACGAAGCTCTGCATCTGTTCGTATCTAAATTGAGCTAGAAAGGTGTGGTCTGTGTCTCTGCTGATGTCCGTCAGTTCCCTCAACCCCTGTGTAGAGCAGACATGTCTCAGTCTGGGTAGTGGGTCCCTGACTAGAGTCCTGAATATCGTGGGGTCCAGCCCTGGTGAGAAATCTGTGTTATAAGTGAGTGGGAGCAGTGGTGATGGGTATGTTGTTAGAGAGTGCCTCCCCGTGCATCTGCGCCATACCTGCAGTGTAGCCTTTGTGTATGTGGAGTAGCCCTGTTCCCCTTCTCCCTTCTGCACAGGAAGCTTAATGTATTTTTTTAAACTGTGTTTACTTTTTAAAACTTGTTTTTAAACTTTTTTGTTTACTTATTACATGTTTTTTTTACACTTAAAATTTTTAAAAACTTTTTTTTCCCCGTAAACCCCTAACTAGCAGTAAGCAGCACTAACAGTAAATTCCCCAATTTCCCATAACGCACACTCACCCCAGCTTGCAAAATATATAATTTTAAATGATTTAACCCCTTAACGAAGAGTGACGGACGAGGTCCGTCACTCAGGGGAATGCGTTAATGACGAGTGACGGACCTCGTCCGTCACCCGTTAAAATTAACCCCAGATCGCCGCAATCGCGGCGATCGTGGGGTTAATGGTGCTCCGGTCTGCCTCTGCATTAGAGGCAGACCGGGAGCACCGGATCGGGCTGCCCCAGTACATGTGCCCGCTCTGACAGCATGTCTGAGCGGGCACATGTGCTCTCTATACTCACCTCCGCCTCCCTGCACTTCCTGGTTCTGTGTGAAGTGCAGGGAGACGGATCTTCAGTGATCCTGCCCCCTGGTGGAAAAAAAAATAGTAAAATTAAAATCCCACCCCCCTTTACCCCCCCTTTACCCATTTTAATAAAAAATTAACCCCTTCCCTGCCAATTCCCTGACTACAGTGATCAATTGGCAGGGATTACATTTTACTAAGATCTGATTTTTTTTTAACCCCTGAGGGTTAATTCTTTTTTTTTTTTAACCCTCAGGGGTTCAATTTATTTTATTAATTAATTTAAATATTTTAAAATTATAAATTTAGCTAGCTGGGGAGGGTGGGGAATTGGGGGATTTAGTATTACGCTAACTAGGGATTAACGTTAAAAAAAGTTTAAAAATAAGCTTTAAAAAGTTAAAAAATTAAGTTAAAAAAAAGTTTTAGGGGGCGGAGCCTGGCTCTCAAGGAGAGTGGACGTGCATGCTGTGAGCTCCCGCTGAAAAGGCCAACAAACCACCTTTAAACGGTCTAAAACAGCTATTGACCCCACTGACGGGCAGCACAGAGCCCAGAGGGGACCCAGCGAGACACCCTGAGACTCTGCAAAGCGGATCGGGCACGGGAAACTGGGAGAGCGCCGCTGCGGCCTACTATACCGGAGCTGGGGAGGGACGGCTGACCTCCCTGCTTCCAGGTACCCCACGAGAATAGACACACTCCTACCCCCCCCTTTGGACCGGTGGGGGTCATCCCGGTCTACGCTCGACAGCCTAACTCAAGCAACATGATATCGGCACATAGACCCAGAACGGAGCACAGCCACATGGAGAGGGCCGAAGCGAAAATGGCGCCTGACACGTGGCATGATGGGGAGACACGAGAGCAATGTGCCCCAGTCCTTTGCTCCGTGGACCGCACACTACAGCGGCTGAATAAGCACATTAAACGGTTCTGGAGGAAACTGGAAACCCTATTCTTTCCTAAGCCGCACCAACCTCGAGTCCAGAAGCGGGACGGCAAGAGCCGGAGGGAACAAGGGACCCCCTCGGGCCTACAGCACCGAAACAAGCCTGCACCTCTCACTAATGGCCCACCTGGGCCGAAGGCCACCAAGGGTCTGACCCGACGACATCGCCCACACGGACGGAGAGACGGCCGCCACAGACGGCGACAAACCCTCGCATCCCTCCGTCACTCCCGCTATGGGAAGGACCCGGTCCTTGGAAGAGATAGGGCTCGTGGCACAAAGATGTCGGCCTTCATACCGGCCTGGGGCTGGAGGGAGGACCCACCCTGCCCCCGGCGAACAGCCGCCTTTGTTACCCGTCCAGCACCGACCGAAGCGAGCAGATCACAGGGCCCAGACCGAAGATGCACCCCACAGGTGACGAGCTCCCGGCTCACCTTTGCTGGACTCTGGCACGACGGCTCATGCAGCCTCCCCTCGCAGGGAATTGGGTAAACGGCCTACAACACCTCTGAATGTTGTTAGCAGTAACCACACTGACTGTAACGATAATGACTCTCAGGGGTGTACTGGAGGAAAGTTGCTTTCCACTACATAACACTGGAAATGTATAATTTGATTGGTCACAACTGTGTCTCAGTGCCCTTAACTTGGCGACTGCTGATACAAATATCTAGAAGTTTAACGCATTTTCAATGCATGTGCTGATTCACTTCTCCAAACTATGTCACATAAGTTGCCTACTAGCCCACTGTAACCTGATTCCACCAGGTTATTTTGCCTACCACATAGAAAAGCATGTTTAGCTAGATAGCACAGCAACTATCGCTTTTTGTTTTTTATTTACTCTTTAAACCAGGCTATATATTATGTTTATGCATGCTATATACATCATTAATCATAAGTTACGGGCTTGTTATATATTGGAAGTATGTGCACTTTCTTTGCTTGATAAACCTAGCGATTGTATTAAAACAAAAAAGAAAAATTGTGCGATTATGCATGCCACAGACAAATCCTTATATATGCTGTTATATGTTGATACACGCTGTTGTGGCGATTGAAGTAACTCTGTACCCACCCGCACTACAAAAATAAAGAATTAAAAAAAAAAAAAAAAAAAAAAGTTTTAATAACGTTTAAGTAAAAAATTTAAAAAAATAAACCCTTTACCCAGTCCAAATAAAAATTAACCCCTTCCCTGCCAGTCGATCACTGCCTACAGTGATCAAAATACAGATCACAGTATTATACTGTTCTAATTATTTTTTAACCCCTGCCGATTAACTTTTATTTATTTTTTAACCCTCAGGGGTTAAATTTATTTAATTAACTAATTTAAATATTGTATAATTAAATATTTTGCTAGCTGGGTTGGGTGGGAGTTATGGGAAAATGGGGAATTTACTGTTAGTGCTGCTTACTGCTAGTTAGGGGTTAACGTAAAAAAAAAAACTTAGAAAAATGTTAAATCTGTAAAAAAAAGTTTTACGAAAGTTTAGGAAACTTTAAAAAAATGAATAATCAAAACAAAAGTTGAAAAAATAGTTTTAAAAAGTAAAAAAAGTTTTAAAAAGTAAAAAAATACATTTAATAACGCTCATTACCACTACACCTGGTACAAGCTAGCGGAAAAATGATCCCACGCTAAGGTTCAAAATATGCCTTTTGAAATACCCTGGGATGTCTTCTTTAAGAAATGGTATGGCTTTATGGGGTATTTGGTTTATATAGCCTGGTAAAATACTCTAAAATGGGACATGGGCACAGCGTAAAAAAATTTAAAGTTTGAAAAAAATGGAATGGCTGTGTCCCAAATGTGCCCCTCCGATGTCCACATATACCTGGCAAAGGTACATACGGGGGTATTTTTGTACTCAGCAGACATAGCTGAGCAACATATGAAGTATTATACAGTGGTAGTACACATAAGGTTTGCAAAATATACTGTGCAAACTCACTTTGTGTGTCAAAAAGGCAGAAAAAACGCTTATTACCACTACACCTGGTACAAGCTAGCGGAAAAATGATCCCACGCTAAGGTTCAAAATATGCCTTTTGAAATACCCTGGGATGTCTTCTTTAAGAAATGGTATGGCTTTATGGGGTATTTGGATTATATAGCCTGGTAAAATACTCTAAAATGGGACATGGGCACAGCGTAAAAATTCAAAATGTGAAAAAAAATGGAATGGCTGTGTCCCAAATGTGCCCCTCCGATGTCCACATATACCTGGCAAAGGTACATACTGGGGTATTTTTGTACTCAGCAGACATAGCTGAGCAAAATATGAAGTATTATACAGTGGTAGTACACATATGGTTTGCAAAATATACTGTGCAAACTCACTTTGTGTGTCAAAAAGGCAGAAAAAAACGCTTATAACCACTACACCTGGTACACGCTAGCGGAAAAATGATCCCACGCTAAGGTTCAAAATATGCCTTTTGAAATACCCTGGGGTGTCTACTTTAAGAAATGGTAGGCCTTTGTGGGGTAGTTTGAATTTAAAACCTGCAAAGATGCTTGGAAATTGCACATAGGCCCGGCGTCAAAATTCAAAGTTCGGTCAAAACTGATATGGCTTGGTCTCCTATATGGCACTGTAGCTTCACAAAATAGTGCCATAGACATACAATGGGGGTGTCCTTTTACTCAGAAGACTTAGCTGAGCATAATTTGGGGGGTTTGAACTTAGTGGCACACATGAAATATACAAAATGCCCAGCAAAAATGCAATCCGTATGTAAAAAATGCACAAAATTATTTTTTACCACATACTTTGGCATGTAATGGTAAAAAATGGGGGCATGTTAAGGCACAATATGCACCTTATGAGATACCCTGGAGTGTCTACTTTTACAAATGGTAGGCCTTTGTGGGGTTTTTTTGAACAGTCAAACTACTATAATACCCCAAATGGAAGCATAGGCTCATTAAATCCGTCTCTCAAAATTCTACTGTGAATACTGAAAAGGACAGGTCTCCTATATGGCACTGTAGCTTCACGAAATAGTGCCAAAGACATACAATGGGGGTACCGTTGTACTCAGCAGAAGTAACTGAACACATAATAAAACTTTGTACAGGAATAGCACACACCAACTTTACAAAATACACATGAGAAGTGCTTTGTTATAAGTTTGTGTGCGAAAACCCCCAAAAAACACAATTTTACTCCAATATTTAGCAGAGGTTGGCGGTAAAATGGCTACGTAGAAAGTGTCAAAACAACCTTAGGTAAATAGCCTGTGGTGTCTACTTTATATAAATATATACTTTTGTGTGGCAATTTTGTTTTCTTTTATGGCTATTAGGCTTACAAGACAAACATACCAAATTCTAAAATCGCTCCACATAAAAAGTTTATTTTACTCCTTGTGCTTTGTGACCTGTAACTACCAAAAAAAACTTAAAATCCCAGACACATTATATATTCTGTCATTCACAACAACTAAATGAATTTATTTTTAATTACTTTCCTTAACCTGCACTAATTATGTACACATTATTATTGCAAAAACTGTAAAAAAAACACACAAATTCATTTTTTTGCATATTTCTGTATTTTTTTTATAATAAATAAGCATTTATATATATATATGTGTGTTACATCAAATTAAAGCCCTTTCTGTCCTTTAAAAAACGGTATATAATATGTGTCGGTGCAATAAATTAGTAAAATGCAAATTGCAGTTGGACGCAAATAGCAAAAAATGCAAAAAATGCCGTTGTCATTAAGTGAAAGACAAGCTTCTGAAGCTCTGTCCTTAAGGGGTTAAATTAATGAAATAAATTTAACCCCTGAGGGTAAAAACAAAACAAAAATCTGATCAAAATACAGATCACAGTATAATACTGTGATCACTGTAAGCAGTGATCAACTGGCAGGGAAGGGGTAATTTTTATTAGGACTGGGTGGGGGGGGGATATTTGTTCATAATATTTTTTTTTTTACACGTTATTAAAACATTTTTTTAAAAAAAGCTTTTAACGTTAACCCCTAGCTAGCCTAACACCAAATTCCCCACTAACTTCCACCCACCCCAGCTAATATATACATTTTAAAATATTTAAAATTAATAAAATAACTTTAACCCTTAAGTGGTTTAAAAGAAAAAAAATCAGATCATAGTAACATACTCTAATCTGTATTTTGATCACTGTAGTCAGTGATCAAATGACAGTGAAGGGGTTAATTTTAATAAAGCAGAGAAAAGGGGGGTGGGATTTAACTTTAACTTTTTTTTTTTTGTTACAGGGATAAGATCAGCAGCACTGATCCTTCTCCCTACACTTCACACTGACCACGGAAGCACAGGGAGGTGGACCAGAAGTCCCTGCAGCACATGTGCTCGCTTGACAGCCTGTCAGAGTGATCACAGCTGCAGGGACAGTTTGATCGGGTGCTCCAGGTCTGCCTCGAATACTGACGCAGACCGGAGGAGCGTTAACCCAGCGATCGCGTAGATCTGGGGTTAATTTTAGCGCATGACGGACCGGGTCCGTCATTAAGGGGTTAAGAGATAACAGAAAACAAGAGTTTAGGCAATAAGCCCCAGACAGGATTATTAAGTAAACAGGAAAACCTATAAGAGAAATCATAGGCTGGAGGAAGAAGATGAACCTATACGTGGAATTATAGGTTAGAGTTAATAGAAGGAACAGAAGTGAAGGTTTAGGAAATATGCCCTAAGCAGGTTTAAGGTAACAGGGATACAATTAAATAAAACTGAACAGGAACATAAAGGATAAAGTAATACAGGTTAAGTTAGCAATTGAGGTGATCAGCCTCTTTGGTTTGAAATCAGAACTGCATGTTCAGATAGTTATAATTAGGGTCTTTCAGGATACTTGCAAAAAAAGGAAAGTCTGTAATATACAGGAAGGTTGTGTTTCAGGTAGGAGAGCCGTAGGTACTAGCAAAGCGATAAAGCTTTCAAAGTCCAGAATTAAATGAGGTTGGTTGGCAGGTTGGTTGGAATAAATCAGGATTGTAGAGTAGATCGGGATGGTTCAAAGTGAGTAAGAATAGAGCAGGTTTTCTTCAGTAAGAGCCAGGAGCAGAAGACTTGTCAGGTTCAGAACAATAACTTCTCTCAATGTACAAAGGGAACTCCTTTCGTTGAGTGTGACCTTTTATAGCACATTCAGAAGATCAGTTTAGGTCGGTGTGAGAGACTGTGCTAGTAGCTAGGGAGGCCACTAGTGGTGAAAACTGGTATTGAAGTAAAACAAAACAAGAAAAAAACATTATTTGAGGTGTCAGGACAGTAGGCAAACGTTCAAAATCAGCAGGGGATCAAATACCCCCCCCCCCCCCCCCCACTGTATATAAAACCTTCACTTTCTTTAATATGGTGTGTGTAACATCCTGAGTTGTCATTATTGTTCTAAAATGGACAGCTCACTGTTATCCTGTATCCATAGAGAATGCATTTTAAAAAATCACATTAGATCAAGGTTTATTGGAAAATAAAGCCATCAGTGGATACTTGAGAAAATATGAATGTGAATTTCAAATTTAATGGCATTATAGCTCAACTGGAAAAAGTCAACAATGTTTATATTTCTGATACTTTGGCCTTAACCACTTAAGGACGGTGGGCGTTCTATGCCATCCTTGGGGACCCAGCTATAAACGCCGGCGGGTGCAGGTATTAGAGATATTCCCCATCAAGGACCTCGATAATATATACAAAACATCAATTAAATACCGCACTCATATGCATAACCATATGCATGAAAAAATAATAAGAGAGTCTCTATTTGATATGCAAAAAAAGTGAAATTGATTTATTATACACTAGTTGTCTAAATTAATTCATCAACCACATATAAACACTATTGTTTTCTGATGATTTCCTTCATAATTTACTGGTTATCTGAACCAATTCATCAAAGTAGGTAAATCACTCATATATTAGTCACTACATGTATGGTACACAGAAAGAAATAAATAAACTCCTTAATAATTAATCTATAGTACAAAACGCTCATATATATAAGATCAGCAGCACTGATCCTTCTCCCTACACTTCACACTGACCACGGAAGCACAGGGAGGTGGACCAGAAGTCCCTGCAGCACATGTGCTCGCTTGACAGCCTGTCAGAGTGATCACAGCTGCAGGGACAGTTTGATCGGGTGCTCCAGGTCTGCCTCGAATACTGACGCAGACCGGAGGAGCGTTAACCCAGCGATCGCGTAGATCTGGGGTTAATTTTAGCTATGTACGATTATATACATTATATATGTACGATTATATACATTAATTAGATACAACATATATACTGTGTATAAGTTAATAAATGTTCCGATGGATCAATTCCTTAGTGATTCTCATTTGAAAAAGGTATATATACAAAATTGAAAAAAATTATGGAAAAAAAAATAGAGAAAAACTTGCACACCTAAGGCACGTACGGGGACCGACCTTAGGTGTGATGTATATGTCCCCTAAATTGACTAAGAACCGTTTCCTTGTCAAAGTAACCTTATCTTTCAAGAACACTACTGTTCAGTGTGAGGCTATGATTGACTCTGGGGCAGCGGAGAATTTCCTAGACAAAGAATTCTCTGCAAAACATCTCCTGCCCTTAAGACATAAAGAGAAACCGATAGCAGTCGAGGCCATTGATGGAAGGCCTCTTACCCAGCCTTTCATCACACACGAAACTCTGCCAATCACTGTTTCAGTGGGTATTCTTCACTCTGAAGAAATGACCTTTCAAATCATATCTTCACCTACAGTTCCGATAATACTCGGTTTCCCTTGGCTCCTGAAACACAATCCACGTTTGGATTGGATTGAAGGAGAGATTGTGAGTTGGGGTGAGAGATGCAAAGGTGTTTGCTTTAAGCAAATCCCACAACCTATTGGTACCATTAATGTTCCTGTTGCACCTCCCTTGACCACACAAATTCCACCGCAGTATATGGATTTGAAAGAGGTATTTAACAAGGTCCAGTCAGAAGGGTTACCTCCTCATAGACCTTATGACTGTACCATAAACTTATTACCAGGGACTATGCCTCCCAAGGGAGGAGTCTATGCCTTGTCCCCCCAGGAAAATCTTTGTTTGGAGGAATATATTAAAGATGCTCTCAGAAAGGGTCATATCCGTAGGTCCTCCTCACCAGCCTGGGCTGGATTCTTCTTTGTCTCTAAAAAAGGAGACCTACGCCCTTGTATTGATTATAGGGGTTTGAATAGGATTACCATAAAAAATGCCTACCCTATTCCCCTTATATCAGAGCTGTTTGACAGATTGAGGGGAGCTCGAGTCTTTACCAAGCTCGATCTCCGAAGCGCATACAATCTAGTCAGGATTAAGGACGGTCACGAATGGATGACCGCATTTAACACCAGAATGGGACATTACGAATACCTGGTTATGCCATTTGGATTATGTAACGCTCCAGCGGTATTCCAGGATTTTATTAACGATGTCCTAAGAGAGTACCTTCACATGTTCGTTCTAGTGTACTTGGACAACATTCTCATCTATTCCCCAGACCTAGAGACACATCACGAACATGTGAGAATTGTACTGAAAACCCTGTTACAGAACGGCCTTTACTGTAAACTGGAAAAATGCCAGTTTGACCAAACAGAGATACAATTCCTTGGATACGTTATATCTCCGTCTGGTTTCCAGATGGATCCCCGTAAACTGGAGGCAGTTTTACAGTGGCCATTACCCAAGGGCCTTAAAGCCACTCAACGCTTTATAGGTTTTGCGAATTACTACCGCAAATTCATAAAGGGTTTTTCCCCCGTGATTTCCCCTATAACCAATTTAACCAAAAAAGGAGCAAATTGTACATCTTGGCCCAAAGAAGCAAGAGAGGCATTTGAACTGTTAAAATCTTTATTTTCCTCAGCACCTGTCCTGACCCATCCTGATCCAACCAAACCATTTATCCTAGAGGTGGATGCATCAGAGACAGGAGTTGGAGCCATTCTGTCTCAAAGAGAAAGTCCTGATACACCTTTACATCCTTGTGGATTTTACTCTCGCAAACTCACACCTGCAGAGAAGAATTATGACATAGGGAATAGGGAACTTTTGGCCATTGTACTTGCCCTTAAGGAATGGAGGCATCTCTTGGAAGGTTCCAAAGAGCCACTTTTGATCTTTACTGATCATAAGAATTTGGCTTATATTGGGGACGCTAAGAGACTGTCCTCTCGTCAGGCTAGATGGTCATTGTTCCTCTCCCGATTCAATTTCATAATTACGTACAGGCCTGGTACTAAAAACACCAAGGCAGATGCACTTTCTAGGCAGTTTGAGACAGATGAAGCTCCGGAACAGGTGATATATCCTATTATACCTCCTGAATGCCTCATTGCCACTACAGTTACCGAAGTGTCTTCTCCACTCTTCTGTGCCATAATAGCAGATCAAACTCAGGCACCTGTGGGAAAACCTCCGGACAAACTGTATGTGTCACCTCAGTTTCGAAAGAAGGTACTAGATTTGTTCCATGACAACCTCACAGCAGGCCATCCTGGAGTCCATAAAACCCTCTCTGCCATCTCCCGGAGGTTTTGGTGGCCTGCTCTTAGAAACGATATCAAAGAATATGTTGGGGCATGTCAAATATGTGCCGTTTCTAAAGTTCCTCTTAGATCGCCTCCTGGACTCTTACAACCACTGCCCATACCCAGTGCTCCTTGGACCCACTTAGCCATGGATTTCATTGTGGATCTACCCAGTTCAAACGGGTTTAATACAGTCCTTATGGTTATCGATAGGTTCACAAAGATGGCACATTTTGTCCCCCTTAAAAAATTACCATCTGTTCAAGATCTAGTTCAAATATTCTTGAGAGAGATCTTTCGGTTGCACGGTGTACCTAAAAGCATAGTATCCGACAGAGGTACCCAGTTTGTTTCTAGGTTTTGGCGTTCCTTTTGTAAGCAATTAGGCATTGAACTCTCCTTTTCGTCGGCGTATCACCCTCAAACTAATGGAGCAGCAGAGAGGTCTCTAGAAGCCTATTTACGTTGCTTTATAAATGCCAATCAGTCTAACTGGTGTGAGCTCTTACCCATGGCTGAGTTCGCCAGGAACAACGCCACTCATGAATCTTCTAATCATAGTCCATTCTTTGTAAATCAGGGTTATCACCCCGCTGTTTTTCCTTCTGAATTCTCAGACACGGAAATTCCTGCCTTGAACACCCGTTTGGAATCAATTCATGATACCTGGGATTCCGTCCATTCAGCTCTGCAGAAAGCTTCATTACGAGCAAAGGCCCAAGCTGACAAAAAACGGGGCGCTAATCCTGTATATCTTCCAGGTGACAGGGTGTGGCTCTCCACAAAACATATCAAGCTTAAGGTCCCGTCCATGAAATTTGCCCCTCGGTACATAGGTCCCTTTCGAGTTACCCAACGTATTAATCCAGTGACCTATTCTTTGGCACTTCCGGCTCATATGAGAATTGCAAATACTTTCCATGTGTCTCTGCTCAAGCCCCTTACTTGCAATCGCTACACCAGGTTATCCACTCCTCCTCCGCCCTTGGTAGTGGGTGATCAAGAAGAATACGAAGTCCGTTCTATCATGGACTCCAAATTATCCAGAGGTGTCTTGTCCTATCTCGTTGACTGGAAGGGTTATGGTCCCGAGGAACGTTGTTGGGTTCCTGCTGACCGGGTCCATGCGCCCCGTCTTATCCGGTCATTTCACAACCGCTTTCCTCTTCAGCCGAGTCCTTCCCGCCCGGTGCGCGGTCTTCGAGTGGGGGGTACTGTTGCGGTCACCGGCCCGCCGAGCCTCACGGCCGTGCCCAACCGGCACGGCCACGCCGACAACACGAGCTTACCTGCTCGTCGGCGAGCCGGGAACCGCTCCTTCCGTTCTTCCGGGCATCACGCCCGAATCAAACATGGCGCCGACCACGTGGTCGCGCCTAAGAGTAGCTCCGCCCCCGAAAATGATACCAACGTGTGCGTGACATCACGACGCCAACGCACACGCACGTTTTGGGGTCAGAGGTCGCCCTCTGACCAATCATAGCCTAGAGAGGGGTATTTAAACCCCTAGCTTTTCCCATTACTTTGCCATGTCGTGGTTTCAGTTTCCTGATTTCCTGAGAGTTCCTTTCCATGTGTCTCTGCTCAAGCCCCTTACTTGCAATCGCTACACCAGGTTATCCACTCCTCCTCCGCCCTTGGTAGTGGGTGATTCTGATTTCCTGGTATACTGATCCTTGGCGTTTCCCTGGTTATTCTGATCTCTGGTTTCCCTGACTTGGCTTGTTTTATCGGTATTGAGTATTTTCTGGCTTCCTTGACCTCGGCTTTCCCTTTGACCATTCTCTGTCTCTAGCGTATTAGTCCGGCCATTCTAAGGTCCGGTTTACGCTCTATCCTGTTATTTTCCTTTTCTTACCTATGTATATGTTTACATAGTTTCTGCGTGCTGGACCACATTACTAG